>NC_056528.1:22856454-22910635 GCF_019175285.1 Sceloporus undulatus | reverse complement strand
TTATGGATACCTCACCCCCAATTTGTGTCAAAGTGGCAAAAAAAAAAAAATGAGATTGTTGCTGTGATGTGCGGTTGCCGCAGCAACAATCCGGGGCCTCTGGCTGCCCCTTTTTGCCCATCTGTACAGCCCCAAAGTACCAGAAACAGCAAGTTGCAGACAGTGAGTGAGAGCAATGGTACAATTACTTACAGCAGAATGAGTGAGTAAAAATGCCAATGTTAGGCCCATGTTATTCTGACTGTAGTCCCCAGAAGCTTTTATGGAAAAAAAATTATCTAAGGCCCGAAGCAGCTTTATTCTGGCCTGTCTGTATCAGGCCTAAGATTCCAAGGAATGTTCACCATAGAAATACATTTAATTTCTCAATGTTTTCCCAAGGGATGGAGAAATGTAACCCTCCAGATGTCGTCAGAGGACCACTTCCATCAGCCCTGGTCAGAAAAGTATGTGGTTAGGGATAATGGAAGGTGCAGTCCAACAACATCTGGAGGGTCACATGATCCCCAGCCCTTGCCTTTCCTAGTCCCAAATTTGTCCCAGGAGCAGCTAATACAGTTTCCAGGTATGCTAAGAACACAGACCACCACGTCCAGAATTCAACAGCTATTGCTTACTTACTAGTGACTTCAGCAAGGCCTCTGACTTCTCGAGCAGCAATCACACTGTCACTTTCTTGACTCTTCAGAAATGCCAAGGTTGTTGCTTCCCTGAAACAGAGACAAAAAGCTTTAAGTTTACCAAACATTGTTGTTGTTGTGCATCTTCAAGTAATTTCAGTCTTTATGAGGTTTTCTTGGCAGAATTAGTTGAGAGGGGGTTTGTCTGAGCCATTCCTCGCATGTTGAAATAGTATGACTTGCCCCAGGTCCCCTAGGAGATTTCTATGGCTGAGCAGAGATGTAAACCCTGGTCTCCTAGTCCAGCACTGAAACCACAGCACCACACTGGCTCTATACGTGACTTCTAGTTGACTCCATTCCATGGTGACCCTGTCCCATGGTTTTCTTAGTTAGATTCCTTCTGAAGAGGGTTTCCATCACTGTCTTCCTCTGAAATTGAGATGGGGTGACTGGCCCAGGATCACCCAGAGGCTTTCCATGGCTGAGAGGGATTCAGATACCGGTCTCTCAGAGTCGTAGTCCAACACAAAAAGCATGACACCACACTGGTTCTCTATAAACACTGCACAGGAACAACTACTGGCAGATCAAACCAAAGCTCAATCTATTCCAATAAGCCCAGAGAAGTTGCTAGTCAGTTTTTAAAAGGTTTACAGATCCACGTAAGAGGCTAAATAGTTGTTGTTCCTGTGCTGCATAGAGAAAAGGGGAAATCTCCCTCTACTGTAGCCAGCATGGAAAGGCTTCTTCCAAGTTGTGTGTAAAGGAAAATGCCTTTAACCACACTAGCTGAGGAGGGAGGGTGTTATCCACCTTTTCTTTTGCCACCAGCAGGAAAACCAGGTGGAGACAGAGAGGCAGGCCTGGCTCTCCTCCATCAGTCTCAGTCTGCTCCCTGGCTTGCATATAATTCTGTATGCTTGCCATACGCAGACTTCCCAACCACCTATGATTGCTAAGCACTGAGTGAAACACAAGTCTGTTGTAGACTAGAATCTTTTTTCACTGTTTCAATAAAATAGCTTCTTGAGACCAAACCTGGCTGGTCATTTCACCTGTCTCAGGATCACAGAACCTACATGCTTGACAACTGGAGGCCATGAGAGTGTCCCCCCTTGAGCTAGAGGAAGACACTTGAGCTAAGCCTGGGTTGTGAGCATTAAATCAATACACACCTCTGTGAAGCTCAAAAGAAAAGCACAAAACAGCCAGTTGCCATTGCCTCCTGTTGTTGGATTATGGTGAGTGTCTCAGGAATTTCAGGACAAACATTTTTATATGACTGCCTGGCACTTATGGTCAGTCTCCTCCTAGCATGGTGCCCTCCAGAGACAATGGATCACAGCTCCCATCTTCTTTAATGGGCCCACTCCAGCCACTAGCTGTGTTACTGGGAGCTGATGGGGGCTGTATTCCCACACATCCAGACAACCTCAGGCCAGGCAAGGATGGTGTAAAAAGTCAACACAGAGTCACATAATGATTTGGTTCCTTACTTGTAATGCACTGGGTTTTCTATGTAGTCATCATTGGGCATTCCTTCAACCCATGTCTGCTGACGATGCGATAAAAATCCAGTGCCGGAACATGTTTCTGTGTCTCTCACCAAGGGGATCCTTCCTGGAATCTGTGGGAGTTTGTGCTGCGCTAATTTGCTTCTCGCCTTTCCAAGAGTGCGCACGAGGTTTATCTTGTCAAAGCCAAAATACAGAAATGAGATATCTTTCTCCATGGAAAGAAGCCAGAAACAAACAAAGTTACACGTGAACCCAGTTGAAGAAAAAGAGAGGGAGCACAGGCAGCAGGCTTAGGGACTTCTAACTTCCAGGATTAACTCCTAATCATGTTTTATTGCCACAATACCACTTCGAGACCTGCTGTGAAGTCCCATACCGCCATTTTACTCTGGCACAGAGGTGACTCAGGGTTCCCCATGGCGGCGCCCACAGAGTGTCAGCAATGGCAGGTTCACTCACCCTGGTATGGCACCAAGGGCAGCCCCTTGCCATGATGGGGGGGGGAAGCCCAGCAGAAGTGAAGGTGTGAACCTGCAAGGGAAGGCTTCTTTGTCTACAAGCAGATGTGTCTGGGCTGCCCCCCATCATGGCAGGGGGCTGCCCTTGATGCCATACCAGGGTGAGTGAACCTGCCAGAGCTGATGCTCTGTTGGAGCCGCCATGGGGAGCCCTGAGTCACCTCTGTGCTGCATTGAGATGGCGGTGTGGGACTTCACAGCGGGTCTAGAAGTAATAGTGCCACTCTATTCTGCTCTGGTCAGGCCCCACCTGGAATATTGTGTCCTGTTCTGGGCACCACAATTCAAAAAGGATGTTGAGAAACTGGAGCCATGTGTCCAAAGGAAGGCGGCTAAAATGGGGAAGGGTCTGGAAGCCGTGCCCTATGAGGAACGACTGAGGGAGCTGGGGATGTTTAGCTGGAGAAGAGAAGGTTAAGAGGTGATATGATAGCCCTGTTTAAATATTTGAAGGGATGTCATATTGAGGAGGGAGCAAGCTTGTTTTCTGATGCTCCAGAGAACAGGACCCAGAGCAATGGATGCAAGCTCCAGGAAAAAGGATTCCACCTCAACGTTAGGAGGAACTTCCTGACATTAAGGGCAGTTCGACAGTGGAACACACTCCTTCCTCAGAGAGTGGTGAAGTGTTTAAACAGAGGCTGGATGGCCATCTGTCAATGGGGATACTGTGATTGAGAGTTCCTGCATGGCAGAATGGGGCTGGACTAGATGGCTCTTGGGATCTCTCCCAACTCTAGGCTTCTATGATTCTGTGATCTGGCCAAAGGCAACCCAAGGCGCGGCTGCTGTGAGCCCCAAGACCCCCTGTGGAAGAGCTCCGCAGTGGAAGGGCTGCCCACTCCAAGGAAAGATCCCAGGTCTTCCGCTCTGGGCCCCACAACAAACTCCAGCTCCCAGAATTCCATAGCCTTAAGCAAGAGAAGGAGCCAAAGCGGTGCCAAACCGGGTTATTTCTCCAGTGTGGATGCGGGCTACTTATCCCTCGGCTATGTATTTCTGACTGGAAGCCCTTTTCTCTGTACCTCGTCGTCAAAGATCTGCCGGTAGACCTTCCCGCTGGGGACGACGCGGGAGACCCCCGGAGTCGAGGCCATGCTGCTGCCGCCGAGGCCCGGAGCCTCGCTCCCTCCCAGAGAACGCAGGTGTCCGAGGGAAGCGGCGCAGCGTTCCTCCGTCTCCACGGCAACCACGCGGCGGCAGGGAGGAGCGCACGCGCCGGGTTTTTTTCTCGCGAGAAGGGACGGGATCCAAGATGGCGGCTCTTCCATCGCGCCGTTGCCATGGAGACCGCTCGCGGCCTGGCCCTTTTCCTTTAGCCAAAAGGCCTGAGGGACCTCTGGGGGCGCGCTTCAAGCAGCCCAAAACCAAGGCCTCCCCAAAAGCGAATGTATAAGAAGTCATTATAATTTTTAATGTATTTTAAGCACTATTTTAACTGTTTTTAAGAAGAATTTCCAAATAGGACTCTCTGTATTAGAATCATATTTATTATTTATTCTATTTATTTATGGTATTTATACCCTGCCCTTCAGCTCTAAAGGCTCTCAGTGAAGCTTACAATTATTATTACTCATCCCTCCATATGTATGGATTTGACTATTCTCTAGTCCTCCAGCGCAACTCTATGGTCGAATTTTAACTAAAAGTCGCACTGAAAGACCTAGAGAGAATACTCTACTAGGCCTTTGTAGCTCCTCCAGCACAACTCTATGGTCAATGTCTGGCAGATGTTGACCAGAGTTGCGCTGGAGGACCTAGAGATTCCTAGAGGTGTCCTCTGAGGTAAAAACATGGTGTTGCCTGGGAGAAGACTTTAAATTATTTTAATGTGTAGACATAGCGCTGGGCCAGTATGGTGCAGTGGTTTCAGCATTGGCCTTTAACTCTGTAGACCAGGATTGAAATCCCCTTTTCAGCCACAGAGAAACACTGGCTAGTAGTCTCAGCCTCAGAGGAAGGCCATCTCTTCTAAACAAATTTGCTAACAGAATCCCACAACAAGGTTGCAATAAAGCCAGAAATGCACACAACAACACATTTCCTAATTCTGGGTTACTTCTTCAAAACCTGGGGAAAATTCTCTGCCTACAACTCTGAAAGTTGTAGGACAGCAGCCTCGCTGCCTCCTCCTCTTTTTCTTCAAGAGATGCCCACAAATACACTTCTTGGTAGTAGCTAAATGAACCTCCTCCAGTCAGAGGAAATCTACCATGTACTGTAGGCAAGCTGTTGGGGGCTGTTTCCTTATTCTCTCCTCATGGATTATCCTCAACATTAGATGCCCCATGGGTCTGTGCAAGCAGAAGCTGGTCATCAGTTTTCATAGAATCACAGAGATGGAAAAGACCGCAAGGGCCATCCAGTCCAACCCCCTGCCATGCAGGAAATCCAAATCAAAGCATCCCTGACAGATGGCCATCCAGCCTCCATTTGAAGACCTCCAAGGAGGGAGACTCCACTACACTCCTAGGAAGTGTGTTCCACTGTTGAATAGCCCTTACTGTCAGGAACCTCCTCCTAATGTTGAGGTGGAATCTCTTCTGCAGCTTGCATCCATTGCTCCGGGTCCTAGTCTCTGGAGCAGCAGAAAAGAAGCTTGCTCCCTCCTCAATATGACATCCCTTCAAATATTTTTTACAAAGGGTTCTGCTGCCCCAGAGTTCTGTTAGCAGGAGTGAAAACAGTATCTGCAAATTGTAAAAGAAAAAATAAACACTTGTGCTAGGTTTTCTTTAAATAAGAAAACTTTATTGCCAGTTTTTGTAAGGTAATCCTTGTGCCTTTCCCTTTGTCAAACGTCTTGCTCACGGGGCCTGGTGCAGTGCCTGCTTAAAAATAACCAACCAGTAGCAAGTGATTTTGACATCAGAAAGAATGGGAAAGGGGGATCCACATATTCCACAGCAGTCAGAGTTCAATTTGTCTTCTGCAGCACATTGGTGGAAGTGTCTCAAGCAGAAATGGGTTGAGGCAGGGGCCAGGGGAGAGGAGGAGACTCCTATAACCTCATACCATCTTCTCTTTACCCTCCTCCTCCTCATTTATTTCATTTTTATGACAGCTTTCTCCCAGCTCACAAGGAAAAAAAAACATTTTAAAAACTTTACAATTAAAATTTCCTTATACCATCCTGGCTGTTTGATATGTACCACCCTGGAGCTGTGCAAGGGAGACACAAACCCAGAAATGCAGGACAAAGATTGCTTTGACTAGTGGGTCCCACCCAAGTCCACCTCAGGCATGTGTATGCAGAGTCCCTCCCTTGGTCCACTTTAAGCTCACTTAAAGCCCACTTTCTCCAGATCCTCAGGCAGGATGCGGCCCTTCTTGCGGGCCTTGGCTTTCTTCTTCTCCACCTTGGCAACCTTCTTCTTCTGGAGGTTCTTGCGACGTTTGTCTTGGCGCTGCTGCATCTTCTCTGCCACCTGCTCAGTCCGCTTCTCCCACTGCTTCTGGCGCTGGGCCTTGCGCTTCTCCTTGTGCTTGAGGGCAGCCTTCAGCCGGTCCTCATCATCACGGATCTTGATCCCTTCTGCCTTGTAGAGGACGTTGGTCCACTTCATTTTTGTCTCCAGTTCCTTGGCTTTCTCACTGTCTTTGTCCTTCAGCTCTTCCAACTTGGTCTTCCGTGCCTCAAGCCTGCTGAGAAGCTGCTTGTAATTCTTCCCTGTCAGAGGTGTTATGTTGCCCTTCAGAGTCTTCCTCTTTTCTTTCCGCTTCTCTGCTTTGCTCAGCTCCTCTTCCTCATGGACTTTGACCTTGTTAAAGACAATTTCGGCCTTGTTGTCATTCTTTTGGGCCTGGGTCTCCAAAACAGGCTCCTCAGTTTCCTTCTTCTCCATTTTCTCCTTCATCTTCAGCTCTTTTCTTCTGCGTTTCTTTCTTTCCCTCTCATATTTCCTTCGCTGTCTCTTCTCCAGCACAGCTGGTGACAATTCTTTGGAACTTCCCTGTAAGAGATGGGAAGGTGAGGGGAAAACAGAATCATTTGAAGGGTACCTCTTCAACTGCTGTTGGATTCTAACTCTTATCAGGCCTGCCTGGCCTACATAGGTGGTGATTAAGAATGATGGAAACATCAGCCCAATGACCTCTAGAGGGCTGCACTTTGCCCACCCCTGAATAAGATGGTCAGTGCCAGGAGGGGACAACCTGGCCTGCAGAGGGCCCAGAAGATGTTCCTATTCCTAATCTTGCACCCTGACATGGGGTGATTCCTTTGCACACCTGTCCATCACAACTGGAAGGAAAGGGGGTGGGGGTTACAGGAGGAGATGCCAGGTCTCATGTCTAATGAACAAGGTAGGAAGAAGTCTTGGCACTTGGAAGAATGAACTAGGAAGGAAGGACATGAGGAAACGAAATGAGGAGAGATCAACTGAAAAGAGTAGGTTACATTTAAATCTCCCATGGCACAATCCTATGCATTTCTACTCAAAAAGGAGCCCCTCTGCTTTCACCAAGTGAATAGAAAATTACCCCCCAAAAAAGGATAGAAGCTCATGCCTCCCTTCAGATCAGTGGTCCCCAAACTTTTTCAGGCAACAACCCTAGCACCACCACCACCCAATGCCTACTTCCTGATATTAAATCTACTGTTCTACTGCAAATTTAAAACAACCAATTTGGTCACTGCTCCCTTTGTACCCAGTCACCTTGGGATCAGCAACCAAGCAGCTGGCTGAAAAGCTACTAAGAAGCTTATTGTTTGTGTCATCCTTGCAGTAAAGGCCAGCGCAGGCGAGAGGCTTCTCAGTCACTCTCAACTGATTGATCACGACTCTTTTTGCACCTGGTTACTATCAGAGCAGCAACCATGCAGCTGGCTGAGCAATGTCACAAAAACCTCTCACCCTTTGCTTTGTTGCAAAGGCCTGTGTGGGCAAGAAGCTTCTTGTTCACTGCTCAGCCAGCTGCTTGATCAATGCTCCCAAGGTGACCAAGTGAGGGAGAGGCTTCTCTCTAGCAAGGAAGGACTCTCAATCTGTCTTCATTAAAATGGACATGGTTGCAGCTGGTGTGTGTATAGTGGGTATACAGAGGCTACATGCTCTGGATTGGAGACCTCTTCTCCAATCGAATGAAAGAAAGCAAGAGCAAGAATGAAAGAAAGCAAGAGCAAGTAGAGCACACAAAGCTTAAGCGGGGTCTTAGACTTGAAAGTTCCTTTTTGCTGTTGCTTCTTCCCCACTGCCACATTTTCTAAGTCCTTCCTCCAGTCAGTCAGTCAGTCAGTACCAAAATGGTGCCACTCCAAGCAACAGAAATGATGCTTTGCACCCAAACCTCCCATGAGTCTCCAGGCACTACTAGTGAAAGAAGGCCAGCCAAGAAAGTGAGCTCATGTGGACAGGTGAAGAGTGGGAGACACCACCACACAAAGTGAGGCTTCATGGTGGTTTTAAGGGACAGTGAAAATAAGTTTCATGTAACCCTCATCCCCACAATGGTCCAAAAGGCTGGTTCCCCTTGTCTTTCTTGCCCTCTTTCCCCCTCATTGCCCCCCTGCTGCCCTCTTTCCTCTTCACTGCCTGCTAGATCTTTCCACTGTCCCGGAAGGGGCATGCCACCCACCTTGGGAATCATTGCTTCAAAGCATAAGAACTGTTCCTTTTACAAGGATGTTGATCATACCTGGCCAGAAACTTCTCGGATCTTCTCATGCAGCCTCTGCCGTAAGAGGTTCATTGCAGAAAAGGAGCTGGATGCAGTCTGAGTGCCTGCATGGAGAACCGGCAAGAGCAATGAGAAGAGGACAACAGAAAGGAGCAGGGCAATGGCTTCTCAAAGACCCAGCACAAGTAAACCTTCCCTCTCAATCCTGAAATTGCACCTAGTAAAACCTGTGCAGGACTGGTACTTTCATAGATCCCTTCAAGGCAGTCCCACTCCTGGCTTACCTGGGACACCATTCTCTTTCCCTGCATCATCAGCAGCTGATCTGCTGTTGCTGGATTCTGATTTCTTAATGGCTGGTTGTGTTGGCCTGGTGGAGGACACTCTCCTGACCTCAGGAGCCATTTGCTTTCCAGGTGGGGTTCCCTTCTTCTCACCAGGCTTCCTGTACTGCTGCAGCTGCTTCTTCTTTTTCTTCTTCTTCTTTGGCTGGGAGCCATCATCACCCAAACTGCCTCCTAGGAAGGTGTGAAGTGAAAGAAATGGGTTTCAAGAAACGTGGGGAGAGGAAAAGAGACAGTGATTTGCTATACTTTGTTCCTAACCTATCTCTAATCCCTGTATTCATTTAAAGTGCTTTTCTATCACCTCTCAACTCCTGGGGTGTTGTACAACAGCTAAAAGACACTTAAAACAAAGCACATGCAAAAATATATGTTTTAATTAAATTTAAAAGTCATATACTTTCCCAGTGCTGGGTCCACAGATACTATTGGATTACAACTCCCACTGTCCCCATCTAGCGTGGCCCATAATCAAGGAAAATGGAAGCTGCACTCCAACAACATTTGAGAAGTTGAGATTGGGAAAGGTTGTGAATAACATCCATACTGGAGGCAGCTCTCCCAGAGGTAAAGGTGATGCTCCTGCTGAAGGGCAGAGACTGAAAAGGAAGCAGCATGTGTCACAATGGGTTCCCAATATGTGCAGAACCACTTTGGCCAGGGTGGCCTGTAGCTGAGGCTACTGTGCCTCTGACCTTATGGGTTCCTGCCTCAAGGAACCCACAAGGCTTATTCAGCTGGAAAGCCAGCTTGGCTCTCTCCCCTCCCCATCTCTGCTGGTGCCGACCAGGGCCTGCCGAGTCTGATATCAACCTGGCTTTGCTCTTTCCTCTTCCCTAGATGGCTCCCCCTCCATTTCACCCCAGTATATAGGGTTGCTGTGTGGCTGTGGCCTAAACGCATCAGAATTTCATGAATCTCTGTTTGTGGGGTTGCACATTATGTGATACTCATGTTCAGTGGTAACATTGTGCGACACACACATTGGTGTTCCATATGGCACTCCGCAACCTTGAAGTCAATATGGATGTTTCACATCTCATGAAGCTTAATTTATTTATTTTATAACCATTACTTACTGTTGCACTGTCGTATTTTATTCTATCGTTAAGTCACCTCGATTCTGTTGGAGAGGTGGGGCGAAAATAAAATGTCCTATTCTATTCTAATGCATTAGAAACACCATCTCAAAAAGTTAAGCCAAAGCATCGCGAAATTGTACCAAATTTCCTTTTTTGCGGAGGGTGGGCTTCCTGGGTGCAAATTTTCTTAGCCAGCTGTTGCAAGTAAGAGTCTTTGTTGATTAAGCTGGCCATTTCGGACGAAGACGCAGCAATAAGGACACCGCGCTTCCCGCTGCAGAGAAGAGGACGTCACTCCGCTGACCAAGGCCTTGTCCGTCTTTTGAATCTAGAGCAAAGTCTGATGGGAATCCACTTCGGGGGCTCTGCTTGATATTTCTATTCTGCGAGGAGAAATTAAACCTTGAGTAAAAGAGAAAGAGAGAGAGAGAGAGAGAGAGAGAGAGAGGATGCATCCACACTGGAGATATAACCCAGTCTGGCACTGCTTTAGCTCTTTTCTGACTCAAGGTTATGGAATTCTGGGAGTTGGAGTTTGTTGTGTGGTCCAGAGGTCAAGGCTTAACTCTTTGTCTGACTCTCTGCTATGGAATTCTGGGAATTGGAGTTTGTTGTGGGCCCAGAGCGGAGCTCTGCTCCGCTCTGGGCCCACAACAAACTCCAACTCCCAGAATTCCATAGCCTTGAGCCAGATAAAGCTTCACTCTGAGACCCACAACAAACTCCAACTCCCAGAATTCCATAGCCTTGAGCCAGATAAAGCTTCACTCTGAGACCCACAACAAACTCCAATTCCCAGAATTCCATAGCCTTGAGCCAGATAAAGCTTCACTCTGAGACCCACAACAAACTCCCAACTCCCAGAATTCCATAGCCTTGAGCCAGATAAAGCTTCACTCTGAGACCCACAACAAACTCCAACTCCCAGAATTCCATAGCCTTGAGCCAGATAAAGCTTCACTCTGGGACCCACAACAAACTCCCAACTCCCAGAATTCCATAGCCTTGAGCCAGAAAAGAGTCAAATCGGTGCCAAAGTGGGTTATGTTTCTAGTGTGGACGCAGCGGAGGAAGGGCAGCTAATAGGGAGGACTTACACCCAGAGCACAGGACTGTCCCTTCCACTCGCGGCTCCAGCGCTGCTTCCGGTTTCAAGCGGAGAAGGACGCATCCTCTTCCGGGGGCGGGGCCTTCTCCGAGGTCAAGGGGCGTGGCCAATGGCCAAAGGATGGATTCGAATCCAGATCCCTGCAGGCCATTTGGAGTGGGAGGCGGCCCCTCCAGAACACAACTAGCCATTAAGGGGCTCCCCTCTTTAGGGGTCTCCAAGGGCCAAAACACACTGCAGAAACAATAAACCAGTTTGGGACCGCTTTAACTGCCCTGGATCAGTGCTGGGGAATCCTGGGAACTGTAGCCTATTGTGGCACCAGAGCTTTCTCTGACAGAGAAGACTCAATGTCCCACAAACACTACAGTCCCCTGAACTCCCCAGCACTCAGCCAGGGAAGTTAAAGCGGTCTCAGACTGGATTATTATTTCTGCAGAAATAATCCAGTTCGAGACCGCTTTAACTGCCCCTGGCTCAGGGCTAGGGAATTCTGGGAGTTGTAGTTTTGTAAGGCATTTAGCCTCTGTCTGGTGCCACAGCAAACTACAATTGCCAAGGCTGGAGTGTGGCTTCTGACCTCTTAGGATGCATCATGAATCATTTAAACAGCATACCTCCCAAGTGACCCAGAGCAGCTTTATTTTGGCTTGTCTGTATGGGCCCAAAGGAAAGTTTAGAAAAGGGGGGGGGGGGGGGTTATGTTGTAAGAGGGACTAAGCCATGGGAATTGGAAGTGGGTGCTAGTTTGGGTGCTAAATGGGGTTAAGGTGGGGTTTAGATTTTTGGGGTTTTAATATACTGCTTGGCTATTAGGGGGTAGTTTCGGCTTAAACGCTGGCTGGTGAATTACTATATGTATTCAACAAAGTTCTTTGCTATTCTTCAAAAACCTGGACTGATTGGTTCACATTGGTTCTGAATGTACTCAAGTCTGACACCAGCCGACCCAGGAACTGGGAGACGGCCATCTTGACTGGGCACTCCCCAACCCAGGGAGGAGAGCAGAGGGCTGCCTGGAAGAGAAGGAGCCTCTAGTCTCTGCTTATTCGACTGATCCAGAGCTGGGCATCCCACCCTGGTGTCACGCAGAGCGGCCAAGTGGCAGAGCCAGAAGGGCCCAATTGGGTGCCACTCCTCTTCTGGGGTGTCACTCAGCACCTGTCATGCCCCCCTAGTGATGCCACAAACCCAGAGTCAGAATACTGGAAGAGAAAGCAAGCATACTCCAGTAGGGCTGGTACTCTGGGGCTGCTTTGCCCACATATGTCCACCCAGAGACCACCAATGGTTTCTAAGTTCAGAGCAACACGGAAGCACTGAGCTTGCGGGCTGCCAGCATTATTTTTTGCCTGCCACTCAACCAAATGAAGCTTCTCCCCCCCACCCAACCTTTTTTAATTTCTTTGTTACGGCCAAGACGTATTTCTGCATCCCCAGCTGCCCTGAAGGTGAAGTGCAGAGTGCCTACCCCAAAAATGGAAAGGATAGTAGGTTTGTGATGTCGAAGACTTTCATGGACGGCATCCATAGTTTTTTTTTGTGAGGGTTTTTTTTTTGGGCTATGTGGGCATGTTCTAGAAGAGGAAGAAACTCTTCTAGAACATGGCTACATAGCTCGAAAACCCCACCAAAAGACGATAGGTTTGCTTTACATACATTCAGTGTGCCTGTAAGGACCACCCAAATAAATTCAGGAGGGAACGACTTTGATGGCACAAATCTAGGAAGTGGGACAATGGTCCTCTTCTTATTTAATTAGTAGCTGCTGGCAGATTAGAAAGTGTAAAATCAGGAGAAGGCTCCTCCCTTCATACACAGCCGAACCACCATGAAGGAAGTTGGGAGGCTTACCTGGGTAGGTAAGAAAATACAGACTCGAGTGAATTAATAATCTTACAGGTACCAAAGCACAAAACTTGGGGTGGGAGGAGGGACCAGTCAGATGCCACTGGACTATAACTCCCATCAGTCTTCCTTGACTATGCTGATGTTGCAGTTCATCACTTGAAGAGCCACATACAATTCACGCCTTCCCTTTTTAGAATTAAAAAAAATCCTTGGTGCCTCAATCCAACATTCCTATTTAGAAATTGTAATTCAAATTGTCAGCCTGTAGTCAGTGGACAATTCCATCAATAAAGAAGTAGGTTCCTTGGGGCCATGCAGCCAGTCCTCATGCAAAAAACAGCAGGTGAGGTTCTAAATCCGAGAAGCTTTAGGTGGGAGGAAGGTTGCCTCAACACAGCAGCCCAAACCTCCAAAGCCCACATGGTTGAGGATAGGTGCATTCCCTTTCAGGCATGCTCCGTGGGGCCCGCTCCGTGCCCATTCATGTGCGGGTGTGAAGGTGTGGAGCCTTGAGGGGCTGGAAGGTTCTGCTCCATCATGGCAGCTGCTAGGGGCATGGAGAGGCTCTCTGGAGACGATGCACCCGTTTCCTGTCTCCAGTATGCTTCACACAGAGGGAGGTCGGTGGTATCAGACAGGCTGTAGCTTTCAAAGCAAGACGCCCATTCAGGAGAAAAAGGTAGCAGGTGCCAGAGAGAAAAGAGGGACAGGAGGGAAAGGAGGATGAAAAAGGCAAGACAGAAGCAACAGTGTTAAGAAAATAGCAAAATAGCAGCAGCAGCAAGTATAGTTAGCACATCCCCTGAGCCATGCCCCAAGGCCTTCTTTCTAGGAAATGAAAACTTGGGAGGCCAAACCCACTGTACTGCAATGCCCAGCTAGCAGTGGTTATTGCTGAGGTGAGATAGATCCTTCTGTCTGCCTGAAGACTCCTCAAGGAGAGCCAGCGGAGCCTCCCGGGGAACAACGAGGCCCATGCCCCTAAGCCCATGCTCCAGCCAGTGTGGCCAAGGGTGGCAGAAAGGCTCCAAGGCAGGGCTGGAGAAGGCACAGAGGGAAAGGGGGTCTGTGTGGGGCTTCTAAATTCACACATCCTTACACTGCCTTCTGGTTTCCTGATCAGCAGCTGACTTTCCAGGAACTGGCAGAAGGGAGGAAAACAATTTCTGATCCTTGTGGCTCATGCTCAAAACCCACTTTTGCCTCAGGAATGAATCCTGGGAAGCTGGGAGGTTTCCTCTGACCCTGTGGAATCCAACTGTTCTTCCTCAGCCATGCTAGCTGAAGTATTTATCAGGTATTTCCAACCAAGAGAGTCAGGCAGCATCTACACTGCAGAAATAATCCCATTTGATACTTTTACTGCCATGGCTCAACACTATGGAATTCTAGGAATTGTAGTTTTGTGATACATTTAGCCTCTCCTGTCAGCTCTGGTGCCACAAAAAACAATTCTCTGAATTCCATTGAGCCATGGCAGTTAAAGTGGTGTCAAACTGGATTATTTCTGCTATGTGGTGCAGCCTCTGTGGTGGAACTAAGTATTTCCTCAGGCAATCAGAAGGGTGTTTGTGCCTTCCCCAGTTTGTTAACTACCATGTGGGTGCTCTGGATGCTGCACTTCCCAGATGCTTGCTGTCAATAGTCAGGGATGAGGACTTGCCTTCCAGCCATATCCAGAGAGCCACACATTGTCCAGTTTCACCACGGAGGAACATGCCCACAGATCTGCTGACACACACTGTTCTAAAGCAAAAATATCACCTATCATCTCCTCATGACGGCTCCCCCATCCTTCACCCTGCAGGAACCATGCTCCGAAGTATACAAAAGGTGCAAAGGGAGGGAGACAAGGTGCTAGTGAAGGAAAAAGCAAGCTTCGCATAGAGGGAGGGGAGAGAGCGGACACCTGAAAAGCCATGGCTTGTGCTTAGAAAAATAGAAAAGCAGCCCAAGAGTGTTTTTTTTTTGGGGGGGGGGGGATCACTGGTCTTTTATTTACCATCAAGCTTGTTGAGGTTTTTATGGGTGAAGAAGTTTAATATAGAAAAGCATGACCATATACTTAAGGTTCTTTTTAAAAGCACCTAACATTCTGGCCCTGTAAACCCATTCTCCAGAGGGAACAAGAATGCTTAAAAGAGAGGATTTCCCATCACATTGTGCAAATGCCAGATGAGAGGATCTGGAGTCAGAACTTCCCAGTCTCTTGGCAGAGCTCTGCCTTCTTGGGCTGGATGAAAAAGCCCCATATAGCACCTTCTACAATGACTGGTCTGCATAAAGCTGCCTTGGGGTGGTCAGGCTTTGTGTCCAGAGCCATTTGGCCTTCCCTCCTGATTCTTTCCTCACTGTATACTCTGAAAGGCAGAGCTCCGATGCTGGAGAATACCTGCTCTGGTCTTGGTTTACAGCTGAGCCTCAAGCCCTGTTCCAGAAGAACAGATCTCCTCTGGTGGGGGGGAAGGGGGGGTTCTGTCTTTTTTTAAAGACACCCAATTCTCTGCTGCTCAATGGCAGGGAACAGTTTAGAACTGCAGAACAACTTACAGGCAAATGACATGCTCAGTTCCTAAGCGACAAACGATGATGGGGAGAAACAACAAAAACAGAAGAGGCCAGACACCCACTGCTGAGTTTGCAAAACTTTTTTTATAAAGTCTTTATGCATGGTGTCTGGAAAGTGCAGGGCCTCAGAAACAGCACTGGGGGCCTGATGTGTCCCCAAAATGGCACTTGGCCCAACCCAGTTCTAAAGCCTCATACCATAAGGAGAAATGTAACACAAATGTCAATCTACAAAAAACAAGGCCACATGTTTACATTCACAGACAGGCAATTTTCTTTGGTACAGCTGGAAGAAACCCATGAGAAATACCCAACCCAGCAGACTCTACAGAGCTGCAATCCTACAAATTACTCCTAGGAGAAAGCATATTTTAACATGGTGAGATCTAATGCTGGGCAAATGTGAGCAGCACAGGGCTGCCATCTGACAGGAAGTTACATGCCGTTTCAGCACCAAGGGTGCCAGAGGGTCTCGCAGCCCAATGCTATTCATTCAGAGACCTCGGAGGCAGCAGTGCCCATTCCAGAAGGCTTTCCCTCCCCCCAATAAGCTTGGCCAGTCACCCTGTAGCTCAAAGATGTAACTTTTCTCAAGCCCTGAGTCAGATGACCACACATGCTCTCATAACTCATAAAGGAACGGAGGAGACTGTCCTCAGCAGGTCATTTTTGATTTGGTAATGAGAGAATTGGCATGGTGAGAAATGTCAGTGTGATGTCATGGTTTGAGTGGTGGACCAGAATTTCAAGAGACCTGGGTTCAAATTGATCTGTGCACATCCATAAAAACCTACTGGGAGACCTGGGTCAAGTCACACTTTCTCAACCTCAGAGGAAGCCAGACCTCAAAAAAAATCTTGCCAAGGAAACTCTAGGTAAGTCAGAAATTACTTGAAAGCAAGCAACAACAATCCTCATGGGAGAAAAAGTTGTCTTGTCTTATTTCTGATCAACAAGACTGACCATCAGGAGCTATTTAAAAAGCCTGGGTGCGTGTAGCTCTGCTTTGTAGCCCTGGAAGGATCTGGATGCAATAAAAGCCCTGGTGTGCAGGCTGGCAAGTTTTGCATGACCGAAGACCTCAGGTCTGAAGAGTGGCAGTCAAAACACTATCAGAAACATATGAAACCACCTTGTAACAGTCAGAGCAATAGTTCATCACCTTTGTCAGCTTGCAGCAAAATTGAAATCCAATAGGATAGTTCAGCCTCCGCTGCCCAAATGCCTTCCAGGTGTGTTAGACAGCAATTCCCATTCTGGGGTTATGACAAACACAGCCCAACACATCTGGGTGGCACCAGCTTGGGCATGATACCTATTCCAATCTGAAAGTCAGCATATGTGGAAGTGGGGTACAGGGCCAACCTTGTGGTGCAGCTTGGGGGACTCACTCTACTCCACCCCATCTATTACAGAGCAAGCTCTAGATGTATAATGTGGCCAGCTCCCAAAAGCCACTGTAACTGCCCAAAACAAATGAGGTTGTTGGGGTTGGGAGTTTGGGGACCAGGACAAGAGCGGCTTTTCAGAGTCTGTCCAAAAGGACAAAGAGGTGGTTGCTACAGAACAGTCCATAGATTTACTTGTACCTGGAAGAGTAATACTCTTCTTCCAGCTCATAGAGGTCAATGGAGAGTTCATCGCGCAGCGCTATCAGCTTCTTGTCGCATTCTTCCTGCAGTCCACGCAACTGCTGGTTGCGCTGGTTGATGGCTTCATTGACAGAAGGAAAGTCATTGAGGATCAGGAATTGCTTTAGGTCAGAGACCAGCTTCATGAGAGATTCACCAGCCCGGACCTGGAGGGAGGGAAACATTTCAGTTTATACCACTAGGTACCCTAACAGGCAAAGAAAGACCTTTGGCTCATAAATCATGTGGCAGAAGTCTAAAAATCATCATTAAAAAAAATCTATGACTAATTTTAGTTGGAAATAAGCCACCTTGGGTCCTGCGCAAGGAGAGAGGCAAGATATAAATTAAACAATTTTAAAAATGATTTGATTCTCTGCATATTTTGGACTACCGTTCCAAGAAACCCCAGCCAGGATATCCCACAAGCATGTATTTTCGGAGTCCGAAAACATCTGGAGGAACAAAGCCTGAGAACCACAGCTTTTGTGCACTATGGCACTTCTGGCACACATCCTACAGGATTGTAACTGAGCTGAAATTGCTCATGGGGATTGCCAAGTCAGTGAATGGAAAAACAACTGCCATTCACCGCTTGATCCTGGATGAGCATGCCAACTTGGTGTGTACCACAGACTTGGATAAGACTGGGTTCGAAGTCCAGTAGCAGTCAAGCCCGGGAGGGGAGTCGGGAGGAGATGCTGTAGTGGTCTATCTGGATTTCACCCCCTCACCATGTGCCCTATCTGTTTTCTGGGCTCATGTGTGTAAACCTGAAGCTGGGACTTCACAATTCATGCTCAGAGTAGCTCAGATGACCGGCTGCCTTGATCATGTCTTCTTACATGGCAGAAGGGGGCAGGACTGGATGGCCCTTGGGGGTCCCTTCCACCTCTAGGATTCAACAAGGTCCAGAAACCGAAGCTGGGAAACAAGTGGAGTATAAGCGAGTACAACAGCTACAACACTCACAATGTTGGCAGCCCTGACATGCATCTCGTAGTTGTCCTGCTCGCCCTGCGTTGCTCGAGACACTTGGGTTTCTTCTTCAATCTGCAAGAAGGAGAACAAAACTGAGAAATGTAGGCTAGACATTGCAAGTGTTAAGTGGATTTGTAATTGGCTGACCAGCCGAACCAAAGAGTGCTCAGCAATGGCTCCTTTTCATCCTGGAGAGAAGTGACCAGTGGGGTCCCACTGGGTTCTGTCCTGGGCCCAGGACTATTCAACATCTTTATCAATGACTTGGATGAAGGAATAGAGGGCAGGCCTATCAAATTTGCAGATGACACCAAATTAGGAGGAGTAGCTCCTCTGAGCCTAGAGGACAGGATCAAAATTCAAAATGACCTTAATAGATTAGTAAGCTGGGCCAAAAGTAACGAAATGAACTTCAACAGGAAGAAATGTAAGACACTGCACTTAGGTAGAAAAAAATGAAATGGGGGATACCTGGCTGAATGAAACTATATGTGAAAGGGATCTGGGAGTCCAAGTAGACCACAAGTTGAATATGAGCCAACAGTGTGATGCGGCAGCTAACAAGGCCAATGCGATTTTAGGCTGCATCAATAGAAGTCTAGTGTCTAGATCAAGGGATGTAATAGTGCTACTCTATTCTGCTCTGGTCAGGCCCCACCTGGAATATTATGTCCAGTTCTGGGCACCACAATTAAAAAGGGACATTGAGAAACTGGAGCCATGTGTCCAAAGGAGGGAGACCAAAATAGTGAAGGGTCTGGAAGCCATGCCCCAAAAGAGAGAGAGACCTTGGCGGTCTTGACGATCTCAGCAAAGTTGTCCATGAGAGACTTGACATCATCCTTCAGGCGCTTGTTGTAGGACTGCAGCAGGGCCTCTTTGTTCTGAGGGAGGACGCGCGGACCCGACATTGCTGCCTCTGCAGACCACAGCCCCGCCCCCTTCTCCTCCTCCTCCTTCTCCCATTGGCCGCCCCCAAAGACCATAGAGACTTCCGCTCCTCGCCCGCCCTCTACGCCTCTTCCCGACTTCCCGCGCGACTTGCGGCCGAGCTCTCGCGAGACTTAAAGCCCACTTGATATATTTCCCGGCGTGCCTCGCTCTCCCTTTTCCTCCCCGCAGCCAAGATGGTGAGTAGTTTCCCGGCTACAGGGGGGCGCCTGCAATCCGTCGCCATCCGCCCGCCTCCGAGGTCCTGGCCGGGCTCTGAAGGGAGCAGTGGGTCGCGGGGGGTCTGGGCCTCATTGTCTGGGGAGTATGGCGGCGACAGGAGGCCGGTCTTTGGAGAAATGGGGTCGCGAAGGGTGGAGGCCTTCCCAGCTTAACTGCCTTGGCTCAAGGGTATGGAATTCTGGGAGTTGGAGTCCAGAATTCCATACCCTTGAGCCAGAAAGAGTCAAAGCGGTGCCAAACCTGGGTTTTCTGTCCCTCCGCAGCCCAAGGGGAAGAAGGCCAAGGGGAAGAAGGTGGCCCCGGCCCCAGCCGTGGTCAAGAAGCAGGAGGCCAAGAAGGTGGTCAACCCCCTCTTCGAGAAGAGGCCCAAGAACTTCGGCATCGGTGAGTCGGGTGCGAGGGGCGGCCGCAGACCGGGTTAGAGGCCCATCAGTCCTTCTCCCTTTAAACAGAGGCTGGATGGCCATCTGTCGGGGATGCTTTGATTGAGAGTTCCTGCATGGCAGAAGGGAAGCATGAGCAAAGCCTCCTTTTTAAGGCTGATTGCACTGTAGTGTTTTACTTTTCCCAGTCCCTTTGTCGCTCTGGGTTTGAACTGCTGCCTTGAATCCAGGCTTGATGGCAGCCTTGTCTTGTTGAGGCGGCTGTGAGCAAATGATGCAAGCGAATATTTGCTATCTGAGCAACGGGTGCTGACACCTTTACCCACCAAGATCGCTGATGCTCTCACGCCGTTCCTCTCCCACATCCCTTGGGATGGAGAAGCCCTTCTTTTGACTCTTGGGTTGCGCTGCCTTTTTCAGGGCAGGATATCCAGCCCAAGCGGGACCTGACTCGTTTCGTGAAATGGCCCCGCTACATCCGACTCCAGCGCCAGAGGGCCATTCTCTACAAGCGGCTGAAGGTGCCTCCAGCCATCAACCAGTTCACCCAGGCCCTGGACCGCCAGACAGGTAAAGGCTGCCAGTTCGTGGCTGGTCTTTAAAGCGCGGGGGGGGGGGTAGGGGATGGGATTGCAGGGCTCCCCCCATGAAGAAAGGGCTGTCTCAATGCACAAAGGGAAGGGCAGCAAAGAATGAGGCTTTCTGTGAGTCAATGGGGCACCTTCCATGCACAGGCCATTTCTGTGGCATGTTGCTTGGCCATGATGGGTGAGGGCAGCTTCCATTAGCTGTTGTTATTGCCATTGCCCCCATTTCCACTTGCCACTCTTAGGGGAAATGCCTGTTTGCAGAACTGAGAGTGGGAATTCTTTTAACGGCTTGTGGTTCTTGTCCCATTTGGGGAAACAAGCATTGCCCTTGGTTGTCATGCGCTCCGTTCTTGTGGGAAGGGAATCTAGAGAGCTTTTGGGTAGAATGAAACTGAACAGATATTAGAACTAGGGAGGGCTGGTCAGCATAGGTTTACAGAGGAGTTTTTGCGCATGTGCATATGATGCCAACAAATATTTGCTCTCTGAGCTTTTATGATGACTCTCAGCCACCAAGATCGCTGATGCACAAAGCTCAAATGGGGTTGTAGAAAACCATTGAGAAAGTTCTTTTCTCCTCAGAGTCTGGCTTCTGTCTTACAGCTACTCAGCTTCTGAAGTTGGCCCACAAATACAGACCGGAGACAAAGCAAGAGAAGAAACAGAGGCTGTTGGCCCGGGCAGAGCAGAAGGCTGCTGGGAAGGGTGATGTTCCTACCAAGAGGCCTCCTGTGCTAAGAGCAGGTAAACCTTTTCCTCTTGTCTTGTGAGCAGAAAACAGGCAGCCTTTTGGGCTCCTCTTCCCTTGGCAGTATCAGTAACAATGTGGCTGGCTATGGCAATGATGTATGAATTTCTTCACCTGAACTACAGACTGAAGAGTAAACATACGAGCTTTTTAACCCTGAGCTGTAGCAAGTTGTTTGTCTCCTCCTCTTCTACATGACCAAGAAGATGTGGTAGCTTAACGCATACTGACAGTAATTAATGACAAGGTCACTCTTCTTTTCTTTGGGCATCCTGTTATGTGCTCTTCTGCTTTCAAATGTGATGTTTTCTAGCAAACTAAATTTGTTTTGCAGGAGTCAACACAGTTACAACCCTGGTGGAGAACAAGAAAGCCCAGCTGGTGGTGATTGCCCATGATGTTGACCCCATTGAGGTAAGAGAACTTCCAGATCTGGTTTATTCTTGCAAGCGGAGGTGATGAAGGGTGTACATAGCATTCTCCAAACGCCGCATAGGCAGCAGTGCTGTTTGTGATGTGCAAAGAAAAAGGAAAAGCCCTTCCTCCTCCTTGGCTATTTTGTGGAAGTGCTTGGAAGGGGAGATCTAGGAAGCTTCCCCCTCAGAAGCCACATAACTTCCAGGCTTGGCTGTTCCAGAACCTTTTTCACATTTTGTGAGCAGACCTGTTGCTGATCAACTTTGTCAAACATGGGGTGGAGTTGTAATGCTCTCTTGGTTGGAGGAGAGACGCTGAGAACTCCCTAGCCTTCCTGCAAACACTGTGGGGCTCATTCTTGATTGTGCCAAACTCATACTGTTGAGCAGACTAGTTGCTCCTAAAGCCATGTGTTCTGCACTGTTAAGCACCCACAGCCAATTTAAATTAAGCCTGTAAATCAAACCAGATTTATCTTGGCTTGTATTCTGCAAGGTACTGTGGCACTTGTTTTCTCCTTTAAACTTGCCAGCTACAAAGCAAAGATTGGCTGCTGCAATGATGTGTGAATTTCTTCACCTGAACCCACACGTGAAGATAGAAAATATACGAGCTTTTTAACCCTGAGCAACAGCCAGTCTAGATAGCAATCTGTTTGTCTGTGCAAAGACACTTTGCAGCATCCCCAATATAAGAGATTCTTTGTTCTAGCTGGTTGTCTTTCTGCCTGCCTTGTGTCGAAAAATGGGAGTCCCTTATTGTATCATCAAAGGGAAGGCCAGACTGGGTCGCCTTGTCCATCGGAAGACCTGCACCTGTGTGGCCTTCACACAAGTTAATCCGTAAGTACCCCTAAAAGCTTTTTCAGAAGGGCATTTTCTGCCAAAGGACCTGCAGGCCGCAGGTGGTTTGGGTTGGTGGTTGGAGCTGCATCCACCTCCACGGCTCAGTCCCACTGTCATGCCATCCTGCCTGACTCCTCTTGTGTGGCATTGTGTGGCTTTTCCTAGAGATTCTCCTCATGATGAAGGTGTTTGAGTTCAGAACTTTTTCCACTGACGAGCCTGTGTTTCCTTTGCAGGGAGGATAAGGGAGCACTGGCCAAACTGGTGGAAGCAGTCAAGACCAATTATAACGAGAGATATGATGAGGTAAGATTGTGCCTTTGTGATCCTGGGCCCTGCCTTCACATTGGAAAACTCATGGGAAGTCTGCTTGTGTCTCAGTTTGTGTTTCCCCACCATTCCTTTTGTGTAGTACTCTGTATTAAACTCAAAAGGCATCTTGTAGCCCCAGCCCCAATTTACCCACAGGGAATATGTTCCAAGACCCCCAGTGGATACCTAAACCACATGAACCTCATAATTGCAGTGTTTTTTGGACCAAGATCAGGATAGGCTGCTGTACATTCCAGTGCATGGAGAGGTTACTCTATTGCTTGACACAGGCCTGCCTGCCAGACCAGCCTTCCCAATGATGGGATTGGGGCAGGGGAGATAGGCCCATCCCTGTTCTGCCAGTGCTGAAAGAGCCAGGCTGAGTTCTCCTGTTGAGACCTGGATGGCTCATGGAGCATCCCTTGAGTCACTGAGCAGCCAGGCAAGTGAGAGAGAGCTGGCTGCTGGCTGCCTGAAGTGGAGAGTTGTGGAAGGAGGTGTGTGGTTTCCTCCTTGTGTGAACACCAATGCTGGCCATTGTGCTGGTTCTTCCTGGCTGCACACTCTATCCACCAATAATTGGCCATAGTAATGTGGGCAGGGGGAAAATGAAAAGGTCTTAGCCTGGATGTAAAATTGCCTATGAACCCTAACCCTAGCTGCATTTTACAAAGTTACACTGTCACTGAGACCTGACAGATCACAAGGAACCCAACCCCCTCCCCCTCCCCGTGCCTTAAGAATCTGCTGGCAAACTTTCCAGGGCAGGTGATGGGAGCAGAGACATAAAAACATCTGCCTCTGAAAATTAGATGCAACGGTGGTCCTTCAAATCCCCAAAAGACTAAACTTGCCATATACAGTTGCCTGCATTTATTCAGGAAACAAGTAGATGTTTATAGTCTCTTCCGGGCAGAAGATTCACCTGCCCTTCAGTGGCTTTACTGTCAGAGTGTGCTGTGTACCAATACCCTTCCTTTGAGACCTCATTACTCTATGCTGCTGGGGCACCTATCCATTAGGTCAACTACTTAAATCAGAATGAATGATTGAGCCACAGACCCAGTGGCAGGGTCCTCCTGCTTGACACAAGCAGCATCCATACCACTGTTCTGGACATTAATATTCAATTTTTTCCCTTTTCCAGATACGTCGTCACTGGGGTGGTAACGTCCTGGGGCCGAAGTCAGTAGCTCGCATTGCTAAGCTTGAAAAAGCTAAAGCGAAAGAATTGGCCACCAAGCTTGGGTAAATGTATCAGATTTTCCCCAGGTTTTTCTGTACATAAAAATAAAATACTGAACAAAAATTGAGCTTTAGCTGCTTTTTTCTTGTGAATACTGTGTACAACTGGTCTTATATTTCTAACACTAGATAGCATATAGTCACTGCCTTAAAACAATTTTTTCTTCTGCCCCTGAAGAGGTGCTTTTACTTAAACAGCTGGAAATGCAAAACCTCATGGGAACTTTTGATTTCTGGTGGCAGAAAGTAGGTCCAGTTTTTCTGGAAGAGCCTTTGGGAGTTCCTAGATGTACACTTTATGCAGAGATAGGAATCTTTAAAGTGAAGAGTATAGATTGCAATTGACACCTGTAGAGATTTCAAACAATCTGTTGTACTCATCATTTATTAAGTGCAATTTCATTTCAAGAAACATGATTTTGTATTCTGCAAAACATATTGCCACACATCAACTATTATGCCCCAGACCATCACCAGTTTCCCACTGCTTCCTATGTTAACAAGCACTGCTGTCTGAAAGGCTTTTCCCTACTACTTTCCTGATAAGGGCTCTCATTGTCACCCTTTATTTTCTCCTCATTTCATGCATTTTAAATACTGGTTTGCAATACCATTAAGAAGCACCTGCCCTTGATTTCCCACAGAACAGTGCAAGACTAGTACTTCCTCAATGAAGGGAAGTTCCTCCTTTCAGTCCATTGGCAGAGGCATCTCCTTTTGGAGCCAGGCATGAAAGCACCATGAAGCTTAGAGATGGACCTTCTGAATGAACTTCTTATACCACATGTAGGAGGTGGCTGCACATAACCCATACCTGCAGAGTAAAACAATAAAATACTGGGAGGGGTCAAACTTATTCACAGCCATTAGAACCAAAGGCTTATAGGGTAGGTTTTTCTGTAGAAAGGGACCCCTTGTGATTGGTTCTGGGAGTCTTGCTGTGATTCCTCATTTTGTTTTCACTCAGCAACCCCCACTAGAAAAAGTAAAAACATTCACTCACCAGGTAATAATGTACTGCAAATGCTCATTCCGCAAGGACACCCTGGTCTGGCCGCCAATTGGCCCCCCAGGAATTGTGCTCTCTGGAGACAAAGATCAGACAGCAGGTATCAGAACTATAGAGATGTGCACAGCTCATGATTGCTGGGAATTCTGGCTTCACAGTGTGCAGCTGTCCCTAATCAACAATTCCTGGCTCAAGATAAAGAAAATTTATGGATCAACTTTTTAAGAGAATAGTTGCATGCCTGAAATGTTTGTGTGTTTTCAAGTTGCCTCTGAATTACAGCAACCCTGTCACAGAGTTTTATTGGGAATCATAAAGTTGGAAGAGACCACAAGGGCCATCCAATCCAACCCCCTGCCATGTAGGAAATTGAATCAAAGCATCCAGGCTCTGTTTAAAGACCTCCAAAGAAGTAGACTCCACCACCCTCTGAGGGAGTGTGTTCTACCCTCGAACAGCTCTTACTGTCACAGAGTTCCTCTTAATGTTGAGGTGGAATCTCTTTTCTTGTATTTGGCCAGAGGCGTTTTCCTTTGCCTTCCTCTAAGGCTGAGAAAGTGCAGTTTGCCCAAGGTCAGCCAGTGGGTTTCCATAGCTGAGTGGGGGGTTCAAGCCCTGGGATCCAGAGTCATGGCTGCCAATCACAGCTCAGAGAATGCTGTGGAGTCAGGGTTGACTCAACCTTGCATCCTTGCAAGTTTGCTAAAATGAGTACCCAGCTTATTGGGGACAATTAGCTTACAGTTGTAAATTGCTTAGAGAATGTTTTGTGTGGTATCATACTTGATTCCTACAGCTGCGTTCAGGATAAGGCAGAACCCAAGGAACCCTGAGCAGGCCCAAGCCAGGCTTCTGAATGCTGGACTTCTAGTCTAGCAGCTCTATTTTGCCACTCCAGGCTTTGTCATAAAACCTGCCATGAGAAGCAGCACGAAACAAACAGTCCAACATCTGGCTCCCTGGAGACTTACTGTAGTCAGCATCAATAAAAATGGGTTCGGCTCCTGTCACTCTTGCCATGGCCTCCAAGTCCCGATAATGCCAACGGTTCCTCTCCACATTGTTTTCCGGCACAAAAGGTTTGCGAGTCTCTGACAGTCTCACCACACCAGTGAGCTCAATTTCCTCTTCAGTCTAAACAGGAAGAATCAAATATCCATTTCTGCCTTTTTGAAAAATACACAGTAATTTAAAAAGGTTACAGAATCAGAATTTTTGCTGCAAGGGTGTCATCAGATGCAAATTCTGAGCTCCCACAGAAGTTGTGCTTCTGTTCAAATGCCAGACACCAGAGGAAAGGTCAAATGCCATTTCTAATGGCTGACTGCAGCACTCCTTTCCCTTCCCAACGGCTAGTAAAACGTAAACAAAGCATGTAAAACAACATTACGGAATAAATTATGCTGAATTTCATTGATACAATTCTCACTGAATGTAAAATTTTCATGTTTTTGAAATATTTCAATCTTGACCATAACTACCTCCTGTATTCTACAAGTCTCTCCTATTTTGAAGGGAACCAGGATTTTACATTCTCGTGACAAGACCTCATGTTTCCCAGCATCTAGAATATTTGGGAAGGACTGGTGCTGAGGGAGGGACGGATGGGAGAAGAAAATACCACTTAATCTGGAATGTCACAAAATACCAGGCCTGGCATAGCACTAGAACATGACTTTCAGAAGTCCAAACTCTCCTGAAATCATGAAGACTACCAATTTCCATTTGCCTAGGCTAAAAACAGAGACACAAGAAAAGAAAGCACAGCCAAACCTGAGGGAGGACACATGAAGGACTTCATTTGCTTCCTCCCACCCTCACCAGGAGTGGTTCTTCTAAAAACCAAACCATCTTCTTGTCCAAATTGTCCCTGTCGTGCTCCCTTTTCCTTCCCTCACCTGTCCTTTCAGCCTGGTCTCTGGCTTCAGTTTCTTTCTGGAGACAAACCCTCTATTGACAAGTATCGTGATTCTGGGAAGAAGGAAAAGGGAAGGAAGACACAACCTTTAAGCTCAAAAATGGAACTCCCCAAATCCTTGGGTACCCAGTGGCACAATCCTTAGTATGCCTATTCAGACTGGTCTAACTCCCAGCTCAATTTCTATAGGACTGCACCAGGAGTGTATATTCTTGCCAGATAGTTCCTTGCTTTTCCCCTCATTTGATTGAACTACCGTGTGCTCCACATAATATACCAACCTCTTTCACACTGCTTCCCCCCACCCCACATGTCCTCCAACACCTCCACACATATACACCCTTCCAACACTCCTCTTTGAGAGATCTAGAGGGAATGGAACAAAGCAAATTTCTATTCCTCATGGTTTATGGAGAAAAAAAACATTTCAAAGTCACAGCTAGTATCTGTTAAAAGGTTTTCTAAGAGCACAGCCCTATACATCAGTGCTTCTCATGCTATCTGGTGTGTATTCCCCCCCTCCCCCAGTGTGCCAGAGACTAGTGCCATGATTGTGCTCATTGGATACAACTGTTTCTTTCCTGGAAAACTCACCCAGGACTGGCACCAGTCCAGCGATCATCATGTTGAGTAACACTACTACATGTGACCCAGAGGTAAATCCCAATGAATTTACTGGGGCTTTCTCTCTGGGATGTAACCAAAGGACTGCAAAGGCCTAGACTTCTAGCTGGTATCATACCCACCCAAGGTCTGTACAATAGAAGGGTGTGATGACGTTGGCACCACTCTCTGGATTGGACATCAGCTGGCCCGCATCTCTTTTTTCTTTCTCCGGATCTACAAGTGAACGGGGAAGGATATACAACTCCTTGGAGTGGTCAAAATACCCTCGGACCTTGACTGGTTTGTACTCCAAGTCCTTAATTTCCAGGGGCCTGAGAAGGGGAAACAACAGGATTGGACCTGAGGGGTGTATTACAACTCAAGAGCCAAAAGGTGCAAAGTAAAGAGGAGCCAAATTGCCTTTTTACTGATTTGATATCAATTATTTTGTGCATAGTACAAGAGGGAAGGGCTGCTAGCCCCTAGTCATCCTGACAAATGAAACTCCAGTTGATGGGGCTCTATCAAGTTTGCAACCAAAATGCCACATTCTCACATGAGAAAAGCTGAATTCCACAAGTAGCACCTAGAACTATTCCAATATATTGTTGAAATAAGTGAGCCAGGAAAAGTGTTTAAGCAGCAAATTCATAATTGATCCATCAATCAATTTATTTATACCCTGACTTTTCCTCAAGTCTGGGATGATCATCAAATGTTTCTTCAACAAGCCATCAAAAGATGCCATCAAAAACTCCATGGCTTCCCACTGAGGTTTACAAAAAGCTAACCAATGTTGCTAACTTCTTTGTGGGAACAGCTTGAACCAAAGAACACATATTCTGCTGTACTGTTGCACAAACAGGAATCGAACAAAGCATGTTTCGCCTGTCATTTTGGCCCCATAAGACAGGCCAAAATAAAGCGGCTTCGGGTCACTTTGGAAGTATGCTGTTTAAATGATCATGGTCCTAAGAGTCTGGAAGCCGCACCAAAGCCACGATCCAATCCTAAGGACTGGAGTGCAGCTTGGCGCAGCTTCCAGACTCTTAAACAGCATTTAAAACAGCATACTTCCAAAGTGACCCGAAGCAGCTTTATTTTGGCCTGTCTGTATGGGACCTTTCTCTCCATACCAAGAAGGGCTTCAATTGTGTAGTTTCTGCAATGGATAAAGGAAAGCCACTTGGTGTCACTTTTAAAGTGACTCAGCAAGACAAGGGCAGAATAGCTCTGAGCCTGAAGATGTTTTGGCCCACAACTGCCTGTGCTGGCTTCAGCTTCTTGGAACCAGAAGTCCAAAATCTCTGGTAAGCCAAAGGATATTTTTACTGGCAAGACGTATTTGGTTGCCATCTCTGAGGTTTGGGAATAGATCAATAAAGTACATAATGTAACCTAGTATAATACAGTGCAGCATATGCAGGAAGCCAGATCTATTTGAGTGTGTATGTTATCAGTGGGAACTTGGCTTCAGCTTAGGGCTGGAAAAATGGCTACTCAAACACCAACAAGACATAATTAGGAATAAACTACACTGTGGATATGAGCACATGTGACCTATAATCACTTCCTAGCAGGTGCACTGGGTAACAGAAGTAATAGCAGGCAGGCAAAAACTACAACCATTGTAGAGTACCATCATATTTACAGATCTTTGTTCTGATTGGATTAACATCAGTAAGGAACAGTACACACCTATATTTTGATTATTTTGATTGGATAACAGGTATTCTAGAAAAGGCTAATGAGGGAATAAAAGAAGCCAAGACAGAGTTAGGGATTAGACTACTGTACTGTGATATGTCACTGCTGACAAAGACTTTGTCTCACATAGCTGGGCTGTTCCTGATAGATGATAACCTAGTCAAACATGCTGGAACATTGTACTGGTAAGGCAAAAATCTTGGCTATGCTTAACTAGAGACATGCTCAATTTAGGCTATGCTTAAATAGATATATGCTCAATTGTGGTTACAATGGCTAATGCTAAGATTTAACAATGCACAATGAGATAAGCCCTTGTATGCCTGTTTAGAGATGTTTAGTTCCTCAGCATCTAAAACTGTATTCCCTGATGGACAGCTAGTTATGGATATGACATAAGGGAAAGTTAGATCCTTTATAAAATGTCTGTATAATGTCTTAACAGACATTATGGAAAATATGAAAGTGTAACATGTTAATGACCATATGATGTAATGTAATGAATGCATGCCACCTTACGTGCAACGCAATGTGAAGTACTTGAGTACACACACACATCTATATTTCTCCCTCAGGGGAGGGCATATGTTTGTTTATCTGTTACTGCCTATAATAACCCAAAAAGAGCCTGCTCATTCTCCCATATAAATATCCTGAGATTCCAATACTTAACAATGTTTAAACTGAGTGTTGATGTTAAGTTGGCTTCTCTCATTAAACTATGCAGATTAAACAGTTTAGTTTTGGCAGCTGACCAGAAATGAGATTCCAGACAGAATCCAGATTAGTTGACAAGTGGCAAAGACCCTTGATTTCTCCATTTTAAGAGAGAGAGGGCTGGGGTACCTGTCTCAGGATTCTTCTCCTCCTTCCCCCAACTGGGCAGCACCAAGCCTACTCCCTTTCTGTTGAACTGGTCAGAAGCCAGTTGTTGCTACTCACTCTGCAGGTAGTGGAACTGGTTCCGCCAAAACCCGTGCTTCCAAGTCAGCAATCAGCTTCAACTTCCACTTCCGCCGCTGAATCTGGCACATTGATGAGTCTTGTTAGAGGGCTTTGTGGAACAACACTGGGCACACCTTTGCCCAGGAGCAAAGCTCAAAAAGACATCACCCCACCCCAGGAGTGCCAAATTAACTCCCCTTTCCCCTGACTTGCGCTGCACAGATCATTATGGAAATATTTGCACACTCAAAGCTTTCTTTTCTCTCTTTCTTAAAACAGAGTATAGCATGGGCAATTCGAGATAAATACTGTTTTGACTTAAATTTCCTGTGCGTTTGCAAGCATGCCTTCAAGTCGCCTGTTAATTTATGCTGACCCCATGAATATCATAAAGTTTTCTTAGACAAGGAATCTCCAAAGATGGTTTTGCAGGTCCTTTCTCTGAAAAATAGTCTACACAGCACCTGGTATTAGTTGGTGGTCTCCCATCCAAATACTAACCAGGGCTGACTCTGCTGACCTTCTAAGATCAGATGGGTTGTGGAGCCTTTAAGGTACTGCATTTCCAAATTTCATATACATTGATTTTGTTTATTAGTTACATTACTCCATGATCTCCTTGTCTCAATTTTTGTTCTTACAACAGTCCTGAGAGACGGATTCATTCCTTTGTTTGTTTGTTTATCCCCCCTCCTCTCTCTGAAGTGAGGTGGAGAACAACAGATTAAAATACAGCCACAAACAGAGCCATGACATAGTTAAAAACATAAACACCACTTAAAATATATATAATCAGTTAAATAACACAACATCAATTTAAAAATCATACATATTTAAAACAATCAATTCATAATTTAAAACTCATAATTTGAAAAACATCTGGCTAGGCTGCTGGAAGAGATTGGCTTTTAATGTTGTTTTAAACTCAGACTGCGTGCATCTGAGGAAACAGACCAAGTCTCCAAAAGCGTATGGCAAAAATTCTTTCACTCCATCTCAAAGGCACTGCAAAATCTCTTTACTACTTAAACTTAGACAACATACACAGCCATTGAATCTTTTCTGGCAAGTCATTCAACAATTTGGGAGCAGCTGAAGTAAAAGTCCTCTGGTTAACATTGCTGGTCTAGTCCTGACTGACTGAAGTAAATGTCACATAGAGGACATTATACAGAAGATGGCGTTCCTGTAGGTAACCTAAACCCAAACCTTTAAGCCTGTAGGACTTTAGAGGTAACAACCTTGCCCAAAAACTAACTAGTAGCCAGCAGTGTTTTTCACATAAGCGTGATATGATCACTTCTAAATGCATTAGTAACCAATTTGTGTGTCATGTTTTACACTAATCCAAGTTTCCAAAACTAATACAGAAGTAGCCCAATGTACAGAGCATTGCAGAAGTCCAGCCTTGAGGTTACAGCATGGCCACTGCCATCTTTCGGTCCTCCAGGCCTAGGAAGAGGAGCAGCTGGTGTATCAAGTAGGTTAGCATCAGATAAACATACTGGTCCAATGTCACCAAATGAGCTTTGTGGTAGTTATGAGGACTTGAATCGTTTCTCAAGTCACAGTCTATACTTTAACCCAGTACTCCTGATGTAGTTGGACTGCAACTCCTGGAATTCCTTGCCAGTGGGCTATGATGGCTGTGGCTGCTGGGAGTTGGAGTCCAGCAGTATCTGGCAGACCACAATTCCCAGCTGGGCTTTAACCACAATGCTGCAAAGGCTCATAACCCTATCCAAATAAAAGTTGCTCCAACAGGGTATGGGTCAAATTTTCTACCATTCCATAAATAAAGGTTTTGATTCCTAATTATTAAGAATATAGATTATTAAAGTGAAACTTTATTTATGGCCTCTGCCTCATGCCTTCTTCCAAGCAACTCTTGGTAGGATGTATGGTGTTGGCTTATTTTGTCTTCTACAAATGTGAAGCATCTAAGGTGAAAAAGGCAACCTCCTTGCCATAGGCCTTTACCTGCCAGGTGCCGAGGCAGAAGGTGGCCGTGGGGATCAGTAAGAGGCCCCACTTGAGCGCAGCGTCTTCTCCAGGTCTGGCAGCAGTAGAACCAGCCGTGGCAGCTCTGGATGACCAAGGCCTCCAGCATGACTCTGAGGAAAACAGCGGAAACAAGAGCATGGTCGGTACCCACTGGATAGCCCCAGCCCCTCACTTCACATAATTACCTGAACCAACTTTACACAGCGTCTTAGGGCACAAGTACGTCCTGACCTTTTACGTTCCCTTTCCACCTGTCTCACACAGTTCTTGTACACGTGTTGTTTTCCTATTGCTATGTAGTTACGCATGGATTATACACTTGTCCCTCCATGTTCGCTAGGGTTAGGGGCACAAGAGTCCTGCGAATACGTGAAAACCACAAAACCAAGCCATGTTTTGACCTGAGGGGACACCTCTCTAGGAATCCCTAGGTCCTCCAGGGAAACTCTATGGTCAACGTCTGACGGACACTGAGCATAGAAACTGCACTGGAGGAGCTACAAAGGCCTAGTAGTGTGCTCTCTAGGAATCTCTAAGTCCTCCAATGCAACTCTATGGTCAACGTCTGACAGACACTGGCCATAGAACTGTGCTGGAGGAGCCACAAATGCCTAGCAGTGTCCTCTCTAGGAATCTGTAGGTCCTTCAGTGCAACTTTTAAAGTTGACCATAGAGTTGCTCTGGAGGACCTAGAGATTCCTAGAGAGGACATGTTAATCAAGTCCGTGGATAATCAGATCCTCAAATAGGGAGGGATGAGTGTATTTGCGTAAACCGCGTTATTTCCGCAGCGCCCCGTTCCCTCCAGGGCCAGGCCCACCTGCCGCCCCCAACCGCCGGAGGACGCCCTTCCTGAAGCCGGCGTCGCCCAGCAATCGCCGCCACCGGGCCGCCATCGCCTCCAAGGCCAGGGCGGACACTTCCGGGTCGCGCGCCCTCGGCTTCCGCCAGTGACGTCACGAACTCAAGACCAAGCGCGGCACCGGAAGTCCTCCTCGGATCCTCTCGAGCAAAAAGATGGCGGCCGGAAGTCTCGCCCCGCGCGCTTTCCCGATTGGCTGGCCCCGCCCAGCAGCCAGGCTGAGGCTGAGGCGGCCATGGAGGAAGCGGGCAGCGAGGAGGCCGAAGAGCTGCGTCGGTTCCTGGAGCAGCACCCGGCCTTGCGCATCCTGCCGCCGGGGACGAGGGTGAGGAGGAGGGATAGAGACGCATGCATTGCTAGGACATCCAGCGAATACACACAGAGTGCAGATGTTTAATTCAGTGTAAGCAATGAAGATGGGATTTGTGGTTTCCTTTGTTGAAAATACACTCATCCCTCTGCATTTGCAGCGCTGGTTATTCACGGATTTGGTTCATATGTCCTCTCTAGGAATATCTAGGTCCTCCATTGCAACTCTATGGTCAACTTTCAACTAAAAGTCACACTGAAAAACCTAGGCATTCCTATAGGATTCTCTAGGTCTAGGATACTCCACTAGGCCTTTGTAGCTCCTCCAGTGCAATTCTGTGGTCAGTGTCTGTTGGACGTTGAACAGAGTTGCACTGGAGGACCTAGAGATTCCTAGAGAGGCGTCTTCTCGGGTCAAAACGTGGTGCTTTTGTTATTTGTGGTTTCCCCATATTCACGGGGGTCTTGTGCCCCTAACCCCAGCAAATATGGAGGGACAAGTGTACTATAAAAGCTTGGTTCACCTGTAATTCGGGGTCCCAGTAATTTGGAAGAATTTCCTTCTGGGAAGAACAGCTGCAGTTAAAAATAAACATGTTTAATTTCCAACGAACTCCTTGTTCTCCCTGCTGATTTCTAGTTAATAGTCCAGTTTTAAGATAATCAGTAATCAATAATTATAACAGGAGGAGGCCGTCGAGCGCTAACCCCTCCTCTGATACCGGTTTCCTCCTCAGGTGCGCTGCGCGCTGACTGGCCATGAGCTTCCCTGCCGGCTCCCTGCGCTGCAGGCCTACACAGCGGGCAAGAAGTACCAGCGCCTGAGCGCAGTGGGGCTGCCAAGCCAAGGAGACGGGGAAGCCAAAGAAGGCAGCAGCGGAGGAGACGGCAATGGCGGCCTCTTTGGGCCCCACCTCGTCCCCAGCACCAGAAACCCGTAGGTGCCTCCAGCTGAGAGAAAGGGAAGGAGGGCAGTGTTGGCAAGGACGCTTCTCCAATGGGACTTGGTTGTGCCACCACTTCCCCCTTCCTTTCTCTCTTCCTCCCTCTCAGGCAGCAGCTGTTCTGCAGGCTGACCCTCCGGCACATCAACCGGATCCCGGCGCATGTCCTCCGCCATGTCCAGGGGCGCCGCTTCCAGAAGGCCCTCCGTAACTGTGCGTCCCTATGGGGAAGGAAGGAGGGAGGGAGGGCCCCAGGGAGACAAAGGCCTCGGTCTGCAACAGGGGAGCAAAGCACCTTCCTTGGCCCACCCCTCCGCCCCCCAGGCAGCGGGGACCCTGACGGTTTGGCCCCAAGCCTCTGCTTGTGGCTGCAGGGCGGATCCAGGAAGCTTAAGGCTGCAGAGGAGGCCTGGGATGCGCATCTGGCCCCTGTATCAGCCCTCAGCAAGACCCTTTCCCCTTTCGCAGATGAGAAATGCCAGAGGGAAGGCGTGGAGTACGTCCCCTCCTGCTGCCGCCGCCGCCAAAAACAGCCACAGAAGACTCCGTCGGAGGGGCCCCAGCATCCTCATCCTCCTCGTCGGAAGGGAGGCTTCTGGGAGCCTCCAGCCAGCGATGACAGTGGAAGTGACACAGAGGACAGTATGAGTGACTTGTACCCACGTGAGTCGGCAGGGATGGGAAGGAGACAGACGGTGCCCGCGCCTGGCCAGGACAGGGCCTCGGACAGACTGAGGCCACAAGCAGCTTTGGTGGCTCAGGGGTTTCAGAGAGAGGGCTTACTCCCAGCCAGGTGCTGCTACCTCTAGGGACCAAGCCAAAGGCATTTTGTGGATAAAGCAGAGAGGCAGCATGGTGGCACTCATGGCCTTTGCCGTGAGCAGAGTCAGGCCTCCTTACAGCTGTGTATTATCCACAGACACGGTTGAGCTCCTCCCTCCTTCCTTGGCAGCCAGGTCTGTCGATCTTGAGGGCCTCCAGCAGATAGCTGACTAGCACTGAAAGAGGGATTCCAATTGCTACTATCCAGGGAGGTAAAGGGCAGCCCTGTCTCCAATGCCTGGGCTAAACTTTCATTTTGCTTTTTTCTTTTAGCTGAACTTTTCCAAGAAAAAAGTCTGGCGGGCAAGGAAAGCAACCATGACTTTGCCACAGACAGTGACGAAGAGGTTGCAATGCCAACAACCCAGAACGGTTGTGAGGACAACAGCGAGGCATCAGGCACAGACCCACAGATGGGCACCAAAAGAGGGAAGGTGAGGCCGAAGGTTCAAGAGAATGGGTGGGAGGCAACGTTCCCCACAGAGAGTCAGAAGTTGTGACCATGAGGGCGTGACATGCCCTTGAAAGGTATTTTCTCTTTGTAAGCTTTCACATTCCCATAAGTATTCAGGGTTTCTCTTGTTCTTCCAGAAGCAAGGCGGGGGTCTCAAGAAGAGATTCAAAAGTCGGAACAAAAAACCCAAAAGATTTGGGAAAGCTGTTGGTGGAAAGTAGATGTTCCTTATGTGACAGACTCCAGTTAACTGCACATAACAAGGAGGCAGTTGAAGAAGACTGGCACTAGAGATGTTTTGTTGGGTTTGAGTGGGATCGTGATTTTCATTGCAAATCCAGACTGTATGGTTGTATTTCATTTGTGTGAATTATATTGGTTTTGAGACTTTTGCTTTCTCTTGGTTGCTTGTATCCTCTTGGTTATTTTTTATAAGTTTCTAATAGTTCTCTACTTGGTTGTCTGAGGGAAAATAACACAGACGAGCGTGCAGTGAAGTCTAGTGTCTAGATCAGGGGAAGTAGTAGTGCCACTCTGTTCTGCCTTGGTCAGGCCTCATCTAGAATACTGTGTCCAGTTCTGGGCACCACAATTCAAAAAGGGTCTTGATAAATTGAAGTGTATCCAGAGGAGGTCGACTACAATACTGAAGGGTCTATAAACCATGCCTTATGGGAAAGACTTAGGGAGCTGGGTATGTTTAGCCTGGAAAAGAGGCAGTTAAGAGGTGATATGATAGCCCTCTTTAAATATTTGAAGGGGTGTCACATTGAGGATGGAGCAAGCTTATTTTTTGCTGTCCAGAATTAGAACACGAAACAGTGGATTCAAGCTCCAGGAACAGAGATTGCACCTCAACAGGACAGTAAGAGCTGTTCGACAGTGGAACACACTCCCTCGGAGTCTCCTTCCTTGGAGGCCTTTAAACAGAGGCTGGATGTCCACCTTTAAGACTATAACTTTTTATTTTGCCATGACCTTTCATGAATACTTTTATGCCTCATTCACCAGCAGAAATGGACAAACAATATCCCTTGCAAAAATTGTGGGGAACCAATTTTACTTGACAGCAACTACAGTGGCCCCTCTGTATCCACTCAGTTTTGCTTCCAGGACACCCCCCCCCCCCAGATACTAAAATCTGTGGATACTCAAATCCCATTGAATATAACGGCATAGTAAAATGGTGTTCCTTATATAAAATGGCACAATCAAGATCTGCTTTTTGAAATTTATATATTTTAAAATGATTTTCATGATTTTTTAATTCTGTACTGACTGTACATACTTTTTTCCATAGTCATGAGCCCTTAGACCTTTACAGATTTTCCACATTATAGCCACAGCTATTTGTAAAGTCACCTACATGTTTGAACGGTGATCTGGTTCTAATCTCAGAAAGCATGAAAGGTGTGTACCCAGTAGAACAGTGGTGAATTTCCAGCCAAATGGTCTCTGCAGTCCTTGCCATCCTCTGTTAAAACCTAAGTGGGTAGCAGAGGATGAAAATGATCACCAGCAGAGACCCTGGGAAAGCATTTTCTGTTTAGCAGCCCATTCTGTGCTGGGTGGGGGCTACTTCCCAAGTGCCCCCCCCCCCACATGCTGCCTTGCCAAGCGCTTTAGTGGTTGCTTCCACTGTGTTTTTGTCCCTCTGTATGGGACAGCATCTTGCTCAAAAGCATCAGCGACTGAAATGCCAGTGGTGGGCGCTTGCTTAGCCATTACATGTCTTTGCTGCAGTTAGCCAGTTGTGGTTTCAGCACAGTGGAGGAGGCCAGAGGAAAACCATTCCTAGTTAAGACAGACAACACACCCAGAAAGAGCAGCAAGAAACACAGCTCCCCAGCCAGGCTCTCTTGAGGCAAAACTATGGGCTACTGGAGCACGACTAGGGACCAGGTAGGCACCCAGCTGGTGTTGCACCTTAACTTCCATCATCCAATCTTCCTTCACGACAGCAACTGTCTGTATCTTGTTGTCTCACTGGAAAGTCAGCATCTGTCTTTAAAATTCCTGAACTGTCCCATTCTGGACAACTGATGACAGTGAATTTGCCTCTTCATTCCAGATGCAAAATTTGGCAAATTCCAAAATGTAAGAAGTACATTTAACAATGGGTGAAGTGGTCAGCCCTGCAGCTGAAATCTTGCACGGGGGAAGTCTTTCTTTTATGCTATCACACACTTAGTGTATAATCTCTAATGATGGATGAATGGAGAGATTTACAGAGCAAACTAGTGATGTTCACCAAGTATTTCTCTCCCTCATCCTTTCAGTTTATAACAGGTGGTGGCTGCCTGATGGTCTCTCCACCCCCATCTACACAGGACTCAAAGTCCTCCTTGATTTTGAATATTGAACGCCTTCAGATTCCACAGTACTGCTGCTTGCTCTGTGCTGACCTCAACACCAAGCCACTCCCTCCCTCTTTGCAACCACCTGTTAACATCTGGGCACCAGGCATTCTTACTACTTTTAAGCTGCAAGTACTTCTTATCAGTACAACTCTTAATTGTTTTTCATATAAAATTATGACCAGTGTATAGAGGCTTGCTCAGACCAGGTGTCCCCCCAAGATGTTGCTAGACTATGACTTCCATCATCCCTGGCCATGCTGGCTGGCACAGATAATAATGGGCATCCAACAACAGCTGGAGAAGTACAGCTTTCCTAGTCTTAAAATGAGGAAAGTTTTACCACCATCTGTATAATTAATTTTAATTAAGTTTACTAGCATCAATGAGATCACTAAATTAACCGATTTTTAAAAACATGGATCAACCAGATTGAGGGCCATTTGCCAAAAAAACCTACATGGGACCTCCCAAAAGAGCAGCAATATACCTGAATTTTCAATAGCATTGGCCTGTGACTCGAGGGTCCTTTCTGTCCACTGCTGGAAACAATGTTTGGCTAGATTCAGTGACATCCAGCAAGATTGTTCTTAACATACACAAGGCTTCCTTAAAGGCAGTGCACCAGGGTGAAAACCAACATCTGCATAATTCTACATAATACAGCTAGATGCTTCTTGAAGATAGAAATAAGCACTTTCTTTTCCAGCCAAGTAACAAAGATGTAAAGTAATAACTTTTTAGAAATGAAAACGAATAAGCTGAGGTGTCTTGGGACATTGCCCATTGTGTCCTGCATAAAACTGTTTTTGAGATATAAACCTTTGCTCTCCATTGCAGTAAGATGTAAGAGACCAGGTGAGAAATTCCCCCAACCTGCATAGCCACCCAACTATTTCAGATCTTTTTCCCATCTGCCTGTGGGTCCCAGAAGCAGTGCTGATGTGTTGTGATGCTGTTGCTGCATTTTACATTATCACACTCTGCTCAGAAGGGTAGAGGTGGCACCAGACCTTGTGACTGTTCACTTGCTCTCACTTGCATGAGCAGTCTGCAAGGTGATTTCATTTAATTACAAGATGAAAGTGAACATGACCAAAAATAAAGATGGCACACCCATCACACAAAAAGCACAATAGGGTACCTGATCACAGTAGTCAAGCTTTTTAAAGACGTTCTCAAAGAAATTAAAGGGTGGAGGCTCTGGAACCAGTTCTTTCCGATTTTAGGGATTACAAAGGAGGATGTAACGGCAACTCTGGGCACATGTTCCATGATGTAGAATGATGTATCAAATCATCAGTGTGACTGTAAAGTTCAAAAAAACCCAAAACTGAATTCTAAAAAAAAAAGGGAGCGTGCCTTAAAAAGGGAACACAGGCACGTACATAAAATGCTGGCAGTTTATTATGATTTTGTTTAAATTCCCCCCAATGAATCTCCCCTGTTGGGAGTCAGTCCCCAGACTCTGGGATAAGCTGCATCTTCCCTGCCTGTGGCTCTACCATTCCTTCTTCTTCTCGTCCATGGAGACGCCACCGGGACCGAGGGCCACTACCAGCAGGAGGCCGCCAATGACAGACATGGTCTGGAAGAAGTCGTACTTGAGGAAGTCATGCATCGGCTTGTATGTGGGGATGGTCCAGAAGGCATTGAAGTAGACATTGATGGCCAGCAGCCAGAGGACCAAGGTTAAGGCAGCCAGTTTGGTCTTGAAGCCCACTGCCACCAGGATGATCAAGGCTGTGCCCACAAGGTTCTGGAGGATCTGTGGTAAACACATGGGGAACAGACACATACAGGCTCCAGATTAGTGGTGCATGGGCAGAGCAAGCAGCCCCCTCCTAACACCAGGGCTGGGCCAGTACCCTCCCAATCTGCAGCAAGCTACACCATTTAAAAGAAAATCCTAACTGTTTTAAAAAGGAATACAAAAATGCTGTTTTAGTGAAAAGCGGTGTCTTTCTGTTCCTTTTTTTAAAGGCTGTTCCCTTGCTTGAGGAGAATCCCAACACCTGGAGGCTAACAGCATACAAATACCTTCTCCCCAATCCCCAGTTTGTTTGTGGCCTGTCTTCAATGGTCCTGAAGGACGCATACACAGTTATGTACCTTTCCTGGCCATCAAGTGCAGGAATGGAGCATTGGTGTGGCTGGCTCTGTCTACGCCAGGGATTCCCAACCTGGGGTGCCCATACCCCCAGGGAATGTCAGATGGAATTTCAGAGAGTGGAACAAAGAGAGGCTTGTGCCCTTGAGTCACACATCATCACTCTTCCCCCCCCCCAAATAATTTAGACTAATTGCTCAGTTTAGATTTGCATTTTATGCACCGAGTTAAAAGCTTATTTTTAAGTTCTGTTTGTTCATCCACAGTACTGTGTGTGGTTCAATGTGTAGTTCAAAAGTTAGAAACTGGATTTTTCATCTTCAAATGTGATATTATTTTTGTAGGGAGTTTGAACATTAATCAAACATTTCCTAGAGCATTTGGGCATGGAAAAGGTTGGGAACCACTGGTCTATGGCAAGGTCATGAGCTGCCATCTGAACCAGGAGAGCCACTATGTGAAAAAAGCCATAAAATGTTACTTCTCTGCTTGTCTCCTGAAGTTCTTGTGAACCAGCACTCAGCACAAAGGCTAGGAGTGAACATTTTTATACACAATTGGAGAACATGTTTACACAAGAGACACTGAATGCATTTACCGTAGTACCCAGAGAAGAACTGGGTGAGTTTCTCAGTGTACCTCTGTGCCTCTAATCTGGGGTGCCACTAACTGAGAGGCCACATGAAAGGAGAAAGTTGGTCATAAGCTATTACAATGCTGATGGCCAGCCTTGGCTGCAGCTCTCCCTTGTAGCAGTTCTTCCAAGCTGGTGGGCAAATTAGCACCACCAGGGGATCCATGTGCTCCCTGCTCAGGTTGCCCTTGAGAGATCAGGAAGAATATTAGCAGGAGCCTGTTACCTCAGATACCTCCATCTGTTCCCCAACCAATTGCTTAATCACAATTCCCCAAAAAAAGGAGAGCTTAAACATTTTTGATGCTTACCGAAAAGAAACTGACATCAAAATGTAGCAGCGTCATAAACATGAGGACTAGTAACACGCGTCCGCCCAGCTGCATGTACTGCTTTGGGGAGCTCTCCCGCATGGTGGGCACTCCAGCAAACATACTTTTCCCCTCTGAACGTGACTCAGCCAACAGCAGCAGCAAACCGCCCCCCAGAGCAAGATTTCTGTTGAGAGAGAAAAAAGAGCTGGAACCAAGGACACCCCAAAGGTGTGGGGTGACAGAACATTTGCAAAGGGCTTGCCCTGCGACTCAGGACAAGGATAAAGTTGCTTAATGAGGGTCTGGCAGTTGCTCCCAGAATCTCCTGAAAGCAAGTGTGAGTAAGTGTGCAGGTGGCTCACATCCCAAGCATTCCAAAGCAAATGTGGACACAAGGCCACGGTGAGAAGCAAGCAATGCATTCAGAAGAAATAAGGCAATAAAAAGACATACCTCATCAAAAACTTTAGATCCCATAAAATGCTGTACGCAATGGTCTAAAAGGAAATAAACAAACATGATTGACCCCTGAAACAGGCATAGCTCCGCACTCCAGCATTTATGACGCACCTTTTCCTTTTAAGCTGAGGCCAAATCAAACCCTCCCCAAGGACCCTGTCTTCACTATCTCATCTCCCCCTGTTTCCTTACTTTCCCCCTCCACTCTTTTCTCTATTCAGGGGAGCCAGGTATGAAACAAAAGACAACCAAGAGGAGGTAGAGTAGAGCCATCTTCCAAGAGACCTGTCCAGTGCTCCAGAATCTCAATATGGCAGATGGAACATGGTTAGTATGGGGGTGAAGGTTAGCAACTCCTGAGAAGAAACCTCACAGGTGTCCCATCCCCTAGCTAGTCCGTGTGGCTATAAAACATGTTTGCAGGAAGCTCACCACGGGTGACACGGGAAGTAATGACTTCTCAGCCAAGTGTACTGGAATCCAGAGTAGTGATCATTTCTCACCTGTAAGGCTATAATTCCAAATAGTCCAAAGCAGGCATACTGGACAAAGTTCCTGCTCAACACGAGGATACAGCCACCTGAGAGGGAGGGAGGGAGGGATGGAGAAACAGAAAGAGAAAGAGGTCATTGCTCCAGGAAGTCACATCCCCACTGGAAAGGGTGTGTGTGTGTGTGCATGCGTGTGTGCGTGCACATGTGCAAAACACATCACCAAGTGTGCCGCAGAGCCACTTGTCATGCTCCTCTGGACTTGGCCCAGCTCATCACTGCATCCTTACTACTCCACAGCTCCACAAGCACAAACACACACACCATGTCCTCATCACCTTCCCCATGGTTGTAACCCTCATCTTTGGACTCCCATCTCTTAGTGGCGCTGCTGCCGCCGCCGCCTTCCCTCTATCCCACCTCCCACAAAGCCAGTCTTTGGGAGAAGGCTCCCCAGGCCAGGGAGCAACTGGAGCAGATCCTAATATTAAGCCTCCTCCTGGCCACCCCCCACCCTCCTCCAGGAAAGGAGCCAGAGCCTGTGGCAGGAGTGGTTATGTGCCAGAGCCCTGTCTCTTGCAGGGGACTCCATCCACCTGCCTCAGGTAAGTTTCCCAGGGAGAAATTCGGCCAGGGGAAGCTTTCATTCAGAGCCCTTAAAAAAAACACCACCCACTTGCCTGCGTCTGCCAGGCCCTCCTCAGGGCAGAGGGTGGTATGGTCTCCTTGCAGCAGAGACAATAACATTGAAACTTAGGAGTCCCCTGCTCTGCTCTCTTAGCCACAGTATCAATTCAGACTGATCTATATTTTCCATAGTTAAGAGACAATAAGATGGTAATTAAACCTTTATAAAAGGCAACTTTCTGCACCATAAAGATAATAGCTGTCGTCCACCCTAAGCCCCTTGAGACAAACCTTTCATATCCAGGATTTCAAGCTGCAGGCCAGGGACCTTCCTCTCATAGCATCATCATGACATAAACACTGCCTTCCATGGCTGGACACTCTGCTGACTCTGGCGGGTTGCCAGCAGGCAGAGTTTACCCTCATCTTCTCTGGCTATAGGAGCAGCCCCCACTCCAACTGGAGGAGCCCTAGGAGTGGCCTCGAGCCTTCTGCATGCAATGAAAAGCAGCATCTTCTCCCCAGCCATAGAATCATAGAGTTGGAAGAGACCGCAAGGGCCATCAAGTCCAACCCTATTCTGCCATGCAGGAACTCTCAGTCAAAGCATCCCTGACAGATGGCATCAAGCCTCTGTTTAAAAACCTCTAAGGAAGGAGACTCCACTACACTCTGAGGGAATGTGTTCCACTGTTGAACAGCCCTTACTGTAAGGAACTTCCTCCTAATGTTGAGGTGGAATCTCTTTTCCTGCAGTTTGCATCCATTGTTCCATGTCCTGTTCCCTGGAGCATCAGAAAACAAGCTTGCTCCCTCCTCAATATGACATCCCTTTGAATATTTAAACAGGACTATCATATCACCTCTTAGCCTTCTCTTCTCCAGGCTAAACACCCCAGCTCCCGTGATCTTTTAACAAGCAGAGGTGGCAGCAAGTTTGCCCCAAAGCTGTCCATGGAAATTCACAGTGCAGTAATTCAGCTCTCATCTACCAAAATCCAGTGTTTTGGACAAGAGGGCACTGTAGCCCAAGCACATAATTTGGGATCTCTTGGAGTAGGACAGGATGAGGATTGTGTGGTCTGCAACATCTTCCAAACTAACACCTTGGTGACAAGGGGGGGGGGGGTTAAATGGGGAACTGCACAGCCAGGTTGCATAAAAGTCTCAGTTCTGTAACTGTCCAACTTCCAGTTTCACCAAACGGTGGGTGGGGAATGGATACAAACAGCCACTTGCCCCCAGACACGTACTCACCTGCCCAATTTAGGCGCTGGAGTTCACTTTTTCTCTCTCCCATTCACCCGCAACCCGGCCTTCCTTTCCACACACAAGCCCAGAGGTCCCACCCCTCAGCCACTTACTTAACTGGCCAAAGAGGTTAATGAAGACGAAAATGGATGCCAGGATGTAGCCGCAGCCCCAGGTGGCGTCGATGTAGTCTCTCTGCTCAGCCCACTGGAACCACATACGGATGCCATCCTCCAGAAAGGTGCTGATCAGGCAGAGCCGGGCCACGTGTGGCAGGTACTGTTTGGTCACCCTCAAGAACTAGAGGTGGGAGCAGAGAGAGGGAGGGAGGCATGAGATGGACTCTGCGAGGATCTGTATGGCCCCTCATTCACCGGGGGCTGCTTGCATTTTTTCATCTCCCCATAAAAAAATAGATGGCCATGACTCCTTTCACTGCAAAGATCTTTGTTTTAAAACCCCCAGACAGTGGTCCTAGCCCCCGTGAAGGCAGCTGCCTTTAGGAATAAGAAAGAATGGATTCTGCTCACACCAAGGCCAGTTCTGACCGTTTGCACAGCAGCTCTTTCTGGTGGTCTGAGTGCACAAGTTAGTTTGCCCTTTTAGAAAGCCACTCTCCCACTGTTGCAGCTGGATACCCTTAACCAACTGAAGAAGTCCCTGAGACAGATGCAGAGAGTGCGGGAAATATTCAAGCTAGAGCAATTGGACCACAATGTGAAGGTGGCTTCTTAGTAACAAAGAAACTAGGATTTCCTGTCCACAATGAAAGGAGAACCCACATGTACTTATTTCCCACTGCACCTTCTGAGCCTGTAAATGGAATATGGGGTAGGGAGGGAGAGGGATCCAGGAGGAAAGAGACACCGTGAAGGGACAGAGGCATCCTCTCCCCCCTCCACCAATAAACCCCTCACAAGTAATGGACATAATGGCCAAAGGGCAGGAGAAGCCCCAGGAGTCTTTATGTGTTGTATTGTATTTTTGTGAGGAGAGGGCAGAAGAGGGCAGTACCTTCTCCAAGGATGGGTCTGCTTGTCCTCTGTGCCATTAAAGGTAAAAGTAGTCCCTTGCTATGAATGTCTAGTCGTAACCGAATGTATGGGTGTGTTCATCTCCGTTATTAAGCTAGAAAGCCAGTGTTTTCCAAATATGACTCCAGTCGTCATGTGGCCAGCATGACTGCACCGAACGCTGTTACCTTCCCACCAAAGTGGTACCTATTTCTCTAGTTGCATTTGCATGCTTTCGAACTACTAGGTTGGTGGAAGCTGGGACTAGTGACAGGAGCGTACCCCATCATGCAGCACTTGGGCCTTGAATTGCCAACCTTAACCACTTAAGGTTAACCACTAAGCCACTACTCCCCCCAAAACCACCCCCTCACTTCTCCCCTCACAACAACAGGCCTGGAGCAATTCTTTACTTTGAGTGGGGTTGCTGTTGCCATTGCTATACTGTATTTATTTATATCCCAGCCTGGGGCTGGGATTATGTTTAAAGAATTGTGCATCTGCATTCATTCAGGGCAGCTTTCAAAAACTGAGATACAAATCCATGTTCACTTCATGCAAAAGTTAAAATATAACAAAAGTATCAATAAAATTAACACCAGTTAAAACCATAAGCATTAAAAAGCAAACAACCTAAAAACTGCTGTACACAATGCGTGACCCTTGCTTCCCCCTGAGCAATCTGTCCTCCAAGGCCTCCCAAACAAAAAAATCATCTCCAGCAGATCTCAAGACAGGGGCAGGGAGGAGGCAGCCCTCCATGAACAGAGTGAGAAGGAAATGAACATGTGTAGAAATCTTATTTCTTTATCCACAAACTGCTCTTCTGTGCACTGCAGAGCGCTACCGCAATAGAACCGACAGATACACAAGATAATTTATGGTGCACCATGTTTAAGTGTGAAATGGCAAGAGAGGCAACTGGTCACCTGAATGGGGGCAAGGGGGCTGATAGCTGACCCTCTCCCTGATAGTAGCCATACTTTCTCCCTCAAGATCCCCTGCCCTTCCTAAACATTACACCTGCTGCCTTAGCTGTTACATGAATTGGCTGAGGGATCCCTGCCATGGGTGGTGGGCAATGGCTTTGTCCAAGGAGATGGCTGGTCGCACACGCACACACACACACTTTAATTGTACAAAGAGCCCAGGGATCCTGCAGAGAGAAGTGCCACAAAGCACACACTTTTTACACAGGAACCACAAAGGCATTCATCTGCTCTGTACACCCAGCGTCTCCTCCCTATCTCCAAACAACACAGTTCAAACCGGGGGTTTTATTCGGAAACTCAGGAAGGCATGTGAAAAAGACTCCCTAAGCATTCTGCCTTGCAAGTCACTTCCAACAAACAGTTATTATCCTTAATCATCATACCACTCGCTTCTAATTATATAAGGCAAAAGACAAGATCATTTTCCCTGACTGCAGGAATTGCTCAAGGCCTTCAGGGTCCCTCCCTGAAAGATCTCTGGCAGGCGGGAATTTTGGAAGGAAAGCCTTCCTCTCACTACAATCTTTGACACTGATTCTTGCTACCAGGCTAGCCTTGCAAGAGAGACTCAGGAACAGAAGATGAGAATGTGTGTTTGTGTGTGAGAGAGAGGGGTGGGGGAGAAAACACACACCTACACAAACACCCTGCTGTTAACCAATCTTCAGCTCACTGCCTTGGCTGCTCTCTTGCACAAATCTCAGTGGTCCCCATAGGCTCACAGCTGCCAGAAGCAGAAGGGCATACGGATGTTGCACTGGCTGAAAAATTCACCTTCCACAGATCCTCTGCTAGCCTTTATGTTTTATTTTTGATACAGCAGTCATTCTTCGAAGCAAGCAGGCTATCTCTGCCAAAACTCCTAAGCGGGCCAGTGACTGAAAAGCATTCTCAGCGATTGGGGGACAGTCTTAATGCCCTTCTGCCTGACCAGGTTAATCCGTGCAAAAACCAATGCAGGAGCATTAACTAAATCTCAAATTTCTGTTTTTCAGGCTCTGCTCCTTTATCCAAATATCATCTATGCAAATGCATTCTCACACACATGTACACTGCTGCATGGTACATATCTCCCCTCTCATAAAGCAACAGAAGCTTTATAAATGATAGATGGTGCAACTACTGGGGATTGTGCAAGAAGAGGAGGAAACCATCTAGAGATGTTGGCAGATGTGATTAAATGGAAGCACGTTTGCAAAACACAGGCATCCAAGACCTTGCACACAGAAATTACTTTTGCAACTATGGCAGAAAGCCATCTGTGGGGCTGGAGAGTGAGGGTTTTAGAGAAATACCAAGAGAGACCCTAATCACACATTGTATTCAAATGTGGGTATGGTTTCACAGTGCTCCCCTGTCTCAGCAAGGTGGTTCAAGAGGGCCAACCAAGGGTAGGGGAAATGCTTGGAGGGCTCTTAACCTCCCCTCCAGCCTCCACTACGACCCCTTCCCAAAGTTGATGTTGTCTCAAGTGGATGGAAATGTGAGAAACTCTCTCCACAGGTCTAAGATCAGAACATGGCAGAACAGTGCCGCCAACAAGAGAGCTAAAAGAGACTATTTTTAATGACACTAGAAAATCCGGGAAAGGGGGGCTGGATACCCCAAAGACAGAGCGGGACACTTTATAGATCCCTTCTAGAGATTTGGGCTAGTGAGAAGCTTGCTGGCACTGGCACCAATTATGACTGCTGCGTTGGACATTGGTGTGTGTGTGTGATGTTTGGCCATCGCCACTTTGTGTGGACTTAAGAGGCCCTGTGGCTAATTTTGGTGGCATGGTGGGAAAGAAGTCCCATCCATCCATCCACAACTAAGGAATCATTCCTTTAAGCAGAGCAGCTGCGTCAAGAACAGCGTTGCCAATTTCCTGGGAATTCCCCAAAATCCGGGGAATTTAATTAACTTCTTTTTGGGGATTTTGACTGAATATTCCAGTAAATATTGGGGAATTCCAGGGATTTTGGTAAAACATTCCGGGGAATATCTTTGAGGCTTGTTGGCAACACTGGAGAAGGCATGGTTATTTAAAATATGCATTGGTGCAAAGAAAAAGGTAAGGCTGTTTTGAGTGAGTACTATCCTGGGATGCGGTGGCTTAGTGGTTCAGATGACGATCCAAAGGTGTGGCAGTTCGAGGCCTGAGTGCTGCATGATGGGGTGAGCTCCTGCCGTTAGTCCCAGCTTCTGCCAACCTAGCCTTTCGAAAGCATGCAAATGCAAATAGATAAATAGGTACCACTTTGGTGGGAAGGAAACAGCGTTTGGTGCAGTCATGCGGGCCACATGTCCACCGGAGTTGTCTTCGGACAACGCTGGCTCTTTGGCTTAGTAGTGGAGATGAGCACCGTCCCTACAGTCAATTCATGCCAAGGGAAACGCTTTACCCTGTTAGCTTTATCTTGGGAAGGGCCAGAATACCCTCCTCCCAGGCAGATGGGAAGCCTTCTGGCTTTCAGAAGGGAGTGTAAAGAAGCTCCTGTTTGCAGCTCAGGTAAACAGGGAGACAACAACAGCCAGAGATACACACAGATGTTTAAGTCTGCATCCACACTGGAGAAATAATCCGGTTTGATGTCGCTTTCACTGCCATGGGATTTTGGGAATGGCAGTTTGTGGTGGCACCAGAGCGTATCTCAAGGGGTCTTCTCAGCTCCGCTTTGGGGACAGGACAAAGTCCCATTCTCAGAATTCCACAGCCTTGAGCCATGGCCTTTGAAGTGGTGTCAAAGCGGATTTTTTCTCCAGTGTGGACGCAACCTAAGGTTTCAGACCCCTCAATGCCAGGGTGGAGGCCAAGAGGGGCAGAGCTTGGGGGGTCTCCAGAAGGAGGGGAGGGGGCAAGGAATGGGCGGCTGTCGGAGCTTGGCAGGGATACCCTCTGCCTCTTCTGGAGGAGGAATGCAGCCCCCAGCAGTTCTTCCTAGGGGGATGATGGGACTTGCAGTCCATCCAACCCCATCTGGAGGGGCCACAGGATCTACAACCCTTTCCTCCCCACACACAGACATCTTAATCGGATAAGGCTTCTTTGGAAAGGGAGAGACTCTCCTGGGGGACATACTAAAACAAATGACAGTACTTCCCCATAAGGAAACCATACTTGCCCATAGGGAGTCACTGGGGATTATTTGCCCATAGAGAAACCATACTTGCCCATAGGGAACCATTGGGGGATACTTGCTCTGGGGCCCAAATGGTTCTCAATGGGCAAGCCCTGCCCTGTGTCCGAGCCATATACCCCTCCTGGGCCCCGGGGCTCCAAGGGGGGACTCAGGGCTTGGGCGATCAGTCTCCCCTTCCCCTCCGGGGCCCTTGGGCCTCCCTCCCCGCCCCTTGCTGCACCTGGTCGGCGAAGTCCTCGGCGGAGCCCATGAGGTCGCTCTGCCCCATGGCTCTGGCGGATGCAGTGGGTGGCTGGGTCAGTGGGGCTGCTGCTGCTGCTGCCTGTGGCCCGGAGGCGGAGCGGGAGCCCACCCGCAGCAGCGCCCCTCGCAGCCGGAGGAGGAGGAGGAGGAGGCAGAGGCGGAGGAGGAGGAGGCTCTGGGCCTCCGCCTGGGAGTGCCACGTCGGCCTCCCCAGCCTTAAAGGGGCCGAGGCAGACTGGACATTAGGCTCCTGTCTGGGCGACAGCCCTGCCAAGGAGGCCAAGAAGGAAAAGGGCCGGGTCTCTGAAAAAGGACCCCCATTGCTCTCTTTTTTAGTTGTGGCTGCATCCACACTGGAGAAATAACCCGGTTTGGAACCGCTTTAACTCTTTGTCTGCCTCTCTGCTATGGAATTCTGGGAGCCTTGAGCCAGAAAAAGTTACCTTCTCAGTGGTTGCCCCCAATAATGATTGACAACCAACAATGAAGTTTAATGTTTATCCATTATTGTTTATACAGGGTAGTAATCACAACATACAGGGTATAAAGACGGCCAATTAAGGCCAGCCTGGGGGCATGGTCACACGAGCGACCGAGCGGCGTGCCAACGAGCGCAGAAAGCTCGGTGCCGGCAGTACGGCGCCCTTTCCGTGGCACAGAAAGGAGCTGCTTTTCACACAGCTGCAGTGATCTGTCCAATCAATCAAAGTGAATGATCAAAACACCCATCTGTTGAGGGTGCTCGACTGTGAGGTCCTGCATGGCAGATGGGGTTGGACTAGAGGGCCCTTTTTGGGGTCTCTTCCACTCTTTATGATCCACCACATTATAAAAGCTCAAATAGCGACAATAAGATATGCTTTTTAAAAAGCCTCCTTTCGTTTGCAAAGCAAGACATTTTTGTTTAAGGACATTTGATATATGATCATACCGCCGCCTGAAGTAGTGCGTTTCTCGTCGTGCCTTTTACTTTTGTATATTTTAATGTAGTTTTATACTGTTGTTTTAAGATGATTTTGACTGTTTTACATTTTATTTTACGTGTGGTTTTCGAAAAATGGTGTTGTTTTTTATCTGTGAGCCCCCTTGGGTCCCTTCAGGGAGAAATGTTACTCCTTAATGTTACTCCTACTCCTGCAAGAACCTCTTACTTCTTCATTCCTTACTCCTGCTCCTCAGGCCTTGGGGAAAGCCCCAATTGCTTTGCAAGGCTGGTGTGTGTGTTTGCCTCCCCGACCCATCAATAGTGCAATGTAATAAAATGTGGGGTTTTTGGTGTTTGCATGTACATATAAATAACAGGAATAAAGAGTAACAAATGTACACTTGTCCCTCCACATTCCTAGGGTTAGGGGCACAAGACCCCCGTAATATGGAAAAAACCACAAGGCGAAGGTTCTCATGGCCGGCATCCATAGTTTTTTGTGGGTTTTCCGGGCTCTGAGGCCATGTTCTAGAAGAGTTTCTTCCTGACGTTTCGCCATGCTGGCGAAACGTCAGGAAGAAACTCTTCTAGAACAGGCGCCGAGGCCCGAAAAAACCCACAAAAAAACTATAAAGACCCAGTTTTGACCTGAGAGGACGCCTCTTCTAGGAATCTCTAGGTCCTCCAGCGCAACTCTGTGGTCAACATCGGCCAGACATTGACCATAGAGCTGTGCTGGAGGAGCGTCTAGTAGAGTGTTCTCTCTAGGTCCTCCAATTCAACTCTATGGTCAACATCTGACAGACACTGACCATAGAGTTGCGCTGGAGGAGCTACAAACGTCTAGTAGTGTTCTCTCTAGTAATCTCTAGGTCCTCCAATACAACTCTATGGTCAACATCCGACAGACACTGACCATAGAGTTGCGCTGGAGGAGCTACAAACATCTAGTAGAGTGTTCTCTCTAGGAATCTCTAGGTCCTCCAATACAACTCTATGGTCAACATCCGACAGACACTGACCATAGAGTTGTGCTGGAGGAGCTACAAAGGCCTAGTAGAGTGTTCTCTCTAGGAATCTCTAGGCCTTTCAGTGCAACTCATAGTTAAAAGTTAACCATAGAGTTGCACTGGAGGACCTAGAGGTTCCTAGAGAGGACATATGAACCAAATCCGTGAATAATCAAAGCTGCAAATGCGGAGGGATGAGTGTATTCTGTTGCTCCTTATTCCTAGCCATGTGAAAACCCGTTACAGCCCTGGAATCCTGCCCTTGGAAAGGAAGGGCACGAGTTCCGTTACTTAGCTGAGTCCCAACGGCCGGCCGAGGGACCCACTTCTCCCGATGGAGCGCTACCAGGTGGGTCCCGGAGGAGGACCCCCAGCCCTCCCTCTTCCCCAAGTCCCAGGGGCCCTGGCTGAGCCTCACCCTTCCTCCCTCCCAGGCGCCTTCCTTTCCCTCCCTCTTGGTGGGGAGGGCCTTCCAGGGACCCTCTGGCCGAGCTGCCTCCCCCCTTTCCCCGCAGGTGCTGAAGGCTCTGCCCGGGGGAGCCCTGGGGACCATGCTGATAGTGGACTCCAAAGCCGAGAAAGAAAAGGACGGACGGAGGAAGAACTTCCTGGTGAAAAAGGTCGTGACAAGGGCACTTCCGGGGCATAACCCGGAAATAATCCGTTTTGACTCTTTTCTGGCTCACGGCTATGGAATTCTGGGAGTTGGAGTTGTGCAAACTCCAACTCCCAGAATTCCATAGCCTTGAGCCACTCTCTGACAGAGAAGGTTAAATATGTCTCACAAAACATACATAGATATATCTTTTGTAGCACCTTTGAGACTCACTGGAGGAAAGAAATGGGCAGCATGAGCTTTCCTAGACTTCAGTCTACTTCCTCAGATAGAATCGTAGAAGCCTAGAGTTGGAAGAGACCCCAAGGGCCACCCGGTCCAACCCCCTTCTGCTATGCAGGAACTCTCAATCAAAGCAGCCCCATTGACAGATGGCCATCCATTAAAAGACCTCCAAGGAAGGAGACTCCATCATTCTCCATTAAGGGAGTGCGTTTCACTGTTGGACAGCCCTGACTGTCAAGAAGTTCCTTCTAATGTTGAGGTGGAATCTCTTTTCTGTAGCTTGCATCCATTCTTCCATCACCGTGTCCTGTTCTCTGGAGCAGCAGAAAACAAGTTTGCTCCCTCCTCAATATGACATCCCTTCAAGTATTTAAACAGGGCTATCATAGCACCTCTTAGCCTTCTCCAGGCTAAACATTCCCAGCTCCCCAAGTCTCTCCTCATAAGGCATAGTTTCCGGACCCTTCACCATTTTTGTCTCCCTTCTTTGGACACGCTCCACTTTCTCCACATCATTTTTGAATTGTGGGTCCCAGAACTGGACACAGTATTCCAGGTGAGGCCAAAGCAGAATAGAGTGGCACAGGAGCATGGCATTGGCATGGCTTCCTGCCTCTTAGTCTTAAGATGCATGTATAATTTCAACAGCATACCTCCAAAGTGACCCAAAGCAGCTATATTTTGGCCTGTCTGTTTGGGCCTTTCAGTCTACTTCCTCAGATGAAATGCATCCGAGGAAGTAGACTGAAGTCTAGGAAAGCTCATGCTGCCCATTTCTTTCTTTCAGCGAAGTGTCAAAGGTGCTACAAAAGATCACTCTATGTACTGATTGTACAGACTAACACGGCTATATCTTTGGATTCTATTACAAAACTACAGTTCCCAGAATCCTCTAGAATAGTTCAAGCGGTCTCAAACTGGATTATTCCTGTGGTGTGTTTTGGACCAAAGCAAGCATGGCTATGAGTCTGCAGGAGGCGAACAGAGCAGTTGGAGGGCTCTCATTCATAGGGCTGTCATGGGGCCAAGCCAGTCTAAAAGACACTTAACAACAACACAAACCTAATCCATTGCCAGAGGTATGAGAAAAAACAATGGCTTCATGGCACACTGTCTATATTAATAGAAGAGCCCTCCCTACTGTAGTCATAACAAAAGGAATGGCAGTTAAAGAAGTGTCAGACTGGGTTATTTCTCCAGTGAGGTATATTGGGCATTTCGGTTGGCCAATAAAAGTAACACTGCATGGATTTTTGTTTGTATTTGTTAAATGGCCAATACAGCTACCACTGAATGTCTCCTTTATGAATAATGATCACACACACACACACCAATTTCTTACCTAAAAGGGAGGGATAGTCACATAAAGGGTCCTTCTCTTACTAAGCCCTTTGTTCCTCCTCAGGTTGAATGCATTGATGAAAAACATGCCAACGATGCGCTCGCAGAGGTAACCTCTCTTCATTACTTTTATGTCTCACACATTTGATAAGGTTGGGTCTGGCCTATTCACACAGCAGGGCTCATGCTGCAAGAAATGTGCTGCTGGGTGTTGGTTTTGTGATGACAAACGGGGTGCCTTGGCACAGGGGCACTTGTGAATTCTTCCCTGACACCAGGTTTAGCCTGGAGAAGAGAGGTTTAAGAGGTGATACGATAGCCCTGTTTAAGTATTTGAAGGGGTGTCATGTGTGTGTCATATTGATGATGGAGCAAACTTGTTTTCTGCTGCTCCAGAGAATAGGACCCAGAGCAATGGATGCAAAGTACAGATTCCACCTCAACATTGGGAAGAACTTCTTGACAGTGAGGGGTGTTTGACAGAAGAAGGTGCTCCCTCTTAGATTGATGGAATCTCCTTCTTTGGAAGTTTTTAAACAGAGGTTGGATGGCCATCTGTCTGAGGTACTTTATGAGTTCCTGCATGGCAGAATAGGCCCTTTTGCCTTTTTTCACTGGAGGAAGGCTATTATATATTGAGGAGGGCGACAGGGGTCCCTTGCAGCTCAGCCTCTTCCATTGTTGTTGTTGTTGTTGTTGTTGTTGTTATTATTATTATTTGCAAAGTGTCCAACTTAGCAAATGCCTTCCTAAACCATTTTGCCTGTAAATCTATCCCTAAGCCTAATAATTTTAACTTCTGTACAACCTGCAAATGCATCCTTTGGAGATGGAGAGGCAAAGTAGCAGACATATCACTTCCATCAGGCCTACAGTCAATTTTAAGGCATAACCTTTAATTGGTATATTTTAAGGAATGTATTACAGTGGGCCCCCCACATTCACTGTAGTTAGTGGCTCAGGACCTCCATGAAAGTGGGAAAATTGCAAATAAGAAACCTGTCTGACAGAATACCTCTCTAGGAATCTCTGGTGCAACTCTATGCTCAAAATCTGTGACAATTTGACTATAGAATCATACTAGAAAACCTACAAATGCCTAAAGAAGTGTTTGCTCTAGGAACCTCTTGGTCTTCCAGCATCACTCTATGGTCAAATTCCAGAAAAGTCACACTGGAGGACTTTGTGATTCCTAGAAAGAACATAGTAATGAAATACGTGAATAATCAAATCCACAAAAGTCAAAGCCACAAATGCGGAGGCCAACTGTATATGAATGTATTTTAATGGTTGTTATTATTATTATTATTATT
>NC_056528.1:22806454-22853954 GCF_019175285.1 Sceloporus undulatus | reverse complement strand
TCTATGGTTGAATGTGTAAATAGCTTGCAATACAGTGATTTGTATCACACAGAGAGAGATAAAATCAGTAAGAGTGTAGTTAGTGATGTATTTCTACCCACACTGGCATTCAGGACATTAAAATATGTCTTACATAGCAACAGTTGTTTAAATTAATTCAGTGCAATTAACTCTAGCCAACAGCTGCTTGCAAGAGAACTTCTTTGCATTCAATGCAGGGTAGCTCTGCCAAGCAGCAAAGAAAGGGATAGCATTCTGTGCACAGGACCTGAAAGGAGTTTGCTCTGTATCCACTAAATATGAATTTAGCCTTCAAAACAGAGCAACTATAAAAGACAAATATATAACCCCAAGCAGCCTAATACATTTGAAATCAGATTTGCTGGTTAATGCTACAGCTTTTCTGAGACACAAATGATTGTGGATACTTGTCATTAGCAATACTAACACTGTGGAGGTGGAATATAGAGCAGTCAGGGAGATGTTATATTGTTATATATACAATGAAAATCCTGTGCAAAAAATTACCCAAATTCTAACCTACAGAAGATAAAATACTGCAACCTTCACAAACTGTTCACAAGCAATACCTTTACCTCTGGTTTACAGTCAATTATTTTAATGGCCTGGGAGGGGTTAAGAGACATTGAAATCTATCATCCTCAGCCTGTATAGATATTAGGAAGGAATGAAAGGCATTGTGGTACAACAACCTGATCCCTGGCTGAATACCTTCTTGCTTATTTTCCCCTTTAACAGAGTAGCTGTTTTCCCATGTCAGATTATATACTTTCATCTTGCATTCTTAGTAACACACGAGAACTTCTCCTCCTGGTTTATCTTCCTTCAGATCCCAACTATGGGGCCTGGATGGCTCCCGAAGCCCTGGAGTTTTCCTTCAGTGACAAAGCTGACATCTGGTCTCTTGGCTCCATTCTGCTGGAAATGATGAGCTGTTCTCGCCTGAAGGTCATTCTTGGTCTTCTGACAGTAGCGTGAGGGTTTTCAAAGTCTGCTCTTGTGAAAGTGGATTAAAAATACCCACACTGAAGAGAGAAAAATTTAATCTGATCTCCCTAGTAAAACCAGACAAAGGATAGTTTATGATAGATGTGATCAGACTAGTCAGTGGGAGAGCTTTAAGCCTGAGCTTAAATATCTCCCCTTGAAAAAAGACAAGACTTAATACTGTTTAACACTAGCTGGATCTTCTGGTCCTTCTGGGTTAAAACCGACACTGCATTCAGCTAATAAGCAGTGCAAGGGATGGCAGTTTTGCCAGGAACTGCCAGCAGTTTCGTGGGCTGAGTGGAACTCTGTAGATTCTCATTTCTGTAGCACAGGGTCCAGGCAACTGCCAACCCAAATTCTGAGAACAAGACCTCTAGGGCAAGGTGTGAAGAGGCACGAAACTTCTGCTCATAGGCAGAGCTGCGCTCCCTGTTCAAATGATGTGCTGCTTGTGTGTGTGCAGCTTTGACTCTTCCGCAGCTGAATGGGTAGGCATATATCTCTGTGAGTTAGTGCTGTGTAGTACTCATGACATGTGAGAAAGACGAAAATCCATATCGAGGTGTCATGCTAGAAATATCTTAGAGCTGTAGAAACACTATCATGCCTCAGATGTTTCCCAAAAGTGGCATTAAAAAGGGGAACAAGATGGGACTATATGGGAACACAACGGAGTTCTAAGGGGAGCATGCAAGTTTTACATGTTTGTTGAGTATGTTAATTTATTTTAGGGGCAAGATATCATGCAGTTACTGCATGACATTCAGAAGAACAGCAGTTGCCTGGAGGGGGCTTTGAAAGCAATGAAGCACCAGGAGACACCTTTGGCTTCCATCTTGCTGGGCATGCTGAAGATCGACCCCATAATGAGGCCTACAGCAGAGTGGGTCCCGCATTTGTTTCCTCCCCTTGTTGTTATTGTTGAAGAAATTAATGTGCCCTATTCTAAGGACATGCCTCCCAAGGCAATCTCCCTCACAAGAATAATAAAACAGCAGACACAATATGTGTTGCTGTTATGTGCCTTCAAGTTGTTTCCAGTTTATGGCGACCCTAAGACAAACCCTATCATAGGGTTTTCTGGGGCTAAGAGTATGTGACTCGTCCAAGATCACCCAGTGGGTTACCATGGCTGAGCGGGGAACTGAACCCCAATTTCTAGAATCCAAGTCCTACACTCAAGTCATTTAGGGTTGCCATTTTTTTTTAAATGTTGTAAGCTGCACTGAATCCTAGTCTTGGGAGAATAATAATAATAATAATTTGTGCTCAAAAACCTGGAAAATCCTAGATTAAAGGGATAACATCTATAATCCATAAAACACTGGTACCTTTAGTTAGGCAACCAAAAAACATAAGATTCATACTGAGGTTGAAACATAATGCAGAAAAAAGTGCAATGATTAATGCGTTGAATTATCAGAATGCAAATTGACAATATGAATATTTATTATAATTTGCATAATATGCAACTTAGATGCCTGGATATGAAGGACTGGAATGACAACCCTAAAGCCACAACTCCACAATGGCTCTATTACAATATGTAGATGATACTAAAGAAAGAAAGCTTGTTGTTCTTTACCATATGAGCCACTTCCAGGTTATTAAAAACAGCCTTTAAAAGAAAGGTTGGAGAGACCACTGTGATGACTGAATTACTTTCAGACATCACATATCCAGGTGTGGCATCAGTCTTTGCTAAAGGCTAGGGCTACAGTCCTGTTTACCTCAGTAAGTCTAGCTGAATTGTAAGTTGCTCTGAGCCAGTTTTAAATTGCCTGGAGGCATTTGCTACCTGATAGACAGAGGCTGCCCAGTTGATCAGTCTTGGATGGATCCTCCCAGCTTTATTTAATATAAGGAGCCATTCTGAGCAACACAAAACCCTTTTCTGTTATAGCAGGGTGTGACCAATGGAGCAGGATTATGCCCTCATTGCCAAAGGGAAGCAAAAGCCCAGGTTTGACTAGTTGATGCCCCTTAATTATATTTCTTAGCCATTTTCTATCTGGGCCCTCAAGAGATCAGTTGCTTCATGAAAATGTCATTGCTTCAGCAACATCATATAGGTTTTCCCCTCTCTTCTCTTGCTTTAGGGAGCTGTTTGATAATCCGATTATTAGGGAATGCCTGGTTCTAGCTGAGTCTCCCTTGATAAAGGTGAAGAAGTGTGTGCCTCCAGGATTACTGGACATTATCCTTGATGGTGGAATCCAGACTGTTTTAGGTAATTATAAAAAAGTAATTTTCATTGATAGGTTGCTGATGTTTTGGAGAAAGAATTGAGTCTAATCTATTAGGGGAGCAGGCACCTTCCTGGAGAAGGAAACCTGTGATATCACAAGCAGTAACTAGTCGGCGCAATGTACAGGTGTTTCTGTGCACACTGTGCGATTCTAACACATTCAGACCTGCTCAGGATTAAATGAGTGTGGGAAGAAATGAATGTGGGAAGAAAAGTCTGCACCTTTTGATAAACCAATTCTTTTCTCTCTTCCTGTGCTCTGAGTGCACAATACTGGCCCATTTTACATAGGTGTCACAATTAATAGGATAATTGTACGTGAGTACTTAGTATATATTCTTGTTGCTAATTACTGTCATGGCAACCTTTGAAATGAGAAACCTTCAAGGCACGCCATTGTCAGCTGCCCCATTTGGGTCTGGAAGACTCTGGGCAACTGTACCTTTCTTGGTGGAGTCAGTAAACCTGTGTTAATATGTATTACATGTTGTGAAACTAGCTCCAATGTCTTGATTAAAAGACATTATACAACCCATCTAAGATCTTGGTTAATAGCTGTGATAGTTTCTTGTACGCATTTTTTACATAAGGAGGATCTTACAGAGAAGCCAATTTGTCTGTCTTCTGTAGAATTTATGGTGTCTTATCAAGACATAGAGGAAGCTCAAGAAAAGAGCATTGAGCGTCTCATTAGCCTCTTGAAAGAAGCAAAGGGTATGTTTTGTTGTGCTTCCCTTTTAGCGTTATTGTTTAGAGTTTGCTATCCAATGTATCTTCCGTTCCCTGGCCTTGGGAGGGACTGGTGGTAAGGTGGCATCTTCCCAGCGGCCTGGTTTCTTGCCCACTGTGGCTGGGGGCTGAGACCAGCCACATGCCCTCTTCAGCCTGGGTGCCAAATCCCTGACACAAGCCTTGATAAGGTAACAGTCCCCAGTGAGGTCTGTCGCCTCATTTGCACAAGGGATAAAACCCTATGCCATATGGAGTGGGGAAGCTATACTTTAAAAAGAAAACAACAGCAGAGAACAAAAACAGACACCACGAACGCAAATAAAACAGCTGTAGTTTCTTTCCCACAGTCAATGTAAAAGTCTTCCTTGAACTTATGGATCCTGTGACATATGCCATCAAAAATCACATGGATTCTCCTGAGGTCCAGTTAGCTGGATTCTATTTCCTGCTTGAGATCATTGGCAGAGGTAGGGCAAACAGCAACGGTCAGGTCCTGTGTGGTTGTGGGGCCATTTCTGTAGCCTGCTTGGCCAAGTGATTTGCAGTCCTTATGTTTGTTAAGCTCATATCCTATTGCTAGAGGCCACCCAGTGACCTGCCTTGCCCAGTCAGAGGAGACATAACTGTGGCTCTCCCATCTCCACACCTGTTGTGTCGCACTGCATAGCATGCTGGTCCTCTTTTGCAACCGGAGCCAATTGATTTTAAAAGTTTTAATGTGTGGAATAAAAAAAAAGATACTCACCACTCACCATCTCACCACACTGGGAGCCAGCATGGCCTTTTAGGTGTCTCCTTAGAACTGGAAATACTCTTTATGTGACCAGTCTAATTTCTCAGCCTAACCTCCTTCACAAAGTTGTTATGAAGATGAGATATAGTGGAGGCAGCAGGGGAGAATTTTTTAACTCTTTGAAAGGGTATAAATACAATAGATATTCAATCTGGGGCAGTAGAAGATGGACAAATTCTTCAAAGGTCCATCAGTGATGCTGGGAGCTGTGGTGGTTTTGTCTGTCTGTTTCCATGTATAAAAAGAGGTAGGGGGGCACCTGTAAGCCTAACCAGATTATCCCAACACATCACAAGCTTTCAGGGATATTAACAGCCCACCTCTTCAGATGCAGATACACTGAAACAAACTAACATTTGTTTTCTCTCTGATAATAACTGTCTTTCCAGGACAACCTTAAAACACATTGAGCTGTAGTATAGGAAACTCTTTAAGCATTACCACCTAACCTCCAGGAAGCACATTACATGCCCTGTCCCCTCCTGTCTGTGGCACAGATTTCCACTGCAACCCTTTGTGGATCTTGCTTTGTGGCCTGTTGTTACCCTTGTCCTGAGATGAGCTGCTGGGGCACACATCCAAGGTCCCTGACGCCTCTTGTAATGTGCTCTGCTTTGGGCAGCTGTGGGACAGAACATGAATGTGGAAATGCTGGCCTGTGAGAACATTCTCAGTTGCGTGTTAAACTCCATGAGGACCCACATGGACAACGAAGGGCTGCTCCAGATGATCTGCACCTTATTCATGATGATGTCAAGCAACGGTAAATGCAGCTGGGTGTAGGGGGAGGCAGCGTCACCACCCCTCATGTTGCTGCCATATGTGCTCTGGCAGAAATGCTCAAGTGCAGAAGGTAGCAATGAGGTCACATTGAGGCCAAGGAAATAAGGCCTGCCTGCCAACAAACCCAATTTGCCCTCTTTGTCTCCCACTTGGGAAATTCCTTGGCTTTAAACCAAAAGGACATTGAATTGTTAGAAGGCAGTGGCTTCCCTTCTTTTGGGATAAAGACCAGCCTAGACCTTCCTGCCTGAGAAACCTGCCTTAAGAGCCAAGAACTGGGCTCAGTCAGGTTTCCTTCAGCCTCCCAACCACCCAGATGGGAGAAAAAGGAAGATCCGGTTCAGAGCCCACACATTTGACTACCCCTATGTGAACCCAGGGACTGGCTAGCAAGAATAAGCAGCTGAGGCAGTTCCTCCGTGGAGGCTGTGCTGTTATCTTCCTTTGCATGGCAGGAAGCCATGGAACCGTCACCCACCTCCATCTTTTCTTCCATGGGGATTACTCTGTTCAAAATAAGGTCCCCCTTGAAACATCTGTTGCTGTGACTTTCCAACTATTAGTAATACAGACAACAACCACAAAAAGACTACCTGGAGTAATGGAAGTGGGAAGCTTTAGGAGACACTTTGCTTTGTATAACTCTTATGGTGTCCTAAACTGGCTAAAGATGAGAAACGCCAATGCAGTTTTGGGTTTTGTTGATTATTGTGTCTATTTCACTTTGCTCACCAGAGGCAGCTGCAGAAGCCCTGAGAAAGGCCGGGATCTTCTCAGACATGCTAGCCATCCTGAGTAAATTTGCCCACAACAAGGAGATCTGCCTTGCATGCTGTGGGGTCATTTGGAGTCTGCTTGCAAACTGTAAGTATTGGGGTGTTAAATTGGGCTATTTCCCTCAAGTTCTTGCAGAAAAAGCTTATGGCCATAACTTGTTTGTCACTGACCCCACTGACTGATACAAAGAGTGAAGAGGGCCAACACCAGGCAGTATTACATTACAAGAATTAGCTGTAGTTGGTTTGTTCTTGTTGTTAGCTGCCCTCAAGTCGGTTTTGACTCATGGTGACCCTGTGGATGAGACATCTCCAAGAATCCCTATCTTCCACTGCCTTGCCCAGATCCTTGCTGATAATAACCCCTCTGACTGAGTCTATCCATCTGGTCTGTGGTCTTCCTCTTTTTCTTCTACACTCTACCTTTCCTAGCATTATTGTTTTTTCTAATGATCCGTGCCTTCTCATTATGTGGCCAAAGTATGATAGTCCCAACTTGATCATCTTAGCTTCTAAGGAGAGCCCTGGTCTGATCTATTCAAGAACCCATTTGTTTGTTTTCTTGGCTGTCCAGGGTATCCTGAGTACTCTTCTATAGCACCACATTTCAAATGAGTTGATTTTCTTTCTGTCTGCTTCCTTCACTATCCAACTTTCACATCCATACAAGGTATTGAGAGAGAGAGAGCGAATGTGTAAACACAATCCCAGCTTCAATAGCAGCAATTAACTTATTCCATCTATTTCAGCCTTCTACAATGTAATTGTTAGAGCTTTTTATGTCATGTGGCTCCTCTTTTAAACTGGATTTTACCTCAAAGGGCTGCGGTGGCTCAGCAGTTAAGATGGTTACTTTGACGATTGCAAGGTTGGCAGATCGGCAGTTCAAGACCCAAGTGCTGTGTGACGAAGTGAGCGCCCATCACTGGTCACAGATTCTGCCACCCTAGCAGTTCAAAAGCATATAAAAATGCAAGTAGATGAATAGGTATGACTTTGGTGGGAAGGTAACAGCATTCTGTGCAGTCATGCTAGTCACATGTTCATAGAGCTGTCTTTGAAAAGGCTAACTCTTTGGCTTAGTAACGGAGATGAGCACCGTCCTGTACATTCGGATCCAACTTGACAATCTTGTCAAAGGGAAAACCTTTACCTTCCTCATTCTCAAACTCATTTCAAAGTTTTGTTATTACACATGAAACCTCAAACAGCTTTACACTAGGTTAGTTAAACTGACTGTCCTGAAGGGAGTGCTTTCTCTGTAGTGATCTGTCTCCCACACGGATTACCAATGGACACCCACTCCTGTTCTCTTGAGTGTCGCAGATGAGAATGTGGAGGAGAAACAGGATTATGCACAGGTCACAATGGATATTTCACGCCAAAACTGAAAGGTGGGGTGTAAGAATAATAATTTTAATTCACCAGGATCTTTGTGGGAAGGCACAAGATAACTTAATAAATACAACACTTCTTACTGTATTTCCTGGAAAATAAACAAGTTGCCTTATCTTGTTGATTCAGTGACCGATGTGACTGAAATCCCCTTGAAAGATGCCATCAAAGTTGTGACCCTTGTCCTTGACGCACACCTGGAGCATGCTGAAGTGGCAGAGTCAGCGTGCTGTGCTTTCTGGGCCCTGTCCCTTCATGGTGAGCCTTCAGAGAGTCCTTCATCCAAAGCAACAACAGGGCTGGTCCAGGTGGGATTTGGACTGTTGTCTTCTGCATGAGGTTGGAAGATTCTCACTGGGATCTGTGGCTGTAAACCACCTATATTCCCTTGCTATGTGCAGTTGTGTGGGGATGTGGGCCACACACACATTTTGTGTGGACATGAAATGCAAGTTGGCCCAAAATAGGCTTCACCAGAATCCCTTGCCAACATTACATGCATCTTCCCCAAAGGTATGCTGGCATTTGTCTCTCTGGTTGTTTGCTTTCCCCTGTCCAGGTTGCATAGAGGAAGCTAATTATGAACCATATGCCTTGCTTCTGTTGGAGGCTCTCCGGTGCCATCTGGAAAGACCCATCCTTGCAAAAAATGCCTGCCTGGCCTTGGCAAGCCTCTTCAGGACTTCTGGTAACAGCCTCACATCACCAGGGAGAGGGGAAACATAGCTGGGCTACAGCACCCCTGGGCAAACATTCCTCTTATAGTCTGATGGGTAGCCATGTGTGTCATGGGGTCAGACAAGGGGAACACCAGGCTCACAGAACCTACACAAGCAGGGTGAAGGAAAACACCAGGAAAACATGATCTTATGTGGTACATACCCTGCAGGTGGGGGAGCCATCATGGCACCTGAGCACTCCAGGATGCAGAGCGATGAGTCTGAGCCTCTGCCATACCACCCCCCAATGTGAACAAACTGTAGGGGAGGAGGGAACACACTGCTCCCATTTCTCTTGGCAGAGCTCTCTGGCTTCCGGTTCATCATCACCGATGAAAAGGGAAACGGGATCAGCCTCCTCAAGGACTGCTATCAGCTCCACCGCGAAGATCCTGAAGTTGTGGAAGACATCTGCATCCTGATTGATGAGATGTTCAAATATGGTAATGGCTCCTGGTTTTGCACACTGTCTGCCCAACCTATCTGTTCTGCCAGCCAGTGGAAAAGGGTGGGGGGCTTTGGTTCCCACCCTTTAGTTAAATGGGGTCTTGCTGAACAGCCTTGGTTGGGGAATCGAGTTCCTTACATACCTTGGAGACAGCGTTTGCTAGAAATCTAAAACAAGCAAGAAGCTTGAAGGCCTGTGGGGGAGATTATTAACTCAGGGGATGGCAAAGCATGACAACTCCCATTACCCCCCCCACACACACACACCAGTAATGGAAGAGCTGCGCATGGTGACATAGTCACAGGTGACATGGAATAAAACTCAGCTCATAGCTGCTTCATGAGGTTTGTGGTTCTGCAAGACTGCTCATAGGCCCTGGCAACGGAGGATGGGCCATACTAGGTTGGCTGTTCCTTCTCTGGCGTGACTAGAGAACAGGCTCTGGAGCCTGGCAAAACCAGTGTGGGAAGGGCTCCAAATATGCCTATTGTTAGAGGGCAGTTTCTCCAACCCAAAGGTTGTTCTGTTTTGTCAGCATCTGTAGTTTCATGGTAACTGGCAATAGAAACAGTGACATTTTTTAAAAATTGCATGCAACATAGCATCAATTCAAAAAGCTCAAGCAGAAAAAAAAAGTACAGGAAAAAAATGAACTAGTGTAGATCATTAGACTGAAGCTAATCCCTTTCCCCTTTTTGAACTGCAGATGAAATAGTGCTGGAGATGGTCTCCCAGAATATTTCAGAGATGCTGACTGAAATGAAAAATAGATTTACTTCCAGTTTGGTAAGCAAGAACATCAGTAAGAAAAGGCCTTCCCTGTCTATGATCATCCAGAAGGAGCAGAACAATTAACACATTATAGCCCAAGTTCACATCATTGAGCTTTCAAAGCAACAAATGTAAGAGGCACCTTTGGTTCTGTGCCTGGCAAAGTAGCACAGTCAAAGCCCAAACGCCAGCAGGGACCTTGCATTGATCCTCAGGGGCTCCTGGCGCTGCCACTCTCCTCTATGCTAATGTCTTCTCAGAGCTGGCAAGAGGAAGATGGGGCTGTTTTTCCTACAGCCTTTTCCTTTCCCCCTGGGCAACTGGGGAGCTCAGGGCCAGAGGAAGCAAGCAAGAACAAGGGCATGCCACTGGAAGACCCAAATTCTCCCAGGCCCCAAGTGTGCAGCCCACACTACCTGGCACTAGGTGTTTGCTGTCTGGTCCTTCAGATGAGGAGGGTCTTATAACAGGTCACTGAGGGTGATGGGATAATGTTCCACCTTTAACAGATGAGCTAGAACAATGGGCACCTGATACTCATCTCTCCCCCCATTCCTAGGAAATAATTGCCCTGGCTGACAAGGCACTTGCCAAACTGCACAAAAATGGTGAGCAATTTCAAATATATAACTTGTTATTTACAAACATCTCAAAATTATTCTATTTAAACTATATATTTTTCCACCCCCCTACTTATTCTCACAGGGCTCCTTATTTGATCTGCAGTCCAGTTTATTAAAGATGATTTTTCTGCATCTGCTTCTGGAAGATACGGCCACAGGCTTCAGTGACCTCACTTTCTGTTGCAGAGGTGTATTATTTGTGGAATTTAGGGCTTATATATGTTAGTGTTGTTACGCAATTAATAAACATGAAAGTAACCGTGACTTTCCTGCCCTTCCATCAGGCAGTATCTGCCACTTTGCAGTTTGGGCTCAGAAAGCTGTGATGCGCAGAGCTGCCGCACCAAGCCTGGCTAGCCCCTGCCTCACTTCTGAAAACTACAGCCATATCCATGAAAACCCGGGGCCTCCAGGCAGCATGTGCTCCTGTATTTGGGCTCAGGAGGAGCTTTTCCAATGCATACAAATATATTTCTTGTCTTGCCTCTAAAATGGTTGACAAATCAGCATTTGAAAGTCCCATTTCAAAAACTGTTTGTCAGGTACCCTGGAGTGTGGCCACTTGAAGAAAACTCTCAATCCCCAGCCCCCTCCTGTATACAGGACACATCCTGCAGTTCTCTCGATCCTGGTGAGGAAAGGTAAAGAGTGACCAAAAGGAACTGCAGCCAGCCAATGACCAGGACTTTGGCAGCAACAGGAGGCACTGGTACTTTCCTGACTCAGTTCCAAATGGTCAAAGTGTCCACATAAATGAATTTCAACAAATAGCAGAGGCTTTCTTAAATTTTTGACCCTCTAGACTCCTTTCCTGTTTCTAACTGTCTCCTGTGGCTTCCACAACCCTGATGAGAAGGGGCACATGGGTGCCTGTTGCAGCTGGGAGATTTCAGAAGATTCACTCTTCCACAACAATAACCAGCCTCCATCTGCTGGGAAGAAGACGACTCAACAACATTTAGCAGGAAAACCTAGTGGTCTGGTTTACCTGGTCAGACGTTGTGGTAAGCTGCTGAACTATTAATGCATTGCTCCCCAAAACCAGGATACTCCCAAGTATATACAAGCACAAGCCTTTCAGTAGAAAGAAAAATGGTGACTTTCTCCCTTTGCAAAGCAGTTTTCCAGAGAATCTGGGGCTGAGCAGAAGTGGCTGAAAAACTATGTCATTAATTTGTTCACGTTTGTGCATATGCTATCTGTGAACACATCACCAAGGAACAAAATCCAACATTATCCAGATCAGTTAATAATACTGCAGATAAGAAAACTATATTTGAAAAACTGTATGTCCATACATATGATTGTCAGTCCACATGAGAGTCTCCCAATGTTCTGCCCACAGGGCGACACAAAAGGTTGATACTTCAGATGAATTTCTGTATGACACGTAATTTGGAATAAAGAGAACAACTATAAAGTTCTCCATGCTTTTTCTCCAGTCAGCACAGGGGAATGGGGGAGTCCAGTAAGGAGCACAAAGCTGAAGAAGCTGGCTCATTCTTTCTTGGTCTTTGAATTTTCTTTGAGTGATGCTTCCCAGTCCTTTTTCACCATGGTGTACAGTCTCATTGCTGCCTGGGCATCCTCAATCTGAGACAGTGAAATATGAGAGGAGTCAGTTTCAAATGCTATGTACAGAAAATAGATGAAGCCACTGAAGAAATATTGCAGGAATGTTTCCAAAATCCATATTGGTTTAATCAGGCCAACCAAAAAAGCAGGAAAATACAGGAAAGACACACTTCCTGGCTGTTCTGTATAAAATATCAGACAAAAATAGAATGGGAAGAGAGACAGCTCAGAGGTTTAGCTCCAGCTAAACAACTTCAGTGGGGCTGGGAAAGACCCCTGACCCTATTTCTCTGAGGAGCAGTGACCAGTCAGAACAGAACAGCACAGGGGTTGGCTAAGGTCTCTACACCCAATATAGCAAGGCAGACCCTCCCCCTGGAGATGGCCAATGCCATTGGGTCCTGTCTGCTGACCAGGAGTAGCATCCAAAGGTGCTGGAATGCCTGTCAGAAACGCCAGAGAATTCCTGTGTTACCACAAACTATAAACAACAGTAACAGCTTTCTTCTCAATTTCAGCAGACCTAGTCTAGAAACGGAGTGAACCCAGTTTAGGGTAAAAAAAGATTAGATTTAAAAAGATATCTAGCATCTGAGCATACAGCCTCCATGCACAATAGCTAGGAAGCATGCTGCCCTCCAGATGACGTAGAACTGCAATTTCCAGCAGGCTCCTTGGGTCATCATACAGCCAATGGTGAAGAATGCTGGGAGATACAGTTCTACAACATCTGGAAGGCTGCAAGAACCTCACACTGTAATAAATGGCAACATCAAGGTCATGCGCTGGGAACGAGTGATATCAAATAAACATGGAATGAGCAATGTCACTGATTAGCAGATATGAAGGATTTTCTGATGATATGGGCAGGGTGGTTGAGAAAAGAAACAAAAGCAAAATCTTTTCCCCTCATAAGCCCCCCATGAATATTGAGCCAACTACCAGAACCACTGTCTGGAAGGCTACCTACCGAACTGTGCTCTGATGTCTGCACTCTCACATTCAGCAGTTTCTCACACAGCAGTTTCAGGGACGGTCTCCCACTCTGCATGGAGAAGAAGAAGCCATTACTGTTCAAAGATGAGGGCTGGGCTTCACTTCTTTGTCACTGCCTCACATGCACAAATGACCCAGAGGGATAAGCCCAGGGCACCCAAGCACTTAGCATCCCCTCCCCTTCTCTGATCTAAGCAAGCCCCTCTGCTGCAGTTCTGCCTCCCAAAGGGGAGAAGCACAGGGCTCCCAACAGTCTGCCAGATAAAACATTTCTATTCTTTTGTGGAAGTCTGTGAGACAGAAGAAGAAGCAGTTGGAGTCCCACCAAGAAATGGTGAGCCCAGGTGTTAATGTGCCATCAGCAGTTTCATGGAAGTGTAACTGTCAGGTGGAGTAAGACTGGGCAGAAGGAAATGGTGCCACATGGGCAGCTGGTCCTCACTGCTAGCAGCCTCCTCCTCCACAAACAGCTTGTTGTTTCAAAAGGAGCAAGATAGCTTTCAACCCTTACCTTAACTTGCTGCTTGAAAGGTTTGTATCTCTGGGTGTCCCGGGTTTTCTTTTTTGGATGGTCAAGAAACAGAATCTGAAAGATGACAGGTTTCTATCAAAGAAGTGTTCAAGGTACTTGCAGTCTTTGTGCAGCCTAACACAGGGACATCCCAAACTGAGAGACCTCAAGGATTATAGGCCCTTGGCAAGAGCAGGAGAGGTGGGTATGGAGAGTCCAACCATAAAACACTCAACATTTGGCTCTGTACCTTCAAGTCATTGTGAAGAGCATGCCCAACTAAGATACGTCCTCTCAGGATACTGGCCACCTCCTTTTGAACAACTTTAAAATCTTCACCTAAATAAATAAAAAAAGCGGAACACAGAGAAATATGGCAATTAAAAGCCCTGGTGCTAAAACTGATGGTGTTCACAGTTCACAACAGTCTCCACCATTTACCCACCTTCACTACAGAATCCACTCCAGGTGTAAAAAGTCTTGGCACAAGTCAGTCCAGCCTCCCCATCATTGTCACTTGAGCTTATATCCATTGGACCCTGGACAACAGGGGGGTTAACTGCCCACCACAACTGAAGCATCACCAACTGCAGCAAGTACAATCTCCCTCTGTCTTTTTCTATGCGGCACACAAAATATGTCCCTGGGGGAGACTGACTGGAAAGGATCCATGTCTTATTTCAGGGGACTTTTCTAAACCTGGTGCTACTGTGTTTATTCCTTTTCTGTTTCTATGCTACCTTTAAGGCCCCTGTAGATCTCCGGCATGCTTCAAGTAAAGGAAAGAATGCATGGCACATTAAACCATTAACTAAACAAGAAGCCAAGAACAGCCAAACACCATGGAACAGACACTTTTACATGGACTGTCCACCCAAGGTGCCTGCAGAAGGTGCAGGAATTCACAGAAGAGATCCCAAATGCCATCCAATCCAATCCCATTCTGCCATGCAGTAGCACACCATGCCTTCTGACTGACCAAGAGCACCTCTGCCTTGCCTGGATTAAGCTTGTATTTGTTTACCTTCCTTCCTTCATTCCATTACTAATGACAGACACTGGTTTGGGACCATGACAGCCTCCCTGGGTTGAGATAGAATGGCCAGGGAACACAGTCACTGTAAAACAGTACCTCCAAGTCCCATCACAGTGAGGCAGAAGGCCTTTGCCAAAAATCAAGAGGGGGGGGGGCGGCAAGTACTATGTTAGAAGAACTACCCAAGAACCAACGCCATCAAGACCACACCATGCTATTACAGCATTACAACCAAATTGGCACACTCAATGGACAACCCACCTGCCTTCAAGTGCTCTGGCCGAATCCCACTGACAGCTGTTCTGTAATCCGTCACCTTTTCTGTCGGCTTGATGTACTTGTCGTAAATACACTTGCCAAAGAGGTTCACAATGGACACACGGGCCACAATGCTCTCTTCACCTTCAGGTCCCACACCCACCATTTCACAGTCCATGGCCACCGCCTTCGTCAGACTGTCCCGGAGGAAAAAAGGCACTTGTGATCTTAACTCACCAACTGGAGGAAAGTTCACTGCCCCCCACCCCATCTCTGCCTTCTCGGTGTGGCTGTTCTAGGGTGATGATGCTACTATTGAACCCACAGACCAAAATTGTAGTAATGGTCATACTTTCATGAAGTCACCCTCCAAAGTGACCTTGGCAAGCAATATTATGCAGGTTTTGCCACCTCTGAACCTTCCCAGCTGGCAGCCGGACACCAAATGGCATCTATCTTGCAAGATGTCCAAGGTAACAGATTCCAATTTTCCCACAGCATAAGCTGCTTGTAATACTCTAGCAGAACCTTGCTGATTCTTTCTGTCACTAACCTAAGACACAAGGAAAGAGTGTTGAGGGGCTTACTATGGGAAGAGGCTCATACATGGGGTGGGATGGGGTAGGGTATGAGCCTCTCTCCATCTTGGTCCTTGATCACTCTTGAGTCTCAGATGGAAGACATAGCTTTCCAAATTTGTTGCATACCCTTAAGCAGCTGAAAGTATTTTGCTTGACTAGTACATTAATAAATGGAGATTTAATTGGAAACTAGTAGAAGCCACTTTCACAAAGCCAGTATTTCAAGCTGGTTGGGCAGTAAGTTAAAGCACACAGACTTAGATATTTTTTGGATTAATTTGGTTCTGTTGTGTAACTGCAGTAGAGACCAAACTGTATGTATTCAGGACAGCCTTTTTCTTTTAATATTTACTTCTTCTCTTTTAAACACTGTCATAGTTTTATGACCAACAACCCTGACTTATAAATGTCAGTCTCACACACAAACACTCACCCTTCAAAAGCTCTCTCTTTCTCCAGCACCTGGCCTAACAGCTGCTCGGGTCTCTTCTCCCGGATGCCGAGATTTTTCCGGGCCACCTTGGCTGCTTCTGGTCCCAAGGCAGCTTCAATATCATCTGGATCAACATCATCAAACCAGATGCTGGAAGACAAAACCACAGACACCTGAGCAAAAAGCAGGCCAGAGAGTCACTATAAAGGGCCATGGCTGAGAGGGTTCCAGCCCTGTGACCAGCTGTGGGGTTCACTTGGGCCAGTCACTCGACAGGAAGATACTTCAGCAGAGAGAGGAATGGGATGATCTCTTTAATACCTTCCTAAGTTCCTGGGAAAAGCAAGAAGACACAAGTGTGCTTGCTTACCGTGACATAATTCTGCCTGGAATGGCATCTGGAAGACTTTAAAGAAGCTTACAGCTGCTCCATGCAGGTGTTACTGGACTGCAACTCCCATCATCCCTCATCACTATCTAGAGGGTTGATGGGAAATGTGGATCAAGCACACCTGGAGGACTGCACACTTTCTATCACTGTGCTAAATCTTCTGTATCAACCCACATTTCAAATAGCCTTATGCTGAGACAGATCATGGACATACCTGCTTCACAGGCCTGAGGTTCCTCCCATCCTTTTCCCTGAGAGCCTTCCAAGGGCTGGGCACAGGGCCAAAGATCTTCTGCATGTGGCTCATGGTTCCACCACTTAGCCATGGTGGTCTCTTTCACCAGCTCCACGGGTGAACAGTAGTGCCCATGAGCCAAGTACTTTGTGGTAAGGAACCTACTTCTGGAGTATTACCCTAACTTCATCTCAAGAAAAAGCACATTTTTCTATCACCCAGAACAACAAAGAACAACAAAGGAGGTTGCCTTATAGCAGCACAGCAGAGAGAAGTGTCCAAAATATTTGTGAACATCATTTCTTATTTATTTACAGCATAGATTCTTTGGAAATATGGGCCTGTTACAGACTGCCAAAATAAAGCTGCTTCGGGTCTCTTTGGAGGTATGCTATTTAAATGATGCATGCATCCTAACAATCTGGAAGGTGCACCAAAAGCTGCACTCCAGTGCTTAGGAATGGAGTGTGGCTTTGGTGTGACCTCTGGACTCTTAGGACCCATGCATCATTTAAATAGCATACCTCCAAAGAGACCCGAAGCAGCTTTATTTTGGCAGTCTGTAACAGGCCATGGCTGCTGAACATCCCAGGTTTAATAGCTATTTCACCACCCACATAAGTCTGCTCAAGAGTAGGATCTACTAGCCACAGCAGGCCATGCCTTCTAGAGCTATAGAACTCCTGCCTGAAATGAGCTATTGACATACTGACAAGGGAAATATACTGGTCCTACTAAGTTCTAAGTTCCTGTACTACAAGGGCCTCAATTCTCTACATCTGGCCTTGATGCACCTGAATGCTGATACCCATCCTCCTTTAAATATGGCTAAGGGTAAAGCCTGAAGGACTTACTCTGCTGGCTGGGCCTCTCCTGGCTCTTCCTCTTCCCGCCATTTCTGCTTAACAGCCCTGTGTTCTTTCTCATCACTGGCCCTTCGTTTGCCTCCCTTGCGCTCTTTTCTGTTCCCCTGGGCCAGAGGCATGTTCTTTCTGTGTATGTTGTTTTCAGATTTTGTTTGTCCAGGCTGAGTGAGTATGTCAGCCCAGATCTTCTGGGCTTTCTCTGTAGGCTTGGGGGTCAGCACTGTCCCTGTTCCCTTGACTTGGGAGACAATTCCTCCTGCTCTGGTTCCATTTCTTTTCTTGGAGCTTTCGTTGGGTGCAGTGGAATTCAAAACGGCAGCATTCTGTCTGAGAAGCTTGAAAGTAACAAGAATCACAGCATGTTAATTTAGGGTAGGGGACTGGAGAGTCAAACCAACTCCATGATACAGGGCACAAAACTAGTCCCTGTAACACAACATTAGGAAAAACTACATTTTTTGGATCACACGGCTAAAGGGTGGCTGAGGGATTTGCGGAGCTGTACTGCCAAAATGAATAAATAAATAAAAGGAAAAAGAAAGGAAAAGGAAAAGAAAAGAGAAAAATAAAAAGAAGAAGAAGTCCAAACTCTTCTGAATTCCTCCCCCTCCTCCTGTCTTTGGGAGAATTCCAACCCTGGACATCTCAGCGACTCACTTGCCATGAGCCAAGGAGAAGGCAAAAGATTTAAACAAGAGGTGAGTGGATCTACTGACTGGAGTCAGCAACTGGAAGTTCTGGGACAAAGCAAGGAACTATCTGACCCACAAGTTGCCAACCAAAAAAAAAGGTGACTAAAGGGAGGCAGCTGGCCATAACAAAAGGAAATTAATACAAGGGCCTTTGGGGAAAATAAGATCTCAACTCATAGTCAACTACTCCTTACTCCAACCCCCTCCTGCAAAAGTATTTGCTGATCCGTGGCCTAATAAGTATGAGACACCAAGCTAAATAGGACCTCCATCTATGGAGACAGTATACAGTACCTCCAACTGCCAGAAAACAAGGAGCAAAAACAGGAGGAGACCTTGCCCTGCTTGTAAGGATTGCAAAAAGGCTGGATCGATTTCATCCCACTCAGAAGAGTTGCACTGGGCGAGAGTGCAAGGACGCATGTCCCTCTTATCCCTGCAGCTCTCACAACCCTCACAATATCAGAGAGGAGAGGTGTTTATGTTTTAAATTGACCTGAGTAGAAGTATACATTTTCTGGAAGATTTGAAGTGCTTCTCCTGAGTATATACAGTTAATCTTTATTAATGCATAAGCCAAAGGCCATTCGCATGATAAAATATAAAATATAAAACCAATAACAGCAATTCAGAATTATAAAATATTCCATCAAATCGCATCCAGTTTTAATACATAATATACTTCCAATCAATTAAATAAAACAACTTTAAAAGAAAAAACCACTTCAAGGTTTGGGTAAGATCATCCACCTAAGAATCATTAAAACCATTTTTAAAAAAAACAGAAACAGCTTCAAAGTTTAGATAAAGTCATCCCCCTGACAATCAACAGCAATGTCTGCTATTACCCTTGCCCGAATTTTGTTTGCTGCTGAGGCAAACAATGAAACCTTATAAGTTACCTTAGAATCAATATCAGACAAGAGATAAAAAATCTTTTCAGAAATGGTATTAGACTGTAAATTGGACAGAATAGATCCCATAAATTTTGCTCTTGGACCAGTATATAGTGAGCAAGAAAACAAATAATGAGGCAAATCCTCGATTTCTGGGGCTCCACAAATACATAAACGGGAATCCTTAGGTGTATGTGAATATCTACCGTCAATCATGGCTGAGGGCATTGTTTGGAAGCGAAGAGCTGTAAAAGCCTGTCTAAGCTTTAGAAATGTAAGATTCCCTAGATACACAGCCATCTGATGGTCCAATTTATATAATCTAAACCAATTGGAAAATTTCGAATTATTAATAGCCACTCTATCCAGATGTACATCATGGTTAAAAATATATTCACGGAGCTTCTCTCTTGAATTCAAACTAGAAGAATTTTCAGTTAGAGCAGGATATAATTCAAGCAGCCTGTGGTGTCTTGAGCTCCAGACTTTACAGGTTGATAAATATTGAAAACACAACTTAGGAAAAACCTTAAGCGTAGAATCTTTAACAGATCTCCAATAATTAAGTAAAGTAAAGTGAATGCGAGCTCTAATGGAAGGGAGGCCAACCTCAGCCCGGACCAAGGCTGCAGGCGTGCCAGGTGGAAGTAGGAGCAATTTCCTGAGAAACATATTCTGGATGGCCTCCAGTTTGACCATTTGGGAATCATCCCAACCCCACACGGCAGCACCATAAAGAATCTGGGTTATAACTTTACTCTGGTATATTTTGACAGTAGGTGCAACTAGATGACCCCCTGCCTGATTATAGAATCTAAGGATTGCTCCAATTGATCTCACAGCTACTGCTCCTGAGTATATATGATTAGAGAGACCTCTGGCTTGAGGCAGCAAAGCAAGGCAGATGTTTTCAAAGGGGAGTCCAGGCACACACGCCTGTGGCAAGCAACCCAACCAGACAAGTGAGGGATTTGCCAGGGGACTGCCAGCACTAAAGGTGACATCCTCCCATGTCCTGGCAGGGGACCCATGAAGGAAGAGGAGGAGGAGGAGGAGAAAGGGCTGCTCCTTCTTCCTACCTCCTGCAAGGCCTTCCAGTTAGCTGAAACCTCCTGAGGGGTTTTTGGAGGCAACTCGGCTGTTGGCTTGGAGTCTTTTTGCAATTTCTTCTCCACTTCTTTGATTTTCTTTTTTAATTTCTTTTTTAGCTTTCTCTTCTTCCTGTGCTGTTTTCCATGATTCTCCAGTTTAGCCGCAGAGTTGTCTGATGGAGTTTGTGTTTCTTTAGGTCTAATTTTGCCCATCCTGGCAGGACACAATCATTCAACCAATTCTAAAACACAAACAGAAGAAATTACTTTTATCCCCTGTACATTGGAAAAACAGCTACCTGTAAACTACTGTTTTGTTTCTTCTAGCCATTTATCCCCCCCACACACACTCACACACATTGTCCAAAGGGAAGCCATTATCTAATCTAATGAACAGTTAAACACTGCATCTGACTGCACATTTAATCATAAGCAGGACTCTAAGGGCCACTTCCCAGTTTGACACCACTTTAAGAGCTATGGCCGAATGCTATGGAATCCTGGGGAGTGTAGTCTGTTGTGGTGCCAGAGATGTCTGACAGAGAAGGCTCAATCTCTCACAAAATGACAATTCCCAGAATCACAGAATCCTAGAGTTGGAAGAGACCCAAAAAGGGCCATCCGGTCCAACCCCCTTCTGCCATGCAGGAACTCTCAACCAAAGCATCCCCATTGACAGATGGCCATCCAGCCTCTGCTTAAAGACCTCCAAGGAGGGAGACTCCACTACACTTTTGAACAGCCCTGACTCTCAGGAAGTTCCTCCTAATGTTGAACTGGAATCTCTTTTCCTGGAGCTTGCATCCATTGCTCTATTGAGTCCTAGTCTCTGAAGCAGCAGAAAACAAGCTCGCTCCCTCCTCAATATGACATCCCTTCAAGTATTTAAACAGGGCTATCACATCACCTCTTAACCTTCTCTTCTCCAGGCTGAACAACCCTAGCTCCTTAAGTCTCTCCTCATAGGGCTTCATGGTTTCCAGACCCTTCCCCATTTCAGTCTCCCTCCTTTGGACACATGGCTCCAGTTTCTCCACATCCTTCCTGAATTGTGGAGCCCAGAACTGGACACAGTCTTCTTCCAGGTGGGGCCTGACCAGAGCAGACACAACAGCATAGAGCCAGGGCAGTCAAAGTGGTGTCAAACTGGGTCACTTCTTCAGTGCGAATGACCGGTCCATTCCCTACCAGCCTCCTTCTGCTCCACCGGCGCTTCCGCCTTTGCTCCAGAGGCACCGGAAGTCGCACCGGAAGTTGGTCCTTTCCTCTAATCGGCCCGGAGGAAAACACAAACCTGGAAACAAGGTTCCCCTCAGAAAGGGCCCGGCCTTCTTCCTTGTTCGAACGAGGCGCCTTGAACTCGACTCAGGGCCCCATTGGAGGCCTGACCAGAGCATAAAGGGAGCCCCGCTTCCCTCCAGACAGAGGGGCATAGTGGTTGGAGCACTGGGCAGTGGCCAGGGTTCAAATCCTGGTTCAGTTGTGTAAAGCCCTTAGGTGACCCAAGTCACACTCTCTCAGCCTCAGAGGATGGCAAAGGCAAAGGCAATGGCAACCCCCCTCTGAAGAAACTGGCCAAGAAAACCCTGGATAAGGTCTGAGGGTGGCCATGAGTCAGAAATGGCTCAAAGAATGAGGAACAATGGCTTCCCTCCACTTGGAAATTCTTCTAATACAGATTAAGGTTGCATCCAAACTGGAGAAATAACCCGGTTTGTTGCCTCTTTAACTCTGTGTGGCTCAAGGCAATGGAATTCTGGGAGTTGGAGTTTGTTGTGGGGCCCAGAGCAGCCCTTTACTAGATATGAATTGGCAGAATGGTAAAAATTTCACACCAGATAGCAAGCAAGTTGGAGGTAACAGAGCTTCCAAGACCAGATTTCTCTTCTTTGCCCAACTTCTGAGACAGATGGGCAAAATCAAACTGCTTTATTTTTCATTTATATTCAGCTATACATTCAAATACTTCCTTAATTCCCCCTTATTTTAGGGCAGGGATGGGAAGCTTGTGTTCATCATCAGTTCTGCTGAATGGAGTTGCAGCTCAATATTCAGGACACACAGTGCTGCCCATCCATTTTAGTGGGGTGCTGTTAAAAACTCCAAAAGCAGCAGTTGAGTACAGGGTTTGTTTTATTTCCAGAAACTGGCAAGTGAGGTTTCTGGAATCTCACTTATTCCATTGTGTGGCAATTGGGAAGGCCGTCTGCAAGGATCTCTGGTGTTAGGTCAAATAAGCCTGACTGGTACACATGTGGATTTTTGTTTCTAACACTTCTTGTGAGGGAAAGGCACCACCCAGATACTAAGGCTCACCACTAGACTGCCTGCTGTGAATATCAACATGCTCCATACCCCCAGCCCTCAACTTCCCATCAATGTTACAATGCTGTGTGAAACTTCCAGCCCCACTTCCCATTAGCAAGTCACCTGCATTTAAGTGTTGCTGCTCCTTTCCTCACTCTGTGAGTCCCTATTACAAGCATTTCACTTGCTCACCTAATGGTGCACTGCTTCTCTTTAAGTAGAGAAGCCCTCATCCATGAAACAATGGACACAGAGGAAATCTAGTTGGGGGACATAGAGCACATCCCTTAGTTACATTTTGCAGTGTATCCCACATACCTCACACTTGGAGGTGTATGATTTGACTGTCCTCTACTAGGAGAACTGTTGGGTGTGTGTAGACACATGGAGTACAGCATACACACATGCAGTTGATGCATGTAGGCAGAAACACCCAGCAGATGATCTGTGTGAAGTTCTGTTCCAAGCTACACAGGAAAATTCCTCCCACGCAGATTGTTGCCTCTTGGAGAATGAAGTGCTGGACAGCCAGATTCACTCAATGATGGCTTTAATCTTGGTCACGGAGTAATACAACTATGTACAGAATATCAGACTGCTCCGTCTTGAATGTTCACAATTGCTACAGACTATCAAAGTGCCCCACCAACCACAACCAACATGGAGATTTTGTTCCTCCCTTACATAGGTTGTCCCCTTGGGATCATGTGGGAGCTATGACTTGCAGTTTCATACCCAGTGCATGTTGCATCAGCCTTTCCACGATTCATAGCTCCCAAATGCTGACTCTGTTACTTTTGTCCCAGTTCCTCTAGTGGCCCCCATCCATGGCATTTGCAAAGACCAGAGTGCTTCGTGCTCTGACAAGAACTATTGCAGCCTTTGCCTTTCTCCATCCCACCTGGCTTGCTCCTCCCTCAGTCAGGAGTCTTTCCATGTCCAGGACCTCAATCAGGGCACCCCAAATTAACTGCATTCTCCACTTGAATTTCTAAATTCAATAGTTACTATTGTTCAGCTTAGGAGATGCCAAAATCCATTCCTTTTCCTCTCCTGTTCAGTAGGACTCCTTAGTGATCCCTGTATACTCCTTAATCCTATGCCTATTACCTGTTTGTATACACATAAAGAGGTTGGCATTATCACTATAGACTTTCTTTGAAAACACTTATTCAAAGTCAGATGCACACTCTGTACAGGAAAATAAGAGCTATGGATGGACTGGTGAAACATGGCATCTCAAGCCTAAGAGGCAGTTAATAAAAATCCTCAATTAAACACACACACACAAATAAACCACATTTTAAAGTTTATTCTTTTATTTCAATCACATTTCAACATTTCCCAAAAACAATTAGTAAAAAAACCTGATTGAATAGTCACCCTCCTAACTTGCGGATCTGGGATCTGAGCCCTCAAATATCTGTGAAGGGGCGACCTCCGCTATTCTTAACAGCATGTGCGCATGGGAGGGAGGGCACCATTCAAGCCTATACGTAAGCCTTTTTTGGGAGGTGTTGGTGGTCCAGAACAGATTTCCCCCCCCCAAAAAAATAGAGGGCCAACTGTATATCTTCATGAAAGTTAATTATAAAATCAGATTTGGTGAGGTCTCTAGTGTGTTGTGTGAGGTTAGATACAAGGCCTACCAAATTACTAAGACTTTGGAAAGCCCTTGGCTTGAAGAACCTCTTTATTTCTTCTTATTTTTGACATCTTTACTTAACTCACTGCATTATTCTAATGCCTGTTCTGTGTTAAAAACATCTACTGTCTTGCAATATAGAATCATAGAGTTGGAAGAGACCACAAGGGCCATTTAGTCCAACCCCATTCTGCCATGCAGGAACTCTCAAGCAAAGCATCCTCTACAGATGGCCATCCAGCCTCTGTTTAAAGACCTCTAAGGAAGGAGACTCCACACTCTCCATTATGGGAGTGTGTTCCAGTGTCGGACAGCTCTGTCAGGAAGTTCCTCCTAATGTTGAGGTGGAATATTTACTGTTAAAGCACTTAAAGTGTTTTCTCTAGTAGAATGGCACAGAAATATGCCTTCTATACATTTCCGGTTTCAAATATGCAAGAAACATGGGACTTCAGGCAGGACCCAGCTCTCCCACATCATCCTTGGTGAGCCTTACCTCCCCTTTCTTGCCAGTGTCATATGAACCATAGCTGTTTATCTCACAGAGATATTATCCCGATACCTGCAGAGGAAAGAACACCGTTACAAGGAGCGGTGACAGAAGAAGAGCAGTTACTGAGTAGCTGCAGGGGCTACTCAGAAAGAACCTTCTCAACAGCAAGAGTCTGACGGTAATTCCAGCTTAGTAAAGGTTTTGTTTCATCACAGTCAGCCTTCGTCACACAATTGTTCAGCTTCAGAAGCTTACTGGCTTACCTTCTGGTTGGTCCTAAGGCACACTAGTGCCAGCATAGACAGTGGAGGCAGCCATCCTCTTCCTCCTGCCTTTGGGACTGATCCCACTCCACATGGCAAAGTGGCAAAACTGCAATACAGAGCAGAAAATGTAGCATGAGGGAACGGTGGGAGAGAAGAAAGCTAAGGAGATGCCAAAGCAACTCTATCCCTTTAATGGGAGCCTCTGCACTCAAGGCAGAAGCCAATGCCAATCTCTTCCAGGGCATTCTGGGAAGGCACCCATGGAGTCCAGACTTTTATGTTGGTCAGTAAAAAACAAAAGGTAGGGCTAGGGGCACAAGTTCCTCTGAATATGGAAAAACCATAAATAACAAAAGCCCCATGTTTTGACCCCTCTCTAGGAATCCCTAGGTCCTCCGGGGCAACTCTGTGGTCCGACACATACTGACCATATTGGGCTGCACTGGAGGAGCTACAAAGGCCTAGTGGAGTGTTCTCTCTAGGAATAACCTCTAGCCCTTTCAATGCAACTTTTAGTTAAAGTTGACCATAGAGTTGCACTGGAGGACCTAGAGAGGACATATTAACCAAACCTGCAAATATCCATCGCGGCGGCCATTTTGTGGCAGACCACGCGCTCCGGGTCCCTGTCGTCCTCCTCGACGGAGCCACTCCCTTCACAGCTGAGACCCCCCCGCTACCCCGACCCTTCTTCCCTCCCCAGGGATCGCTCGCTCGCTCGGCTTCTCGGGCTCCGGCGGCGCGGTCAGACGGAGAGAGGCTCTCGTCAGTTCTCGCATCTGACGGCACTTCCTATCTCGGCATCATCACCCCGCGGCGACGAGGGCTAACGCTTTCCCCCGCCTTAGGCCTCTTCCTACTCCTCTCATTCATCCTTACCTCTCGCGCACCGGAAACCAAAGAGAGCGAGGAACCCTGCGCGCCCCCTTTTAAAGACTTGGAACGTACCATCTGACAGGGGAAGGAGGGGAAGAGGCGGAAAGCGGCCTCTGATTGGCTGGAGCGCCCGCTAGAGGCCCGCCCTCCTCCCCCTTTGAAGGCTGAGGGAGTGGGCGTGGTTGTGGGCGTGGCTTCTGGGGCTGAGAGGGCGGGGCGGAGGGAGGCAGAACTTCCTCTTTTCTGGCTCAAAGGCTATGGAATTCTGGGAGTTGGAGTTTGTTGTGGGCCCAGAGCAAAGTTAAGAAAACCAACAAACAAAGGTCACAGACGATTCACACAACTTTAAAGTGGATGATGGAAGACTGAAATAATAAAGTCATTAATCAAAAGCCAAAATGACAAGAGGGACACATATAGTGAGCTGAGATGGAGGTTGATGAACTGGGCTCTTCTGGGAGGCCCCACATTCAGTGGAATGCCATAAGTCAAAGGCAACTTGACAAGAAATGGCAACACTGATCCAGTTTCATGCAAATGAAGAACTTAGTGTAAGAAACCAGGTTCAGCCTCATGAGTTGTTTCTGTTTCTTGATATAGATATGTGTGTATATACATATCCATACACACACACACACATATATATATACACATTTATATGTGTGTGTATATATGCATGTGTGTGTATATATATACACACATATACACACATATACACACATTATATATATATATATACACACACACACACACACATATATATACATTTATATGTGTGTGTGTATATAGGTTTATATATGTGTGTGTGTGTGTGTATATATATACACACACACACACACACATATTCTGGAGCACATCCTGGTGCTTGTTGAAAAGTTACTCTTTCCCCTAAATCCTATGTGTGTCCTTTTCTGTAAGTTCTTTAGGAGAGCATTCAGTTCAGTTGGGAGTGGTGCAAAAGACTCCTTTCCCCTGCTCTCCCTTTCCTATTATGTTGGTCTTTTGGGGCCCCTTTAATCCTGTCCTTAATCTCCTATTTTGCTGCACAATTCTTTGGCTACTGTGAGCCCACAAACATTGCACAAGCCTGCCCTCTGCCCTTCAGCTCTTTGGCAGAAACCAGTCTCCCCCAACCCTGCATCCATTTCCTGCTCATCGCTCCTTGGGGCCATTCCTGTGACAAGTTGACTACAAACCAGCCAATCAGAAGCCAGAACCCAGAAGCCCTAAGCCAATCAGGTGCTGGCTGATGAAGATTCCACTTGGCAGTTGGTTTTGTCAGTTAGGGTTTAGACGGTTGAGGGAACAGTCAAGTCCAAGAGAGGACTGTGTTCCAGATGTTCCTAAGGTCAATTAGGGAACTGCTTTGTCCAGAGAGGGACCGTATTAGTTTTGGGGAGTCTAGAGAAGAGAGACGGAGGCGGGTTACAGACCGCTGAAAAGCGGTGGCCTGCACCCGCCCCTTTCTCAGCCGGATCGGGGCCTCAGTGGCCAGAGCAGCAGCCGCTGAGGCCCTGATCCGATGCTTTCCAGGCTGCGGGGAAGCGGCAAAAGGCCCCTTCCCCGCAGCCTGGAAAGGGGTGTCCTTGGGGCTTCAAACAAGCTTCAAGTTTGTAACAGGCCTCAGTGTAGCCAGACTCTAAAAGAGGGGTTTCGGTTACGTTATATCTTGAGAGATATTATTATAGCCTTGGTGGCTGAGTTAGTAAAAAGAATTGCCTAAAGAGGGACAGGGAAGTCCTGAGGTGGTTTAAAGACTATCTGGGGAAAGAGGAATAACAGTAACAAAGTAAAGAGTACAAATGTAAGGAAGTAACACGTGCCTGAACTAACAGCTGTTTAATGCCATTTAGTTCAAGTATCATCTGTTCAACCCTTTGTTCAATAAAGTTCATAGTTTGTTTGATCTAAAGGCTTGTCGGCCATATATATAATATCCATGCTACTATATTATATAATCCTGTGCCGCAAAGAAAGGGGGTTCGTTACATAAATTGGTTGGCAGCGGGGTGGGATTAGAAAACCCCTTAGGACTGGCATAAGGTGAAGGAGTGTTGTCGTTACAATTCTGCCTCGACATAAGAGCCTGGAAGCTACAAAAGGGAAATCTGAAGTTGTGGGTTTACTCAGTCTTTTGCAGCCCTGGCATCATGACCATAAAACCTTGGGTTCTCTTCATCTCTGCCATTCCTCTTGGGATCTACTGGGCAGCCAGCACACAAGTGGTAAGTTTGACCTCTAGATAACAAGAGTGTGACTGTGAGGGCCACCACGGCATAGAGGTTTGAGCATCAGACTATGGCTCTGGAGATCAGGGTTCGAATCCCTGCTTGGTCACGAAAACCGCCGGGTGACAGGAAAGTCACACACCATAAACAGAACAGTGGTCCCCAAACTGTGCTCTATAAGAGATTTTGGACTTCAACTCCCAGAATCCCAAACTATTGGCCAACATGGCTGAGGCTTCTGGGAGCGGAAGTCCAAAATCTCTTAAAGGGCACAGATTGGAGAGTGCTGCCTTAGAGGAATGCAAACACAAACTCCCTCTGAACAAATTCTGGCAAATTTGGTGGTAGTTTTGTCTTAAGGTCACCATCAGTTGGGAATATCAGCATCTGGAAGGACCAGTGACTTTTAAAGACTGGACTCCCCTCAAAGCCAACAGTAGTGACGAAGGGCTGAGTCACTACTGTTTGTCCACCTCACTTGCTTCAGCCTGCTCTCAGGGGAGCCAGATCCATGCATAAACATGCACCCACATAGGTTCCTATAGATATGACTGTGTTACCAAAGCCTTTTGCAGCCAGCAGGGCTTGCTTTTGCTTACTTTTCTGTCCTTGCAACAGCTCTGTCATGCTTGCTGTCATGACCATCCTGAGTTGCCAGTTAGCTTCTTGACTGAAAAGGCTGCCATTGTGCTCATGCCCAGCCAGCCAGTGGGCTACTCGGTCAGAGCATATAGGTAGTCCACAATGCTAGCCTAGGCCAGCTCTGGTCTGGCCCAGCAACAAAGGTTCTTTTTTCCCTAAGGTTCCCCTTCTGGGGTTGGGCCAAACCATTCCTGGCCACCCCCAGCATCCCAATGGTGTGCGTGCCCTTTTGTGTATCTCCTGTGCCAACATCCCTCTTCCTCTTTGCCTGTTTCTTCTTTAGGTCTCACCTGATGGCAACACGCAGGTGCAAGGTGTCACTCAGCTGGGCGGTGCCTGTTCGACCTCTTGGAGCTGCATCATCACTGAGGCCTGGGAGCCACCATTGCCCATGAGGTTGGGCACAGGTCAGGGAGTGGGGATGACCGGGGGGGCCTGGGAAGCTTGAGTATCTGCACGGCTTGTGGTCACTCATGGTCTCCCCTCAAACTCACCTCGAGGGGCAGAGTGCAGTTCTCTCAGAGAGGGACCCTGGCTTGGGATGGGGGCAGAGATCACCAATCAAGAAGCAAATCCTTTCCCCTTTCCCTTGCTCTCCTTCCAGCTTTGGGATCCAGCATGATGGAGAAGGGAACCAGTGCTTGGGAGCTGGGCACCTCATGGGCTCCGATGGGGCTCACCACAGTGTCAGACTGACTTGGTCCCCATGCAGCAGAAAGCAGTTTCTGACCTTTGTCAGGTAAAAGGGCTGGTCTAGTGTCCAGGGCTGGGGGCAGGCTATTTCTGAGCACAATTTGTTTTGCATTCAGTTCAAAGTGCTCAAAAATATCCAATTAGTACATCTCTCCTTTCTGAATGTGTGTGGCCTTCTGTTCCAGGAAGGCCTCATCCAAATCCTCAGTCTGGCTTGAAGGTCTGTGGTAGAGCCCCACAATGACATCCCTGTGGTCTGTGGGAGAATAGGGTCCTTCAGATATGGTCCTTGATCCGAGCCATACAAGACTTTATAGTCATCACCAGCACTTTGAACTGTTCTCAGAAACAGGCCAGCAGAGCTGTTGCAACAAGGGAGTTGTGCGTCTCTGTAGCCCACCCCATCAACAATTTGCCTGAAGTTGTTTGGACCTGCTGAACTTCAGAACACTTTTTGAATGCAACTCCATGTTGATTGTGTTATGGAAGTCCAAATGTAAGGCACATGTCAGTGTGGTCAGATTAGGCATTTCCAGCTGCATATGCTTTAACTGCAAATACATTCCTTGCCAGTGCAGAAAGCTGAGCTTCTGAGCTCAGGGCTGAATGCAAGCAGATACTTAAGATGCAAACCTGTGTCTTGGGGTGGTATAACTCCATCCAGTACGGACTGAATTCATATCCTCGAGTCTTCCTTTTGACTGACCAGCACCTTAGTCTTGTCTGGGTTAAGCTTCAGTTTTTCTGCCCTCCTCCAGTCCAGAAGTCAGTTGAGACCTAAAGCAGCTTTCTTGGATTTGGACTGAAGCGAGGGTCCTCAGCAAATCTGGTGCACCTGATCCTGGGGTGGCATGGTCCCTTCACTTGACTACCTCATAGAGTTGTGCCAGGCAGGGACAGCGGGAACCGTACACCATCATGATCTCCCAGCAAGAAAGATGGGATTTAAATTGAATGAATAGAAAGTAAGTAAATATTTTTGGACCTAATCCACAAGCTTTCTTCCATGGTTTCCTACCAGTACAGGCCAAGAGAGTTGCACAGATGACCTGCCGGACCCTGAAGGGAAGCATCTTGGGCAGGAAGCATCCTGGACTATATTACGGAGCAGATGAGCAGTGCAGAGTCGCGTTTGGGGTGGGAGCCTCTGCCTGCACATTCGCCAGGAACGACGTTGTAAGTAGAACACTTTCCACTGGGTTGTGCTGGGGCTATAGCTTATGACAGTGACGGCGAACCTATGGCATGCGTGCCAGAGGTGGCACTCAGAGCCCTCTCTGTGGGCACACATGCTGTTGCCCTAGCACAGAGTTTTCCAGAGTTTCTTACTAGAAAGCCAGAGGGACATGGCACTTTGCAATAAATAAGTGGGGTCTGGGTTGCATTTTGGGCACTCAGTCTGTAAAAGGTTCACCATCACTGGCTTATGACATCAAAGGCAGTACTGACGGCTCATGTTCTTGTGGTGCTTTGTAATGTTGAGCCTGTCTTGCGCTGTTAAACTTATAATGATCTATTATAAATTATAACCTAAAATACATCTAAAAAGAGCCCCACTGCTTGGGGCCTAGAGAGTGGAATCGTGTCTCTATTGAGGCAGTTTAATCCCTCTGGTCCTTGCCTGCCCTGTGGCAAGGGCGCTTCTGTTGGGCAAGGCGAGGGATGTGGTGGGTACCATCTTGCTGGGCTAGCCTGGCTACTGGGGTGTGTGGTTGTGCTTTCAGGTCCTCTGTAGGATGCGGAAGAGGCAAAGGCACCTTTTCTGAGATAGGCCACAGTTGCCTTGTGCTCAGCTCTGCCCCGGACCTATGGAAGGCCCACCAACACACACATCATCTTACACACACGGTTATGTATACATATATATTATTTAATACACACACACACACCATCACATAATTAAATATACAAAGTTATAATTTTATATATATGTGCGTGTATACATACAATGACACATACATAATATTACACACGCGATTACTAAAAATAAACACACACACATATATAATTATATATACACAGCTATAAATACATATTTATAATTATATATATATATACACACACACATATAAATTATATATATATATATATATATATATATATATATTCATATACATAATAAATACATAATATATATGTGTGTGTATGTATTTTTAATAGGTTTTGCTGCACAGTGGGCCTTTCAGGTGAGCCCTGAGAGGGGAGGAAGGGAGGGATCTAGAGGCTGCAGTGCCCTGACTATCCACTAAAGGGCGCTGTTGCATTAGGAAAGTTCTTTATTATTAGCCACATCTTGATAAAAGCGAAGTCTTTGGGGACTCATGTGACTTTCCCATTGGCTCCTCATTCCTGAGGGGGCGTGGCCTCCTTCCCTTTACCTGGACCTTCCTCTGCTCCCATTGGCTGCCTATTCCCGAGGGGCGTGGCCTCCCTCTTTGCACATGGAGCATCCTCAGAATCATTTCAAAAGTGCATGGTTTATTATTATTATTATTATTATTATTACCTGCCTCTGGGTTCCAGGAGGAATAAGAAGCAGTGGCCAGTGGGCTTTGTAAAAGGAGGCTCTTTTCCAGTGTCTCTCCATCCTCCATTGATGCCAATGCTGCTAGAAAGCCTTACAGCTGGACGGAGGAGGAGGAAAGGAAGGGCCCTTGGCTTTGCCAAGCGAGGGCTCTCTCTGAAGAAGCAGTGGCCAGTTGGGGCCCATCAACAGCTAGTCCTGCCTGTGGGGAAAGCAGTGCCATTCTTCCAGGCAATAGTTTTTGGGTGTTGTGGGGGGGGGGGGGACAAATGGATCTGGGGTGAGGTACAGCTGCTTTATGCCAGAAATTGCAGGGGAAAAGGTGGCTGAGTTTTCTCTCTCGTGTGTCGAAATAACTCAGCTGCTGTGGGGTACTTTGCATCTTGTTTTAGACAAGCATAAATGTGCAAAGTTGATTTAGACAAGCATAAATGTGCAACCTTTCTTACATTGACCCCAGGGCATCCCATAGTTGGAAGCAAGTGAAGTCCATTTAAGGTTGCCTGCTTCCCTGGGAAGAGAGTGAGGCGATGGTCTCAAGCAGCACTCCCTGGGGGTGGCAGGAAGCTGGTGGGGATGGGAGAACTGGTTTGCTGTGCAGCCAGTCAAGGAGAGGTGGCAGCAGGGGTCATGTTCCCTCCACCATTCATGGGGAGATATTGTGGGTGCTGTATATGGAATGGACCCCCAGTGTGGATGGCAACCAATGTCTTTGCATGGGATGAAGTCCCTTGTGAGCCTAAGGAACTCATTTCCTCAAGATCTCACGATGGCTTGAAGAGTGCTAGCCCATTCCAAATAGGAGTGCTCTCTAGTGAGTGCAGGATGCTGGACTTGGACAACAGTGAGGGCACTGGGATGATTCCAGGAGGCTCATGGGAGCTGACCATTTCCAAACTGGTGTGGGGAGACACAAGAAAAGTGCTGTAGCTGCCTCTCGCCTTTCTTCCTACCAGCTCCCCCTGCCACATCAGTGGGAGCACCCACGTTCCTGTGGCTGCTGATGCCATTCTGTGCTATTCTCTGTTCCATTCCAGTGGTGCTCCAGGGGTCGCTGTAGCTCTTTGAGTGACCTGGACTCTGCCCATGGGCAGTGGGGCAGCTGGACCCCCTTCATTGCCTGCTCCCGGAGCTGCGGAGGGGAAGTTGTGTCTAGATGGCGCCAGTGCAATAACCCCAGGTGAGTGGGGGGGGGTTATCTGGGTGAAACTCTTGTAAGGAGCCACCTGGCTGCCAAGGAAACACTGACAAAGCCAGCCTCCCACCCACCTGCTTTGCTGGCCTGCCAGATACACCAGTTCTACTGGGCTGGGCTAGTGGGCATCTGCTCTTGGGGAATGGCTTCATGCCAGGGACAGAGGCATGGTGTGCCTCCCCTTCTGCCATACAGATGCAGGTCTTATTTGAATTCTAGGCTGGCTTTTGGGGGGCATCCATGTAAGGGGGAAGAGATGCAGGCAGAACTGTGCAATGTGCAAGTAGGCCACTTTTCCTCCAGGACACACACACTTTTCCTCCAGGACACACACACATTTGCAGAACACATGGCACCAGTGTTTTCTTCTGCTCCCTACACATGGCCTTCCTGTGGCATGACAGTGAACTTTAATGGGGTTGGACTCAATGGCCCATGAGGCCCCTTCCAATGCTGTGGTTCTATGGTCCAGCCTCTGTTCAGAAATTCCTAACTCTGTCTCCCCACATCTACTCTGGGAGCAATGTTACAGTGGTGAATAACATCATCCACAACATCAAAGGTGCATTTACTTGCTCTTTCTTCAATGTGATACAAGCTGTCCTGTGCCAGCAATGCCCCTCTACACTCCACATTGGACAATCAGGACAGTCTCAATGCAAGAGGATTAACAGACACAAATCTGACATTAGAAATGGTAATACCCTAAAACCAATTGCAGAACATTTTAACCTTCCTGCGTAATATGAATTTAAAGGTTGCAGTGCTTCAACAAGGAAATGACAAAAGAAGACTAGAAAGAGAGACTGTTGAATTGAATTATATTCACAAATTATAATCTGTTAGCATAGATATGAACAAAGAAATGGATTTATAGTGCACTAGATATATTAATACAAGAACTACAGGCATTGTGTTTAAGATCTAGTGAATTGCTTCCTGTAATGATACAGAAATCTGCCTCTCCTTGCCCCAGAGCAGGGCAACCTTCTCTTGCTCAACTGCCAGACTATGGCTGTAGGCAGGTGAGCAAGACCAATAGAAGAAAGTTGGTAACCCTTCACTTATCCATTCCACACAAACACACTTTGCCATCCATTTGTCCTTGGGAAAAGAGGAGCTACTCTGTCCATCTGCCGCCAGTGTGGTGGTTCTACATCTTCCTCAGGCTCAATGATTCCCAAAGTGGGTGGTATGCCTCCATGGGGATTGTGGAAGGATCCAGGGGCAGTGAGGTAGAAAAGGGGCAGTAGGGGGCAGAGAGATAAAAAAGAGATAGCAGGGGGGAGCTTCAGTCAAAGTATTAGTGTGCACAAGGGAAGCAGTGACCTTTAATACCATGGTGGTATGAAAGATTACATTAAACTTTTTTTCAGGGTCCCCAGAAAAACACCAGTCTATGACTTGGATGATGGATTATAGGGCATTCTCATTAAATTTACCTATTACACTAAATTGGGAGGGGATCAACATTCAAAATGACTTAACACAACAGAGCTGAGCTAAAATCAACAAATTAAATTTTAATAGGAAGAAAATTTAAAGTACTGGTACTACAGCTAGTTTAAAAAAAGAAAGACACAGACATGGGATGAGTGGATTTCTCCGCAGCCCTTCCAGTCCCAAATCTCTCTCTCAGGACACTAGATTTTTCATTCATATCTGAAAGATGAGAGAAAATCACAGAATTGTAGAGTGAGAAGAGACCACAAGGGCCATTCAGTTCAACCCCCTGCAATTTTTCACACACACTCCATCACTTACAGCAGGAAACCGTGACCTGACCGTTTCACAGGAACGACATTCACGTTCACCCGGCTTGTTCCTCCATTGACAGCCACTGCAAATGAGAAAATTCATTTAGAATACTGGACTTCTGGATACAGGAGCAGATGTGACTGTCATCTGTGCACAGGAGTGGCCCACAGACTGGGAAACAGATACCGTGCCTCAAGTCTGGGTTGTTGGTGTCCCACAAACATCTCAACAAAGCCATAAGTGGCTCGAGGGGTACTAAGGCCAATGATCTATGATAAATAGATGCTACTCAGTATCCTCCGTTCCATCCATTTTCCTCTTTCCATATTTTTGGAACCTCTTTGGATGCGCAGGTCTTGCAGACAATGAGAACATAACATTTTGTGGAATAAAACAGTGCTTAGAGTGTGTTGGAAAACTAGGCTTTCCAATCAGTAAGAGTTCGATGGCCTGTTACAGACTGCCAAAATAAAGCTGCTTCGGGTCTCTTTGGAGGTATGCTATTTAAATGAAGCATGCATCCTCAGAATCCAGAAGCTGCACCAAAGCTGCACTCCAGCGCTTAGGAATGGAGTGTGGCTTTGGCGCGACCTCCAGACTCTTAGGACCCAAGCATCATTTAAATTGCATGCCTCCAAAGAGACCCGAAGCAGCTTTATTTTGGCAGTCTGTAACAGGCCTCAGTCTCATTCTTTTAGTGGTCAGTTCGGTCTGCCCTTTGCCTCCTTGATGTGTTTGATTTGCCCAGGCTTGGCTGGAGAATCGCAACAGCTAGAGGCCAGTTTGGGTGTTGTAGATCCTATTAATTATTGTTTACATTTGTTTATTTTGCTTGTTTGTTTGGCTGTCTGTCATTTGCGAATCTGAAGGCAGCTTCATTCTTTTGGTCTAAAGGTCTTTGCTGTGTTGGTTTTATTTTTATTTCTTTTGGTAGGGATTAATTCATATACTTGTGTGTCTTTTCCTTTCTGTTAAGCCTCAATTTGGCCAGCAGAGTCTATCTGTAAAAACTGTCTTGGCTAAAGCAAAAAAAAGTGTTGTCTAGGTTGCTTTGTGTTCTCATGGTTAAATGACTACATATCCCATCTACCTTAAGCATGGTATATGTTTAGAAACAGATTCTAGTCCTCTTGCAGCTAGAAATTGTTCGTTTGTCTGTCTGTTAGTGGGTTTGAATTTGTGTTACAACTTTGCAATGCATAAGTCTGAATTTCTTATACTCTTCCTCCATTTGTGTTGTTTTTTGCTTCCTTCTTTCATACATTGTTTCCTAGAGAGAGAGCTTATCTCACCAGCACAGTCTATCTGTCTCTCTTACTCTTCATCTCGGAGAGCTATAGAGGGATTACTGAGGGGGGGACCCCTCCTTCTCCTCTGCCTTGTCTTTTTTTTAAGTTTAATCCTGTATTTCACAAGTCTGTTTGCAGAAAAGGATTTACTAAAATAGATTTCCTCATTTGTGCTAAACTGGTAACCTACCTTCTTTACTCAAGTCTGCTGTTGCCATTCTTCTATGTTCTTCCCTATGGATGGCCCTCTCTGTTTAAAGTTCAAAAGGGGGGAGAAATTCTTTTTCTCTCTCCTAACCACTATTTCCCTATGTTCCTAACAATTTTCTTGGTTCTCTTCTGTGAGAGGATAAAGCTATACAGCCTCACTATTGCCCTCTGTCTTTTCTAAGGTGTTGCTTCCTCTGTTTCTGCCTTTTTATACTCTTCACGTGCTCAGAAAACTATACAAGTTGAGTTTGTTTACAATGCCCTCTGTCTTTTCTGAGCTCTTTTGATTGGTCTATTAATGCTGCTTCCCATACAGTATTTTGTTACCAGCAGGCCTAGTGGTCAAATCACCTGGCTGTGTGACTTTGTTTCTGTTCTGAGTTATTTTCCAATCACAGTTCTTTCCATAATGTTACTTGCAGATATTGTTTTTGCTTTTCTTTTGCCTTTTTCATTTTGTGGGTCAGCAATGGTTCAATGGTTAGAAGTTTTTTGCCAAAAAATCTTTTGCCCATGTCCTCCTGGGCTGATCCAGTTTATTCTCATTTTTGTTTTAAAAGAAATGTTCCTAAAATGTATCCAGGGCTGGACTCCTCTGTTCAAATGGTGCAAGTATACCCAGGCCCTAAGATCCAGAAATTAATAATCTGGCCATTTTGGGTGTGGTTTTTGCTAAAAGTTGGAACTAAATGTGCACATCTTTACAGCAGCCTTGCTCAAGCCAGGAAATTGACCACAACCAAAAGGTGCACTGCCCTCAGTGCGTTGCCTCACAAGCCCCTTGGTTTTCTTTTATTGGTGTTGTGTGTTTCTACACCCTGCAGATGTATGCCAGTCCTATCCCTGGCTTCTATATACTATCTTTCTGCTATAAAATTGTTTGTTTAAATGCCGGACAGTAGCCCCATTCAACTTCTCTGCCACTGTTAAAAAGAGAAAATTATCATTGTTCTTCTCCTGTCTTTTCCAATAATCCCCACGAAGAGCATATGTTTATTTGTGTGTACGTTCTGCTTTTTAATGTACTGCTTCATTAATGTGTATTCTTTGTAACTATTGTGTTTGAACAATAAAGTGATGGAAACGAGGGGGAAAATTAGACACTAACCTATTCGGACACTTCCAAGCCTTGCACACCTCTTTACGTGGACGGTTTCCAAGAGCTTTTGGACACTTTTAGGCTGCGAATTTTGGCTTCTAATTCTAAGATTAAAAAAAGATAGTATTAAGGTGTATGGAAGGAGGATGTAGGTGTGATTTGCTCTATATGTCTAAATGTGTGTTTGTTTTATTGTGTATTGGTAGTAAGTATGTATGTATGTAAGTTTGTTTTATTAATTCAATAAACTTTATTTAAAAAAGAATTATTATTATTATTATTATTATTATTTTAAAATAATAAAATTATTTTAGGCAACTGGTTTTTTGTTAATAATAATAATAAAACTTTTATTTGTATACCGCCTTTCCTCCAGATCAAAGCGGTTCACATATCATAGCTATAACATATTAAAATACAATGGAATACAATACATCAAAAATTTCATACAAATTAAAAACAATATACCAAACAGTCACGCTATCAGTTCTAGCAAGGCATCCTGATCTTATTGGGGTGTAATATCTCTATATAGAGTTGGAAGGATATGCTAACTGAAAAAGATGGGTTTTCAGTGCCTTTTTAAAGTTACCTGCTACTTTTACTGTGGGAAAAAGGTGGCATTGCAAAATCGCTTTCCCTGGTCTCTCTGTGCATAAGTTGTGCATGTGCCAGGTATGGGCCAGGTGTTTCAAATGGCACGATATCCCACGGGTCCCTCTGTTTTGCAAGAATTAGAACTGGATTGCCTTACCAAGTAGGAAGGCTATTAAACCAGGGTGGGGAGGGATCATGTTGAGTCAAGAAGCCAGTTTGAAGAGGGCAGGAAGGAGGGACAACAGATCAAAGCAAAGGGAAAGCTCTTTGGTCCTGATCTGTGTTTAAAGCAAATGAGAAATGCCTGTTGCTTATGTACAGTGGGAAGGAAGGGTGTGTTGGGTTTTTGTTTATTTACTGAATAAATTAGGACGCATGCAAGCCTGACCCTGAGCTGAAAGTGGGTGGCTAGTGACCTTTAGCTGTGCAACCCTCAGTGTTCCATTGATTCCATGGGACTACTGAAGTGGGACTAGCATTTGCATACAGGTCAATATCTCCAAAGGGATTCTTCTCTGAATGCTAACGTATTCTCTGGCCTGTTACAGACTGCCAAAATAAAGCTGCTTCGCATCTCTTTGGAGGTATGCTGTTTAAATGATGCATGCACCCTAAGAATCCGGAAGCTGTACCAAAGCTGCACTCCAGTGCTTAGGAATGGCGTGGGGCTTTGGCGCAACCTCCGGACTCTTAGGACCCATGCATCATTTAAATTGCATACCTCCAAAGAGACCCGAAGCAGCTTCATTTTGGCAGTCTGTAATAGGCCTCTGAGTGCCAGGGTATGGGAAGCTACCGATGTAGTAGTGCAGCTAAGGTTAGGGCCAGCTCTTGGAGCCAGGCCAAGCTCCACAGACTGGAGGATGAGCACTAAATGGTCACCCAGAGAGGAGGAGTTAGTGGTGGCACTGGCCAACTGGGCCAGCAAAGGCATGCCAGCAATCTCCAGCACCAGTGCAGGATCCTTCCTTCCTTTCTTCTTAATAAATGGGGGCCGGGGTGGGGGAAGATGAAGAGAAAATGTGTGTGTGTGTGTGAGAGAGAGAGAGAGAGCGCGAGAGTGCTGGGGATGGTAAAGGACTCATATTTTATTTTTTTAATATAGTCTTTATTAGAAAAAGCTCATACATTAATATAAAATTATATACAGATTTTATTTTATTATACAGTGCGCCCGTGTCATACACAGGTGTGACTTAAACAGCTTTCAGCATATTCAAGGCAGCAGGTTTCCATGGCCGAACAGGGTTTGAACCCTGGTCCAACCCTCAAACCTCTGTATCACATTGACTCAGGATTTTCTTGTCAAGGTTTATTCTTGAGGAGGTTTTCTGCTATTGCCTTCCTCTGAGGCAGACAAGAGTGTAATTTCCCGCAGCCTTTGTGGCTGAGGAGAGATTGGAACCCTGGTCTCCCAGAGCTCTGGTGCCTCAGCAAACTAATAACTTAAATTATTATTATTATTATTATTATTATTATTATTATTATTATTATTTTAGGCCATTGACTTACCTGCCACTTTCATACGCATACCCATTTCATCAGCGTGTCTTTGAGCTTCCCTTTCCTGGTCTGACGCTGCTTCAGTTTATTTACTTATTTAGTTGATTTCCAAACCTTTGTTTTCTTTAGCTAGGACAGAATTTTTAGCCTATTCTGTCTTCCATTTTTCCACAAAGCGTTCTAGACCTAGATCCATCCCTACAAATAAATAATACATATTAAGAAGGCATGCCGCCATCCTGGGCTCTTTCATGGCACCTCCAGCCCCAGATCTCTATCTCTAGGTCCTTCAGTGTGACATAAATGTGGGTTTGTGGTAGAGAAATCCTTGGCAAAATGACACTCTCTCAGCCTCACAGGATGGCAGACCCAAACCCTCCCTGGACCAGGCTCCGACCCCAAATCCTTGGTGAAATGACACTCTCTCAGCCTCCCTTCATCCTCCATCTTGAGGGGGAGAGAGTCAGGCTAGCTCCACCAGGTCTTCCTGGAAGAAGACAAGCCCTCCCTTCATCCTCTATTTTGAGAGGGAGAGCACCACAACAAAACCCCAGTCAGCCTGCATCAGGTGGTTGATGACTTACCAGCCATTTTTTGCTCCACTGCGGCCAATTCATGTTTGTGTTTTTCAGAGTCCCTCATCCTTGCTATCTTTAGACTTTGAATTTCCTTGATAAGATCATTTATCTGTTTTTCTTGGACTGTATTCTGGGCCTTCTCATCTTTCCATTTCTCTACGGCAAGCTCAAGATCCGGATCCATTCCTTCACCAGAAAGAGAAGAGAGAAAGGAGGAGGCTGGGGCCATTAGCCTGTCTAATTGCATGTCCTTCTTTTCCAGGGCATGTCCTCCATTACTCCCAAGGACTTTCTCTCTACATCTCCTGAGTTACAGGGGCATGATATCATTAATTTTGGCAGATACTTTTCAGTCTAAATGGAAAAACTCTCTGGCTACAAAACTCCAAAATTTGGGTCTCACGACTAATGCCCTCCAGTCTTTGTGATATTCTAAAGCAGAAACAGCCATTATATAGCTCATAAAGGTCAAAGAAGTCCAAAACCATAGAACTCAGTCCGCAAACTATTGTTCTTATTGGGACAGTATAGGACCGCTTACTGTGCCAAACTACATCACAAACCTATTGATCCCGATATAGAATAGCCCCCTCAACAACGGCCACTGGGTGAAGCACGTTAACAGGATCGTTGGTTTCTCCTGGCAACCTGTCCTTCCCTTCCTTTGTGGAACAGCCAATGAGAGCGAAGAATGTTCTGCTCTCGGCCAATCCGGAAGAAGAATCAGGGGCGAGTGAGCCGCACTTTTTTAAAAACAGCCCCCCCACCTTTCCCATTCAGCCTCGAAGATGGAGGCCTTCCCCCTCCATTTTGGAATTTCCCTCCAGTTTCTCAAATGTGTCCCAAATATTTCATAGTTCACCCTTGCAGAACAACAGCCCTGCGAGGCTGGTCACCCAAAACCTTACAACCTTTGCAAAGTGAAAAGGTCAAAACCCCAAAACTAGAAATCATAACGTTGGCAATGGATCATCATTATAATAAAATTTAAAACATGTATTTTGAAAGAATGCACATCCCTTGCTTTTGTTAAAAAAAAACCCTGAAATTTAATATAAACTTTAAAATTAATTAAAATTTTTATTATTTATTTTAATTTAAATTATTTTTTAATATTTTTAAAATTCAATATACATTTTAAAAATTATTTCTTAAACTTTATAAATTGAATTTAAGATCATTTTAAATTTTAAAATTTCATATAAATGTTAAAAGTTATTTTAAATTTTAATCACAGGGAGCCCTTCTCAAAATGGAGGTACAAATCCTAGCAATGACCCCCCCCCAATCCGCACAAAATGTTAATTTAATGATGACTTAAAGGGCGATGAGGCCTCGGGGAGGCTTATGATGGAGGGGATATTATTATACTTGGAGGGAAGTATACATGACAGCGGAAAACCCATAAATAGCAAAAACAGTATTTTTTAACCGGAGGGAACTCCTCTCTGGAAATGTCAGGTTCCTCCAACACAACTCTATGGTCAACTTCAGTGAGTAATGGGCCATAGAATTGCACTTTCTTGTGGATTTCTTGCCTCAGTTTCCTGTTCATAAGTTTCTTCCATCTTGTCCATCTCCTGAATCTTTCTGCGCAGTTCCGCCTTCGTTGCCTCTAATTTCTGTTTATTGTATTCCCAGAATGTGTGGAACTTGTCACGTTCCATTTTTAAGTGACTGCCCTTTTCTCTTTTGTGATCCAGTTCTTTCTGCATCTGCCAGATGTGTTCATCCAGCTGCAAGACTGATGGAAGAGAACTGATCCTTGCCAGGAATGATATTGGCATCTTGATAATGGTTGGCCGGGATTTGGGGCTGGTCCCGCCTCCCGGCCAATCAGGCCCAGGGCGCCCTGAGTGGCAGCCAATCAGAGCCCCTTCCCCCTTGCAAGGGAGGCTGGGAACTGTAGTTCCCAGCCTGGAAGCGGCCCGGGCGCACAGCGCTTCCTGTTCAGACACTTGTTTTGGCAATGAAAAAGGCCACAACTTTATTTTGCATATAAGCACCTCACATGAGGGTTGGCCCGTGAGCATGAGGTCTGGATCTGACATCCACCAACCAGTGTTGGTCGATGACCCAATTGCCTGGCCCTGTCCAGGCATTCGGGATGACAGAGGGGGAACCGGCCCAACTTCCGTTTACCACTTAACCGCTGTCGGCTATGCGCCTGTGCGCATCTTCGCCCCATGTCACCGGGAGCGCAGAATCGATGTCGCCCCCGCACTGGCGACATCGCTGGCCCTCACCATCCCCGGGGGACTCCCGATTCCATGCTCTGCAGCATCAGAAACCAAGCCCATTCAGATCCAAGACCTATGCTACCGCCACCAAACGCGATGCCTCCCCCGGGGCTTGCCTTCCACCAACCCTCTATCGACCCCAGGACCTATCCAAGGACCCCCGTATCCAAACAAATGTCCTTTTGAGGGCGAATGTAACCCACAAATGCCCTGGACTTCCATCTCCCCACCCGCTTGTTGGCCTCGGTCGTCAATCCAGTCTGTGCTGCAACCGTTGCAGCCCCAATGCGAAAGGAATGGCTGCCGAAGTCAGTGGCGGGGAGACCCTCTCTACGCAGGGCCATTTGTAGCACCGACACGAGCTGGAATCTGGTGACCGGGGAGCCATCGCTGTGAGCAAAAAGAGGCCCGTGCTGATTGGGGTGGGTCGAGACAAATTTCTGGAGAATCCGCACCGGGCACAGTCTATGTCCTCGTAATTTTCTGAGGGTTATGGTGGCCCCTTTTCCCAGCTGGTCGCACTTGGACCTGCGAAACGCTAAGAAAACAGCATCATTTCCAAAAGACACATCCCCAACCTGTAGGCAACGGCCAGATGAGTCTGCTGTCTGGCTTCTTTTTCGATGCCTGCAGGAGAAGGAGAGGAACATTAAACCCAGGTGTCCAGGCCATGGAAACCCACTTGGTGACCATGGGCAAGAAGCCTCAGTTGAATGGCAAACCCCCTCTGAGCAAATATAATAATAATAATAATAATTGTTAGGGTTTGATAAACCCCCCTCTCTCTCGCTGCTCTTCCTTTGGCTGGGTTGCCCCCCTCTTCTCCTCCTTACTTTCTCTCCCCACCTTCCCCTTTCTGAGTTTTGGCAGGATAACAGTGCACCTGCAAAGTCAAGGCCAAGCTGACCCAGACAAGGAGGGAGACAAATCAGTTTTCGGTGCCAAATGATAAGACATAGAGTTTCATCCTCATTAAATGTTAAGAATACACTTTTTTAATTTGGGTTATTGAAAGCTCAGAAGGAGGTTGCCTCTTAAGAAAGCACTGTCTCCTGTATAGAAATGCTAGAAAAGGCTGCTCTCCGCTTTGTCCGGTGGCACAGTTTGGTAGAAATGATTCCCCTGTGTTCATTTGCATGCAAAATAGAAAGCCATCTTCTTGGATCATGGTCCTAGTTTGTTTGTTTCTCCTGATTGGTACCTTTACATAATGATGATGATGTATGAACTTGCAGGAAGAGTGTCAGACTCAAATATTTCCATGCGTGTCAGCTAAAAGAATGGAAAGGAGAAGCCCTCCCTGTAAAGTCAGTCCAGGATTGGCCTGAGTTGCCAGTCATGAATTTGTCTGATTCTGTTTTGTTTTGTGGTGGGTAGTTTAAAAGAGCCCTCCTTCTTGGGAAGGAAATAGCTCAGAATTCTTGCTTTGTTCCAAATCTGTTCTGTTGATAAATTTTGTGACCCTGTTATGGAAGAACAACTTCATTCTTCCTAGTCTCCCTCCTTAAGCCTAAAAATCTTAAATTGTCTCTAATTCTGTTTGTGAGCCCAAATCATCTCTGCATTAATTCGGATGTTAAGGTTAAATGTCCCCTCAGGATCTACAAGGGGGGAAAAGAGCCAATGGTCCTCTCCCTTGTGAGCCTTGAGCCATGCCAGAGACCCTTTCAGAGTGTTTCCTTTTGTGTGAGAATGCTGCAAAACTGGAATTGCTGTCAGCTGCAAAGACTAGAGAGCCATTGCTTAATTCGGAGTTGAGAGGCTTCAGTTTTCCCATAGATTTGAATTTGCAAACGATCCTGTTTAGCTGGGTTTCTTTGTGTCACCAAGGTAGAGGAGTAAAGCTTTGCTTTGGAGTTCCTTCCCAATGACAATAACAGCTTAAAGGTGTTTGCCCCAGTTCTTGGATTAGTGTTGGTGATTGTCTGTGTCATGTGTAAATTTTGGAGAAAGCGTGTGGAAGTGTATCCAAAGACAGAGTTGTGGATTGTTGTTTGCTTGTAATTTTATAGTTTTCTTCCTTTGTCCCAAATCTGAGATTAGTGGTGCTATTTTAGAAGGGACAACACATAGTTTGGTTTCTTTAGGGTGCACACACCCTATAGACAAAGGAACTTTAGCATTTCTTTAAGTTAGCATCTGTACTTAGTGGTACTTAGAATAAAACTACGTCTTGTTTCCCCTTCACTGGCTGGCTAGCCCCTGAATTCCTTTTGCTCTCCCTCTCTCTCAAGAAGCTCAGTTTGCATAGCACAGCAAGTCCTGCGCCAGGCTGGGCAAGGCAGATCTTAACTCTTGGAATGCCAGCTGAGTGGAGCCAACATAGTAAGGGGATTGCAGGTCCCATCATCCCTTCGTGATAGTTTGCTGGCTGCAGGCTTTCACCAGCCAGAGCTGTACATCTTTGTTTCATGTTTGGTCTCTCTTATACTGCATAGCCCATCATCTTGAAAATAGCAGTGTGACCATGTTTCTCTTTTCATGTTTCTGGGTGAGATAAGAATTCCTTGAAGGATGACTACCTCCCTCCTTTGTATTCTGACCTTCTTGGTTTTGTTAGATGAGCCTCACTGGCTAAGTGCATTCTAGCTGAGTAGGTGCCATTGTTCTATTTAAAAAAGAGGTAGGAAGATTCCATCTCCTATCTCTCTGTTCTATTTGGTTTTTGGCACTCTGAACATGCTCCAGAGTCTTCTTTCTTTCCCTTCCTAGATGTAAAATGTAAGGAGCTAGTCAATACCCTCATGTCTCATGGTTATTTTGTTTTGTGTGGTTGTGAGTTTGTGACTCAGCTACACTTTCTGGCTTCTTGAACTTGTTTTGTCTCTTGCCTCCCAGAGAGTGTAGCCAGTCACTCTTTCTGGCCTCTGACAATGTCTCCTTCTAAATGGCTGTGCTGTAGAAAGAAAGCACCTTTCAAACGCTAATCACTCTCTTCCAGGCAGTTTCAAAAGGGTTTCTTTCCTCTTCTAGGCTCTTCCTAGTTCAGGTTGTTGGGGAGAAAATAACAATCACAATAATATGTTTTCTCTTGTTCTGCCCCCATGCATTTCAAAATCCATCTTCCATCAGTGTAAGTTTTTGTTTCCTTGAATTCATGTTCCACAGTGTCTTTGTTCTCTGTTGAGTAATTGTAGAGAGCCTCCCTCATCAAGCACAGTCTATCCTAATTTATCGCCTTCCATAATTGCTTTGTTCTTCTGAGGCTGTGAATATGTGACTCCATCACACTTTCTGGCCCAAAGATCTCTGGAGGTGCCTCAATGACAAAGGGGGGGGGTGCCTTTCAAATGTTCATTAGATCTCTCTCTTTCAGTCACCAGCTCAGTTCAAATAACAATAACAATAACTTTTCCTTTCTGCTGTTCCTTCCTGTTCCAAGTGATTTTTTCTTACATCCCTGATTCCAATAAGGGAAAGAAGCATTACATTTTTATTTTATTCAACACTGATTTTGTTTCCTTTTGCCGTATTATTTTTGTTTTGTTTTGATGTTACAGCGATACAGAGATGGTCAATGTTAAAACACCTTCCCAAATTCTTTTTGTTGTTGATTTGTGCCTTGATTTGTGTTGTTGTTATTATTATTTTTAATTGGGCAATTAATTTTAGTGCTCCAGTCTGTTGTATTTTTGTTTTTATTTCATACATTTGACCACCAGTTGGCCAGTTTTGGCCTTTTCTTTAATGTTGTTGGTTCCTGCATCCATGTTCAATGGAGGAGAAAAGAAAGGATGCAGTGTTGCTGAAAAGTTTTGTCTTTTGATCAGCAGGCCTAGTGGTCATTGAAAATTGCCTCAGGTGATCTGATTTTGATTTCTTTTTGTTTTGTCTTATGTTCCAATGACACTATTTTTGTTTTTAAATGATTTTGAGAGTCATTTTGTTGTTGTTGTTTTGCTGACTCAATGGGTAGAAACATCCTAGCCACATTTTAAAGTGAGTTTTTTAAAGGAAATTTTTTGTGTCGCTCCTTTCGGCTTCTGCAGTATTTTATTTTATTTTTATTCTTCTTTTGGTTCTCTTTTCCGAAGAAAGTTTTTTGGTCAGTCTAAGATTATGGTCTGACTGTTTCAGATAAGAGTTTTATTTTTATCAAAAGAGGGGTGAGACACCCCCTCCTCCTAAAAAAGCTAACTGCCTTCTAGACGTCCTTCAAGAACGTCCTCCATGTATTGCCAATACAACTGTTCCAGACCTGAGCCGCCAGTGATTCCCCGCAAAGATGTTTCCAGTCACTAAAGAGGGGTGAGCTGTGCCCTCTATGTTGCCTCGATCATCATCCAACATGCTGAGATGTCCAAGTGAACCTGTCCACTAGGCTACATTGAACATCTGGGATGACATGCCAGGGTCTTCCAACAAGGTCCTCTGCTCCAGTGATGAGACGAGCCAGTCGGGCTGTAGGTCTGATCCTGCACACCAACAATGTTGCTCCTGTTACTCTCAATGTTCCCATGAAACTACTTGCCACTGGACCCCCTGAAGCAGCATCGTTTTGCTCAGTGCTGCCACCTCATGGACGCTACTTATGCTACCAGGCAAAGCATAAGCACAGTTCAAATCACAGGTTCCTGCTGCAACGTCTTTGTTCCTGAAAGCCCAGACTACTTTCAGAAACCATAGTCAATTTTCATGGAGGCCCTAGTCTGCCAACCTTCCAGGTACTCTGACCTACCTCACTATGCTGCTTTAGCTCCATGGACACCGCTCATGCATACTGGGTGTGTAGACACAAACTGATCCAATTGGCCTCCTCCATGTTCCAGAGGCCTCCCTGCAGTACTTCACATCAGCCACCGGCACGCCAAGGCGCTAGTCCACCATTTTTGTTTGTCCGCTCCAGACTGGAGTCTGAACTTGTCTAAAATTTATCTCCAATCCAGCTCAAATTTGAGGGACATGTTGCTATACACATTCTACACCACTACACAACTTGCACAAAGATTCCTGGACATTGGATCCTTTTTGTGTGTGTGTGTTTTGGCTATTGATGCCGTCTTGATGCTAGACTTTGCTATACGCTACCTCAAACCCTTTTGGACAGTGGTCCATGAACTCAAAAATCTCCTGGATGTGCTTTTCACCTTCTAAAGCTCATACATGCTTGTGTTTTAATGTTGTTCTTCTGATTGCTGTTAATAATAATAATAGTAATAAGTTTTATTTATAGACCGCTATTCCACAATGATCATAGCGGTGTACAGTAAAAATGGCAATACAATACAAAAAATGGCAAGGCCTCTCTCCCCCTCAAGATGGTGGTCGGCGGGAGGGCTCTTAATCTTGCCAGGCCAGGCCTCGTCTCTCCCCCTCAAGATGGTGGTCGGCAGGAGGGCTCTTAGTCTTGCCAGGCCAGGCCTCGTCTCTCCCCCTCAAGATGGTGGTCGGCAGGAGGGCTCTTAGTCTTGCCAGGCCAGGCCTCGTCTCTCCCCCTCAAGATGGTGGTCGGGGGGAGGGCTCTTAGTCTTGCCAGGCCAGGCCGCGTCTCTCCCCC
>NC_056528.1:22706714-22806429 GCF_019175285.1 Sceloporus undulatus | reverse complement strand
ATTTGGTCGGGGGGGAGGGCCTTATCTTGCCAGCCGCCTCGCTCTTCCCCCCGTCAAGATGGTGGCGGGGGGAGGCTCTTAGTCTTGCCAGGCCAGGGCCTCGGCTCTCCCCCTCAGATGGTGGTTCGTGGGGGAGGGCGCTTAGTCTTGCCAGCCAGCCTCGTCTCTCTCCCTCAAGATGGGTGGTCAGGGGGGAGGCTCTTAGATTCTTGCCAGGCCAGGCCTCGTCTATCCCCCTCAAATTGGGGTCGGCGGAGGCTCTTAGTCTTGCCAGGGTGCCAGGCCTCGTCGCCCCCCTCAAAATGGTGGGTCTGGGGAGGGCTCATAGTCGTGCCAGGTCCCAGGCCCTCGTCCTCTCCCCCTCAAGATGGTGAATCTGCAGGGAGGGACGCTTAGTCTTGCCAGCAAGGCTCTCCTCTCTCCTTCTCTCCCTCCAAGATGGTGGGTCGGGGGGAGGGCTCTGAGTCTTGGCCAGGCAGGCCTCGTCTCTCCCCCTCAAGATTGTGGTCGCAGGAGGCTTCTTAGTCTTCCAGGAGCCAGGCATCGTCTCTTCTCTCTCTCCCCTCAAAGGTGGTCGCAGGAGGTCTCTTAGTCGTGCCAGTCCAGGACCTCGTCGCTCCCCTCAAATGGTGGTCCCGGGGGAGGCCTTTAGTCTTGCCAGCCAGTCCCGCGCTCTCTCTCTCCCTCAAAGATGGTGGTCGGTTGGAGGGCTCTAGTCAGTGCAGGCCAGGCCTCGTCCTCTCCCTCAAGATTGGTGTCCAGGGGGGAGTGCTCTTTATTCGTGGCCCAGGCCAGCCTCGTCGCTCTCTCCCCTCAAGATGGTTGTCGCGGGGGAGCTCTATTCGTGTTTGCCAGGCCAGGCCTCGTCGTTCTTCTCCACCCGCAAGATGTGTCCGGGGTGGGAGGGCTCTTTAGTCCTTGCAGGCAGCCTCGTCTCCTCCTCTCCCTCAGATTGTGGTCGGCAGGAGGGCTCTTAGTCTGCCCAGGCCAGGCCTCGATCTCTCCCCCGCAGATGTGTCGGGGGGAGGGCTCTTCAGTCCTTGCAGGCCCAGGCCTCGTCTCTCTCATCCCCCTCCAGATGGTGGTCGGGGGGGAGGGTTCGTAGTCTGCAGCCAGGCCTCGTCTCCTCTCCCCCTGCAAGAATGGTGGTCGGGGGGAAGGGCTCTTAGTCTGCCAGGCCAGCCTCGTCTCTCGCTCCCCCGCAAACGAGTGGTCGGGGGGAGGCTCTTAGTCTTGCCAGGCCAGGCCGCGATCTTTCCCCCTCAAGATGGTGGTCGGGGGGAGGGCTCTGAGGCTGTGGCCAGCCAGGCCGCGTCCCTCTCCCCCATCAAGATGGGTTGGTCGGCGGAGGGCTCTTAGTCTTGCCAGGCCGCCTCGTATCTCCTCCCCCAAAGGTATGGTGGTTCGGGGGGGAGGGCTCTTATCCGGCCAGGCCAGGCATCGCTCTTCTTCTCCCCCTGCAAGATGTGGTCGGGGGAGGGCTCTTAGTCCTTGCCAGGGCCAGGCCGTCGTCTCTCCCCTCAAGATGGTTGTCGTTGGAGGGCTCTTAGTCCGTGCCGAGGCCATGCAGCGTCTATCGCCCCTCAAGATGGTGAAATATAGATCATGCAAGATTTATGTGTTTTTGATGCCATCTTTATGTTCAGTCATGATATCTATAGATAGTGATTGCCTTTGATTTTGGATTGTTTTTCAAATTTTCGTCTAAGGCTTTGTGCTAAATTTCCCTTTGGTGCCTTTTGTTGTCTTCCTCCTTTTAGAACCAGTGGTTCCCAAACTTGTGGTCGAGACCCCTTATGGGGTCGAACAACCCTTCACAGGGTCGCCTACGACCATTGAAAAACACAGAGTTGCCACGTAAAGTGAAAGAAGTGGTATGGTTGGGTCGCCACAACATGAGAACGTTTATTAAAGAGGTCCACGGCATTAGAAAGGTTGAAACCACATTGCTTTGACACATCTTGAAGTGTTTTTTTGTGGCCATATTGCCCTGCTATTGACTGATTATGCTTAGATGTTGTTCATCTTAGCAGGTTATGTTGACTCGAATGTAGGTTGTGTTGTTTTGCTTCAGAACACCATCTTACATGAAGGTCAAACTGCCTCTGGCATTGTAGTGTAGGCACGACCCGCTATGTTTAACACTATGCCCTTAAGCAGGGGGAGTGTGGTATGCAAATCCTCAGCACTATTTCAAATTCCGTCTTTATCACTGCCACATACGTACTACATTGTAAATAGAGGACATTGTTCCTAATGGACGTGACTATGGAGTGTTGCTAACGTCATTGCACACCTCAATTCATCGACAGCTTGGACTAACATTCGACAGTTTCTTGCCACCTAGATGTACAATTGGTGGCATTAATCCCTTAGTCCGCCGACTTGGCTACAATAGATCATAAGATAGATTATCTCGCTTTCCACTTTGTTTTGATAGTGGCATCACCATCGCTGTTTTTTGCCCGGATATTTTCATGTTCTGTTCGCCTTTCACTTGCCGGAAGGATAATTGCATACATTCTATGACAACCAAGTCCTTCATGTACATGTATTATGTGTGAGCGGTAATGTGTGAATGATTCATGAAGTTTATTAAATGGCCTCCTAAGGAAAAAACTCACCTGATGACATAACCCTTCCTCTAATAGGTGCACACCCAAATTTTACAGACAAAGGTGTTAATTGAAATACTTCGTCTCACAGAGACGGTTGAACTTCATATTTCAAAAGGGGGGGAACTGAAGGCATTGAGCTGCACCTTTTTTAATCTAATCTAAATATATCTCTGACCGGCACCTTGATATCAAAGTGAATCTTGACCTGAGTAGCTGTATGGCCCGAGCAGGAGATCTAAAAATACGTGGGACTCGGGTTACGAATTTACTTCGGTCCGACGCCGCTTTCGTTTCGTAACCCGAAAAGCTTCGTAAGGCCCGAAAAAAATTGCCATATGCGCTAATGGGGAAAACCGCGATTCCGTGCGAAAAAAAAAGCCGAAAAAGCCAAGAAGTTTTTTCGTAACCCGAAAAACATTCGTACCCGGAACATGAATCCCTATTGTATTGGGTTTCGTATCCCCAAAATTTCGTAACCTGATATTCGTATACCCGAGTACCCGGTAACTGATTCCCACTGAACAAAGGGAACATGGGTTTTGATATGTAAAACGAATTTCCTTTCCCACTCTGAAGATGGGTGAGGTCATGCAAGGAGCTCTCTTACTGCTAGCAGGCAAATGTCTTTTAAGGAAAGTGTCTCTCATTTGTGATTTAGGGGGAACCATTTGATCAAGGAAATGGCATTTGCAAATAGCCATTGGAAGGCCCTACTCTGGCGGAAACGTTTGGTGAGATCAAAAACACGACCTAAGATGTAAATCACGTTCAAACAGGTTTTCCGCTTATGATTGGCTGCTTTGTCTAGAGAAGATCGCGCCTGTTAACCCTTAAAGGTCTCCCAAATTGGGGATGGGCTGCTGTCACCACTCTCAGCTACACAAGTCATTCAACTGACTGGCCTGTCTCAGTCAGGTCCTTTGCAGCTAACTCTATGTCAGTTTTGGCCTTCGAGTCCTCCTGACTTGGTCTGCTTAAGCCTTAAATCTTTAGCAACTTGCAAACCCACACACACCTTGGGACTTCCCAAATAGAACCATCTACAGCAGGTGTGTATTTCCTTCCATGATTGAAGCCTATATCTAATCCCACACTTACCGGACATTAATTTTCCTGAGTCGTGTAGTAAGGTATGTGCCTAGGTGTTTGAATCCCTGTTTTCCAATAAAGAACGTGCTTGGACTTAGAGCCTCTGCCTCATTCTGATGTTCTAGTTCCTGGTAACAGTCTAAGGGGCGATCCCGAGGTTAAGTAGAGGCCTCCTCCTCACCTCCACTCCTCTCATGACCTGTGATCTTAAATTCCCCAATTGATAATTGGTCAACTGTTCCACTTACACCTGCCGCAGAGGCTGTCTTGGCCCAGATTTGGACAGTAAATGGGGACTGAATGAAGGCATAATGAAGACAATAATAATAATATAGATATATATAATATAATAATAGGTATAGGCTGCCCAATCATCACTGGGAATCCAGGGCGGCTTACAACATAGGGATAATACAGTGGTTACCCCGGTTTACGAAAGTAATTCCTTTTCCGAATTCCTTCCGCCGCGGAGATTCGTAACCCGAAGATTGTTCCGCAAACCCAAAAAAAGGCCATAGGCCGCGAGCACGCAGAAAGAGCCGCGATTTCGTGCCGAAAAAGCCCGAAAGCACCAAAAATTTTTCGTAAACCCGAAAAAACCTTCCGTAGCCTGGAAAAAAAAACTTTTTTTTCCTATGGGATTTTTTTCGTATCCCGGAAATTTTCGTACACGCGGTGCTTTCGTCTCCGGTACCAGCTGGTAAAGGTTACTGATGCTCAGTCGTACAATCTAAAAGACGGACACAAAAGGAGAAGGGGATGTGAGGAAGTGGATCAAGTCCAGCATTTCTTCTCTCCATCTGAGGCCGAACCAAGGCAGTGGCTGATGTCTTGTAATCCCTGCACTGGGCAAGGCAGGAGTTTTATCCTTCCTCGAGTTCCCAGGTACTATTGCTAGCTCTGAGATTCCTGTAATTTTTGGGGCCTGTCCAACACATAGTGGGCTAGATTCATTAGAAAATTTGCATAAGAATTGCTCTCCAGGTCGAAGCAGAGCAGATAACATTCATCGGCTTGCTTTGGCTAACATGGAGACCAAGTCCCTTGTGCGCCCCAGGTAAGAAGCTTCTAAATGCAGGAAAGTTGGGGTTTGTGGCATGTCTCTCTGGATCGCCTTCTGGCCTGCTTCAGGGTAATACCAGGCATTGCGCGCCCGCTGTAACGAAGAGCTGGAAAGTCTGGCATCTCTTTCTGTCCCATACTGGTTTCAACCCTCTACGGAGCGTTCCTGAGACTGTGGGTGGAAGTTCAGTCATATCCGATCCTCTGGGATCCCGGGCGTCCTACCAGCCGGAAACCTTTCCAAGGAAGCTTTTAAATCATTGCCGGTCCTGACAAGGGGAAAACCGTCAGGCTTTTCGAAGTTTGCCACTGTCACTGGTGCAGGTGCAGGTTGGTCCTGGTCCGTTTAAGCCAGAAGTTCCGCATTTCAGGAGAACACTTCCCAGCGCTCTGCAAACAGCGAACGTGGTGTGTCATCGGGGCCCACACTCCTGCTGGGGGAATGCTGGGCCAGTTGATTGGAGATGCTGCATTGGTTGTCCCTCGTTGTCCTCCCCCTGAGTTGTTTGAAAGGATGTCATGTGTTTCCTCCACAGGGCAGTGACCGTTCAACAGCTAGAAGCAATAGACTAACGTGCTAACTATAATTAACATGTGAAGGACTACGTAAAACCACCACAATAGCTTGCACGAAATGGATGAGTCATGGAAATGGCTGAAACACTGGGATCCAGGATGAGAGGAGAAGAAAAGAAATCAGAAGAATTAAACTTCCCTCCCTGCATTTTCCAACTCCAACACAGATCGGATCACTAGCCCGCAGTGGCCAAAGGGGAAAGCCCCACGGACGCCCCTTTTCCTTTAGCTAAGAAAAGAAACAGCCCCGCCTTGAGTGGGCTAAAAGTCCCCCCCCCTTTCTTAGTAAGAAAGAAAGAGAAAGACCAACAGAACAGGAAAAATGCAAACCGTTTTGTTCCTGCAAAGAGGCCAGCAATAATGCACATTGGATGTCCATTTGCCAGCCAGAATTCCTCCCTCAACACAAGGCTCCCAGCTGTTAGGTTTTAAAGGGATGCTGTGGGCAAAGCAACCTCCTTTCCCTCCTAACAGCAAACAGCCTCACACAACCGCACACAGTTGCAACGGGTCCCCTAACCTTGTGCCACCTTCCTCCTCGCTCCCAGAGGAGACGGGAAAAGAAAAAAGAAAAATCACACCCTACCCTCTGTTTTTAAAAGGAGGTCACCCCCTTCTCTCACACAGAGCAGACCCACACAGTAAACGCACAGATTTGCCTTTTCCCTCCCCCAGCCGGTAAAATAGAGAGGGAGAGAGAGAGAAAAGAAGAATCCAAGAATCCACACTTCCTTCAAAGTACCCTAGCGTCAAACTATAGCTCCATTGGAAAACACCCTTGCCTAGCATGCATGCTTCCAAAAGTCTGAAAAACCACCCGCTGCCAACCCATGTGTGCTCCCCAGGCCAATCATTTCTTACTCCCATGGGTCCCTTAACTTCCCTTCTAGAATTCTCCTAAGTCGCCATTCCCCGCCCTACTGAGCTGAGGCCTTGTTGAGTATCCTCATGCAAGGAGCTGGTCCCTCATGGCCTAAGCTCCACGTGCATCACATTTTGCCTGCCTCCGCGCAAGCACACAAGCTGTTCCCCCAAACAAAACAAGTGAGAACAAAGGAAGCAGGTTCGGTTTACAGGAGAAGATCCCCAAATGAATGTAGGTCCCAGTCATTACACCCTCCTTCCCTTCCTTCCCCCCTCTTTGCCCTCCTTCCGTGCTTTTTCTTCTTTAACTTTCATTCTTTCATCCCTCTTTCCTTCCTTGTTTCCCTCCCCTTCCGCTCCTTCCCGTTAGTTAAGTAGTAACTTGTGGTCATGCACTTGGCTTGTTTTTTCTCTTCAAACCTCCAAATATATATTTATTACCCACACCAACCACCACACACACCGGAGAGGTCTTAGTCATGACCAAGCCCAACCCTTGTGCCAGAGAATGTTGAAAAATGGGAAAGGATTTGCAAAAGAGATCTCCAGCAAAGTGGGGAAGGAAATGTCTCAGACCACAACTCTGTGAGACCAGGGAGGAAATCAAGGTGGGCGAAACGGATGGGTGAAAGTGACATCTACCGAAAAGACAGGAAACCTGTGGGACCCACGATGAACCATGTTCCCCGCATCATTCCTCAATCTGACCCGGCTGGCTTAAACTGAGGGGTCATCAGGAGCCATTCAATTTTAGGGAGGAAAACAACATGCAGAAGGAACCCGGACCCATCATCTTGCATTTTGGACAATAAGTTCTGAAGAACACAGGTTGTACAAAGTCCACCAGTTGGGAGGTCTGGTTCCAGTCCCAGAAGTAGAGTTTACGGTAAATGGAAAACTTAGTGTCAGAAACGCTCTCTCTAGACTGATGAATCTCCTTCTTTTTTTGCATTTTAAACAAAGTTAAGGGGCCCATCGTCAGGTTTCTTTTATTGTGAGTTACTGCGATGCAGAATAGAGTAGACATATGGTCACTTGAGGTCTCTGTAACTCTAGGAGTCTATGATTCATTTCTCCCTTTTGAAATTCTTTGGTTAGTTTGGCCGCAGCTATCTGTCATGTGTTAAGTTATTTTAATATTGCTACCCTTCCGAATTTGAATGGCACTGCAAAGTTGAATAAGCTTGTCCTCTATTCAGTCATTCAGTCATTGCTAAACATTTGAAATAGCACTTGCTCAAGAATAGAAGGCGGTAAGCCAGATCTTAACCAGTCAGACCATAGAGCATCATGGACAATAAAATTCCTTTTTTTTTAAAAAAATTCGGTGCCTGGGTGGCAAGACTGTGATGTCAGTTTTGTTTTGGGTCCCACGGGGGAAATTGTAGCCCCATGCCATCCACAGCAGGGGATGCAAGGAGTGCCGGCATTCATCGATGTGGTGCCACATTTTTCACCCACATGCTGTCGATGCTGTACCCGTGACCAAGAACATCTGGCACCAACCAAACAATCTTCATCAGGTTCCATCTCGGGAGAGCATGCACAGATTGATGTATGGAAGCAGGACCCAAGATGGGTAATTTTTTTCTGTTCTCAGAGCTCAAAGTTTTGCCTCTTTCTATGCATTATCTCATTTGTTCTTATAACAGTACTGTTTATGGTCCCTGCATTGAAGTGTTTTTTGTAAAGCTACAGCTGTAACTAGTCTTTGTATGGAAGCTGCTATAGTCAAAGGCTTCCGCCTGAAAGCAAGAGACATACACATCTTGCGTCATGTGTAGGAAGGATATTCAACCATTTTAAATAGATGGTCGGCTGGTTTTGGCAGAAACAGAGTCTCACAGAGAGCACAGTGTGCGTTCATTGAGAACAGGTCATGAACTGTTGCCCTTAATTCTGAGGAGATTGCACATGGCGTTGTTGCAAATCCTGGAAATTCTGAGTGGGTGTTGGAGTACATCCAATGCGTTTCAGTCCAAGAGACCGGTGTTTTAAAATGGCCCTCCCAGGGTAACAAACCTGGCACCCAGCTTCTTCAAAGGACTTTCAAGTATAAGACAAAAGAGTCGGACTTTTGGAGTGTGGGGAGGACCAGTGAGAATATGTTTGCAGTTCCCAGTCTCTCTCAGGGAGTATTATCTTGGGGTCCCAGAGTGTGAGGAGGCGGTGCTTAAAGTCTGGCCCTAACAAAGCAGGTGGAAAAGTGGGAGAGCACGGATGCAAGCATCCTTACACCACTGACTGACTGTTCTTCCTCCTCAGATTCGATATGTCAAAACATGAAGACTGCCACTTTTCTGGGAATCAGTTAGTCTACTACTGGGAAGCAACTGGTAGCTGGGCTTGAATTGAATTCACAGGGACTTTGACGTTCAGTTTCCGACAAGAGTACTGGGTCCCAACCAAAATTACACAACACCCACGACCATTCCCCACTGCTGAAGGGAGGGTACTGTCTCACCTAGGGTTAGCTGGAAAGGTGGCACATTTGCACTTCCTATGTGGGGTGGTGGGAAAGTGGCATTCAGTGAAATTCGTTCTCTCAGACTTCATTTTAAAGGTGTGGACTCCCATCGGACCAGTTTGACTGAGGAAGAGAAATATTGCTTAGTGTGCCCATTCCCCTACCCTGCTGCTTAATAGAGGCTGAATGGTCAGCTGTGCAGGGATGCTTTGAGAGAGTTGGTTCTGGGCAGGGGGTTGGACTGGATGGGCCTTGTGTGGTCTCGTCCACTCTACAATTCTATACCTGAAGTGACCCTGGCCCCAAGACCCACCTGCTCAAGTGCATGTTTTTTATAAAAAAATTGTGTGTGGTTGTTTTCCCTGCTTCTCTCAAATGCTGAATCAACATTTAGTAACCACCGATCTGTCAGTTAAATAGTTTCAATAATCTAACATAGCACCTATCTTGAAATTAGAAATATTTTCACTGTGTATGAAAAGGTCCAGAGTTAGAGCAATTTTTATTTCTTTATTTTCATGGAGATTTTTCAAAGAATGCCACTGTAGAGACGCTTTAACCAAGTGGATTGAGTCAAAACTGGGACTGGGTTTTGCGTCAAATCCATGGCATTGGTGACAATGGAAAAGAAATTCCGACAGAGATGAAAACAGCAACAAGGCTAATGTGTTGCGAGACCTTTGAAAGAAACAGGACACAAAGAAAAGCCAAATGACAAAATTTTAACTTTACTCAGAGACATTTTGTGCTCATGAAAGCTCCAACAATTCCTCTGCTGATGAACTTACATCAACAAAGCATCCAATACAGTCTGCAATAATGGACCCTGCGAAGATGAAAGAGGGAGAGTGCGGTAAACATCACAAACATCAGGTCTGGCAGACCAACTGTCTTCCCCGGGTTTTTATGTTTCCCTCACCGATTATATCTTCTCAGCACATCACACATAGTCCATAAATCTCGTATTCCATGTCATTTTCCACCTTCCCATTGAGGGTTTTTTGAATTCCTCTTCCGCTCTTCCTCCTCCTCTCCTCCCCTCCAGACTCAAAAGTGAGCTGCTCATTTGCCTGGCTTTCTTCAGTTGATGTGCGTGTAAAGAGAGCAGACGGGAAGCAACCAAGGATTAACAACTCTGTGGCAGTAAATATGGTAAAAAACCAAACCGCATCTGCGCATGCTCCCCCAAGGACACAGTGGCCGTTTAGTCAAACATTCCAGCTGGCTGTGTGGGGGACTTCTGGCCATTGGCTGAGCTCTGACACACCCGTGCTTTTCTCACTGCCAGCCTCCCCCCAATTTTTTGCCCTCCAGTTTGCTGACGCAAATCCCACAGCAGAAAAAAAGTGCAAGGTAAACGATAAAGGTGCCATATCCTTTCAGAGAAGGACTGAGCAAAGAGGTGCCGTTTAGGTGTTGTCCGGAAGAGGATGGCAAAAAACAAAGCAGGTCTATAGGACAAGGGAAGAACTCTCCATCATAAGGTGGTAAGATCAAAAATATTAAAGGGAGAGTCAAGGCAACTGGGGTTGGATGGGGAAGATCAGCTCCCTAACTCTCACCAGTCGAATTTCATGTGCCTGAAGCCGAGAGGACAAGGAGGTCTCCACAAGAGTACAAGGCGTGCCCGTACCTCCAACGAGGAGGAATGAGGACAGCTGCAGTCCAGCAAGCCCTGGAGGGCCACACAAATTCTCTATTCTCAGTGAAGACAACATGGCAACTGGCGTTTGGAGCTCGGAGGATCTGCTTAAAATTCATCAGAGACTGGTTCCCGAAGGTTCATCACTGGTACCTTGGGAAGACACCAGCCCACACGCCTGTGCACGGCCTCCGTCCCATACTGTCGATGGATAATCTTCTGCAAACTGAAGAGAGAATGCACTTTAGGTTTGGCCTCATTTACACAAGAACAGGAACTATGCAGGTCTGTAGCAACAAAATGAATCTAGGGAGGTATCCAGCAACAAGAAGTTTTTTGTTGGGCAGAGGAGCTGTGTAAAAGGGCAAGGGCCTGAACAACCCTCATTTGGCTGCTGCTCCCAGTGGCAGCGGGAGCCTTGTCCCATGGCCAGGTGTGCAGCCCTAAGTCGAAAAGGGGCTGGGACAAAGCCCCCCACAGCCGAGAGAGGAAGTGCTGATGTACCTAGGTAAACATCTACAAGCCCGAAAAGTTTCAAGTTGTAGTCAAATGACTCTGCCCCTTCCCACTTTCGGGCTGGCCTTCCCTGGAAAGAACAAAGGAGTCAAGAGCATCATCTTGTCTTTTCCCCCAGGCAGCAAAAGAGATTTGTTTTGCTTTAAGGGCAACCGTACGGGAAGGATCTTTGAACTCCCTGCGAAAGGCAGTCAGGCAAACCTCCCTCTGTGAGCTTCCAGCAGGCAGCTAAAACGTTCTTCCGCTTTGGTATCGTGGAACTGTTCGGGTTTTGTGTTTTTTTTCCACCCTTCTTCTTTTCAAATTTTTAAGGACTCTTTTTATACGTTTGTAAATCGTTATTGAAAGTAGTTTAATATGTGATTTAGTGGCGTGTTTTGAAATATTTAATGGCTGTTTTAAATGTTGTTACCTTTGCATTACCTTGGGGGCCCCAATGCTGGAGGTGATATACAGACTTTAAACAAAAAACAAGAGTTTCCAGGTTCAGCAGACAGTAAAAGTAAATACAATAAAAAGCTTCCTTAATCACATAAACAAGCCACTTTTAATTATAATGAGAACAATACCATTTCCACTTTCAATCACAGAGCTGAATAGAACAATCTGGCGGGATGGAGGCAAGTACCCGTCTCGAAACTGTAAATCGAATCCTAAGAGAGAAGAGGTGAGGAAGTGGAAAATCGAAACCAGGTTCCATGGAGGGTCAAACACTAGGCCAGATAGTGTTTGTCTATACTGGTGGCACCTTCTTTCCACTGAAGGGTGCAAACCCCAGGCATGGCGTGCGCTTGTCCTATTTCACGATTTACAAAGCACTTTGATTGCCACTTTAACTGCCATGGCTGCATCCTACAAATCCTATGGATTTGGCAGTTTAGGGAGGAAACTGACAATCCTGCTGGCTACAGGAAATTCTCCTTCCATCATCAAACGACAAACCCATGGTCGACGCATGCAACCATGGAGTTAACCTGGACTCCAATGCTATAACTGTGTAGTGATAGGGTCCCGTGTGTGGAAGATCGGGCTTCCTACACCCAGGCTGGCTAGGCCCTCCTGCTGCAGCCTGACCCCCACAAAAAGGGCAGGATACAAGCATCGGATGAAGTGCCAAGGTTATAAAGGCAGAGAGGCGGCTCATAGGGAACTCTGGGCCCATCAGCAGTGATGGGGGAAACACATCCCTAGGCTGGAAAGATCTGGGCAATAGGAGGAGGGAAGCAAGAAGCTGGTGTCAGCTGGGATAATGCAAAACATTCAAGTCAACGACAGGGAACATGTGGGCTGTTCAGAGTTGTTGGACAAAACTCCTTTCCGCGCCCCATCCCTACTTGAGTGAATGAAAGTTACAGTCCACAGAGATTTGTACTGGGACCCCCCCCAGATTTAATAGTCTGGGTCAGCCGCCATGGCAATATCCGAAAGCAAAAACTGTGAGTCCCTGCAAGCTGGGCAGGGCAAATGCAACAAGGAAAGCATGGTTCAACAAAATCACGTTGGTGCTATGCACAGACCCTGAGCTTACACACCTGCAGGTGGCCCATCTTCAAGACACTGCCGCTGCAAGATCTACAGTGGGGCTGAACGCCTCCCCAGAGCTGGAAGTGTGCAACGCATAGACAGACAGGTGGAGCTTCTGACCCAGACACATCAGTCCTCAAGAATTTCCCACTTCAATAGTCGAAGATAGGGAACCCAATGGTTTGGGCAGAGGCTCCTTTGCTCTCTCTCCTCCTCCCCACAAATAACCAACCCCCATGCATTAGAGCCGTCAGTAGAAACACTTTCCCTGGAACAGAAGCCGGGGTAAATCTTCCTCACATGAACAGAGACAGAAGAGGTTAAATACTCCACCTTAAGCTTGTCTTCTAAATGCTGTTTCCTGCAGCACTGTTCCAGAGGAGCTCAGTCCGTGCTTAGGGCTTGAATGCCCCGCTGCATGGCTTGCTGGTAAAGGGCAGGAGCAGAGATCCTCAATTACCTCTGGGCAACTAAGCAACCATAGGAGGTGTGCAGGGTACCCGGGGGGAAGCCTGGCACCGCGGCGATCGCTGCGGTGCCAGGCTTCCTCCTTCTCCTCCCGGCCTGAGAGGCGGCGATCGGGGTTTTCTTAGCATATTTCTTCAGAGGAGGGTTGCCATTACCTTCCTCTGAGGCTGAGAAAGTGCGACTTGCCTAAGGTCACCCAGTGCATTTTCATGACTGAGCCTGGTCTCCATAGTCCAGTGCTCAATCCACTGCACCATGCTGGCTCTCCAGGAAGGAGAACTGCACTGTTGCCATTGGCCGTCCCTTGGGAGAAATGGTCACCCTCCAGGTGCTGGAAAGCTCCCTAGACTGCAATGCAGGTGGTTCTTTTGTGTGGGCCATGATGGAGAAAGCAGGAACTTAGAAGGCTCAGGGGAGTCAAATCTGCAAATGCAGCTCCCCTCTCATAGTTTCTTCAGTGTTCCCCAAAGAAATTTTAATCATAGAAGATTTTCTAAAACCATGGTTTCTGAGAGATTCCAGTAGGATGGAACCTGTGAGGAGTGACTTGGTTTAGGATTTTGTGAGGGAGCTGTAGCCTGGTGTTCCAGGGCTACGAAGTAGCATTGCAGCTGGGATCTTTTGCCCTCCCTCCCTCCTTTCTTAGGGGCCTCCATGCCATAGATGTCCCATCTTCTGCTTCTCTTTTTCTCCTAAGAGAGGCTTTTGTCAGATGCAAGAGGGGGAATCAGGAGCCGTTCAATTTTAGGGAAGGAAGACAACAGGCAGAAGAGAAACCTGGACCCAGCAGCTGTGCATTTGGACATAAGGTCTGAAAAAAACAGGTGGGACAGAGTTAGCAGTTGGGGGTCTGGTTCCAGTCCCAGGGAGGAGAGTTGTACAGTAAATGGAAAACTGAGTGGCAGAACGCTCTCTTAGACTGATGGAATCTCCTTCTTTGGCAGTTTTTAAACAAAGGTTAGGGGCCCATCTGTCAGGTGTGCTTTTATTGTGAGTTCCTGCATGGCAGAATAGGATTAGACTAGATGGTCCTTGAGGTCTCTTTGAACTCTAGGATTCTATGATTCATTTCTCCCTGTTGAAATTCATTTTGTTAGTTTTGGCCCAGCTATCTCATTTATTAAGGTTATTTTGAATATTAGCTACCCTTCCTAATTTGATGTCATCTGCAAATTTGATAAGCTTGTCCTCTATTCCTTCATTCAAGTCATTGCTAAACATGTTGAATAGCACTTGGCTCAAGATAGAATGCTGTAGCCAGAATCTTACCAGTCAGACCATAGAGCATCATGGACAATAAAATTCTTTTATTCTGGTTCCTGTTTGCAGACTGTGATGTACAGTTGTTTGGTCCACGGGGAGAAATTGTAAGCCCCATGCCATCCACAGGCAGGGGATTGCAAGGAGCTTGCCGGACATTCATCGATGTGGTGCCACATTTTCACATTGCTGTCTATGCTGTACCCGTGGACCAGACATCTGGCACCAACCAAACATCTTCAGGTTCCATCTCGGTGAGAGCATGGCACAGATGTGAGGTATGGGAGCAGGACCAAGAGGGTATTTTTTTCTGTCTCAGAGGCTCAAAGTTTTCCTCTTTCTATGCATTATCTCATTTGTCTTTATACAGTACTGTTAACAGGTCCTGCATTGAAGGGTTGTTGTAAAGGCTACAGCTGGTAACTATTCTTTGTATGGAAGCTGGCTGATAGTCAAAGGCTATCCTCCTGAAAGCAATATACATACACATACGTGCGGCATGTGTAGGAAGGATATTCACCATTGTGAAATAGATGTATTCTGCTGGTAGTGGCAGAAACAGAGTCTCACAGAGAGCAACATTGTGCGTTCAGATTGAAAAGGTCATGAACATGTTGCTTATTCTGAATGGAGATTGCACGTGGCTGTTGTTGCATCTCTGGAAATTCTGAGTGGATGTTGGAGTACATCCAGTGCTTGTCAGTCAAAGAGAAATGGTGTTTTAATGACCTTCCAGGTAAACAAAACCTGGCACCCCAGCTGCTTCAATGACTTCAAGTATAAGACAAAAGAGTCTGGACTTTGGAGTGTGGTGAGGACAGTGAGAATATGTTTGCAGTTCCCAGGTCACTCTCAGGGAGTTAATGATCTGTGGGGTCCCAAGGGTGGGAGGAGGCTGTGGCTAAAGTCTGGCCTAGACAGAAGCAGGTGGAAAGGTGGGAGAGCACTGATGCAGCATCCAGTCACCAGCTTGACTGACTGTGCTTCCATTCCTCAGATTCGAGATGTCAAGACCATGAAGACTGCCACTTTCTGGGGAAGTCAGTTATTCTACTGGGAATCAACTGGTAGCTGGGCTGAAATTGAATTCAGCATGGACTTTGACAGTGTCAGTTTCCGAGCAGAGTACTGGGTCACCAAGCCAAAATAACACAACCCCACCACCATTCCACCACCGCTGATGGAGGGGTCCTGTCTCACCTAGGGTTAGCTGGGAAATGTGGCATGTGCACTTCCTATGTGGGGTGGTGGGAAATGGCATTAAGTGAAATTCTTTCCTCTCAGACTCTATTTATAAAGGTGTTGGGAACTCCACATCTGACCAGTTTGCTGAGGAAGGAGAAATATGCTTAGTGCCCAATTCCCCTACTCTGCTGCTTAAATAGAGGCTGAATGGCCATCTGTCAGGGATGCTTTGATTGAGAGTTCCTGCATGGCAGGGGGTTGGACTGGATGGTCCTTGTGGTCTCTTCCAACTCTACGATTCTATACCTGAAGGTGACCTGCCCCAAGACACAAACTGCTCAAGTGCCTGTTTTTCAAAAATGGTGTGTGTGTGTGTTTCCTGATTCTCTCAAATGCTGAATCAACATTTAGTAACCACCTATCTGTCAGTTGAATAGTTACAGTAATCTAAACATAGCACTCTATCTTGAAATTAAAATATTTTCACTGTGTATGAAAAGGTCCAGAGTTAGCAAGTTTTTATTTATTTATTTTCATGGAATTATTTCAAAGAAATGCCACTGTAGACGCTTTAGAGCCAGTGTATCTGAGTCAAAACTGGGACTGATTTTGCTCAAATCCATGGCATTCTGGGACAATGGGAAAGAAAATTCGACAGAGATGAAGAACATCAACAAGGCTAGATGCTGTTGCTGAGCCTTTGAAAGAAACAGGACACAAAGAAAAGCCAAATGACATTACTCAGAGACACTTTTGCTCATAGCAGAGCTCCAACAATTCTCTGCTGAATGAACTTACATCACAAAGGCATCCAATACAGTCTGCAATGAATGGAGCCTGCGAACATATGAAAGAGGGAGAGTGCTGTAAACATCACATCAGGTCTGCAGACCAAACTGTCTTCCGTGTTTTTATGTTCCCTCACCGGAAATATATCTGCTCAGCAGCATCACACATAGTCCAGAATCTCTGTTTCCATTTCATTTTCACTCCCATCTGAGGGTTTGAATTCCTCTTCCTCTTCTTCCTCCTCCTCCTCTCCAGACTCAAAAGTGAGCTGCTCTTTGCCTGCTTCTTCAGTTGATGTGCTTGTAAAGAGAGCTGAGGGAAGCAACCAAAGGATTACAACTCTGTGGGCAGTAAATATGGTTAAAAAACCAAACCCATCTGCCATGCTCCCCAGAGGACACAGGTGGCCCTTTTATGTCAAACATTCCAGCTGGCTGTTGGGGGACATGCCTGGGCCCATGGGCTGAACTCTGACCACCCTTGCTTGTTCTCACTGCCAGCCTCCCCCAATTTTTGCCCTCCAGTTGTGCTGGACTACAAATCCCACAGCAGAAAAAAAGTGCAGGTAAACAGATAAAGGGTGCCAATCCTTCAGAGAAGGCCTGAGCAAAAGAGGTGCCTTTATGTGTTTTCTGAAGAGGATGGCAATAAAACAAAGCAGTCTGAGAAAGGACAAGGAAGAACTCTCCAGTCATAAGGTGTCAGATCAAAAATTTAAAGGAGAGTCAAGGCAGACTGGGGGTTGGATGGGAGATCAAAGCCAGACTTCCCATTCAAATTTCATGTGCCTGAGAGCAGAGAGGAAAAGTAGGTCTCCACAGAGATTACAAGGCTGCCAGTACATCCAACGAGGAGGAATTATGGAAGCTGCAGTCCAGCAAGCCTCTGGAGGGCCACACATTCTCTATTCTCACTTGAGAGACAAACATGTCACCTGGCCGTTTGGAGCGGATGATCTGCTTAATCATCAGAGACATGGTGTCCCGAAGGTCATCACTGGTCTTGGGAAGACACCAGCCATCACGCTCTGTGCACGATGCCTCCGTCCCATCATTTCGATGGATAATCTTCTGCAAACTGAAGAGAGACTCACTTTAGGTTTGCTCATTTACACAATAACAAGTGAACTATTCAGGTCTGTATCACCCAAAATGAATCTAGGGAGGTATCAGGCAACAAGAAGTTTTTTAGGGGACAGAGGAGCTGTGTATGGCCAATGGCCTGAACACCCTCAGTTGGCTGCTGCTCCCAGTGGCAGCGGGGGGCCTTGTCCCATGGCCAGGTGTGCAGCCCTAAGTCTGAAAAGGGGCTGGGGACAAAGCCACTCACAGCCGAGATAGAAGTGCTGAGGTACTGGTAGAACATCTAACAAGCCCTAAGAGTTGCAAGTTGTAGCAAATGACTCTGCCCCTTACCCACTTGTCTGGCTGGCTTCCCTGGACAGAACAAAGGAGTCAAAGCATCATCTTGTCTTTTCCCCCAGGCAGCAAAATATATTTGTTTTGCTTTAAGGGCAACCGTACAGGGAAGGATTCTGTTGAACTCCCTGCGAAAGGCATTCAGGCAACCTCCCTCTGTTGAGCTTCCAGCAGGCAGCTAAAACAGTTCTTCCCTTTGGTATCTGGAACTGTTCTGTGTTTTGTGGTTTCTTTTCAAATTTTTAAAGGACTCTTTTAGACTGTTTTTAAACGTTATTGAAGAGTATTTTAATTTGATTTTAGTGTGTGTTTTTGAAATCATTGTATGCTGTTTTAAATGTTTTTACCTTTGCATTACCTTGGGGGCCCCAATGGGCTGGGAGGTGATATACAGACTTTAAACAAACAAACAATATTTTCAGGTTCAGGCAGACAGGTAAAAAGTAATAAAGAAAAAGCTGCCTTAAATCACTACAGCCACTTTTAATTATTAGAACAAATACCATTCCACGTTCAAATCACAGAGCTGATAGAACATCTGTCGGTATGGAGGCAAGGACCCTTCTCGGAAAATGTAAATCGAATCCTAAGAGAGGAAGAAGGTGAGGCAGTGGAAAAGTCAGAAACCAGGTTTCACTGGAGGTCAAAACACTTCCATATAGTGTTGTCTATACTGGTGGCACCTTCTTTCCACTGAAGGGTGCAAACCTCCAAGGCCTCTGTGCTCTTTCCTATTTCACAGTTACAGCACTTTGATTCCACTTTAACTGCCATGGCTGCATCCTACGGAATCCTTGGATTTGCAGTTTAGGGAGGAATACTGACAATCCTCTGCTACAGGAAGTTCTCCTTCCTCATCAAACTACAAACCCCATGATTCTACAGCATGCAACCATAGGAGTTAACCTGGACTCCCAGTGCTATAACTGTGTAGTGAGAGGGTCCTGTGTGTGGAAGATCGGGCTGTCCTAGCACCCAGGCTGCTGGCCCCTCCTGCTGCAGCCTGACCTCCCAAAGAAGGGCAAGGATAACAATCATCTGAGGAAAGTGCCAAGGTGATAAAGGCAGAGAGGCAGGCTCAGAGGGACTCTGGTCCCATCAGCAGGTGATGGGGAAACACATCCTAGTCTGGAAAGATCTGGCAAGTAGGAAGGAGGGAAAGCAGAAGCTGGTGTCAGCTGGGATATGCAAAACATTCAAGTCAGCGACAGGGAACATGTGGCTCTTCAGATGTTGTTGGACTACAACTCCTTTCAGCCCCCTCACTACTGAGATGAATGAAAGTTACAGTCCAACAGTAGATTGGACTGTACCCCAGATTTAAGAGCTGGGTAAAGCCTCCAGGGCAATATCCTGGAAAGCAAAACTGGTTGTCTGCAAGCTGGGGCAGGGCAAATGCAACAAGGAAGCAGGTATCAACATAATCACTTGGTGCTATGCAAGACCTGAGCTTACAACCCTGCAGCCATCTTCAAGACCTGCGCTGCAAATCTACAGTGGGGCTGAACGCCTCCCCAGAGCTGGAGTGTGCAATGCATGAGACAGGACAGGTGGAGCTTCTGAGCCCAGACCAACATCAGTCCTCAGGATTCCACCTTCAGAGGTCGAAGATAGGAAGCCCAAATGGTTTGGCAGAGGCTCCTTTGCTCTCTCTCCTCCCCACAAATAACCCCCATGCATTAGAGCTTCAGTAGAACACACTTTCCCTGGCACAGAAGCCTGGAGTAAGATCTTCCTCACATGAAACAAGAAGACAGAGAGAGGTTAAATACTCACCTTAAGCTTGTACTTGCTAAATGCTGTTTTCCTGGCAGCAGCTGTTCCAGAGGAGCTCAGTCCTTGCTTGAGGTCTTGAATGCCAGCTGCATGGCTTGCTGGTAAAGGGCAGGAGCAGATTCCTCAAATTACCTCTGGGCACTAAGCACCCTAGCAGGTGTGACAGGGTACCCTGAGACTCCTCCCCACAAAAATCCTCAAATTCTCACAGCTTCTCTTCATGGTGAGGGCCCCTTTCCCTGCTGGGGGAAGGTGTTAACTAAAAGGTTGAGTGAGCTATGTCCTATATACACATCCAAACACTCAGACACCCTCAAGACAAACCTATCCCAAAGGAAACCCATCCTGCTGATTTCATCTAGGAGTGGGGTTGGAAAGAGCCATAAGATGTATTTATAAATCATGACTGTTTAATTCACATTCCTTACAGAAGGGGAAAGTCAGCCTGTCTTCCCTTTACAGAGCATACCTGGTTTTTTCAATGTGATGGGCAGGCTGTAGTTGTATGTGCTGCGTTTTGCTTTAACTGGCATGTCATTCGGGGCATACCCTAAAGAGAAGAAAAGAGAAAGGGCAACTCAAATGGGAGAACTTGGGAAGCCAAATCTTTCAAATGAGAGGCAGAGTTTTTGTTCATGTTATTGCAAAACAGCCCCATCATCCAGAGCCTGAAAATGGCAATTGTAAGGAGGCAGCAAGGGCCTAAATTTGTGGGAAATGGGGGCAGGAACAGTCAAGAAAAGCACAGCCATGCTCTAACTGCTGGCTGCTATTTTTACCGTATTTCATTCCGCAACGGATTCGGAAATCCAAGACTTGATAGATTTTTGCTTCTGGATGTTTTCTGGGATCATAACCAAAGCGAACCCAGAGGCTTCTCCAGGGACCCGTAAGCTACAGGGACAGACAAAATTACTGACAGGTCCAAGCAGAAGAACAACAGTACAAGGCTTAATTACTAGCTTCCAGGAATGTGACACTTCCAAAATCAGTCCACTGATACATTATATGAGAGACTAGGAAGGGCAGTTTCAAAGCCAAACTATTTCCCCACTTTTTCTCAGTTGCAGTATGGTTGTATTTATTCATTAACATATGTCTGTTTCAATGTCATACATACACACTGCTTACAACATAATAAATACAAGAAGTAAGAACAGTGATGAAACATTAACTGACTTACCATGTAATAAGCTAAATATGGCAGAAGAAACTTCAGTTTGTCTGGATGAACGCTGATATTGGCTTTCACAGCATTGCGAGACCAGACAGGACGGACTTCAAATAGCTAAAAATACACACAGACTGATATGAGAATGGGGGAAAGGTGAGAACTTGGCTCCTGACAAAGCAGTCTCCTTTTTAAATTACTGTCTTTGGCTAAAACAGACTGCTGTTATAAAGGCTGAATAAAAGCAAGTCTTATTAAAGAGAAAGAAACTCAAGCAACTTAAGGACAGGTCTTACTCATCAGCCTGTTCAGGAGCCCTGGTGGCACAGTGGTTAAATGCCTGTACCGCAGCCACTCACTCACAAATCACAAGGTTGTGTGTTCAATACCAGCCAGGTCTCAGGCTTGACTCAGGCTTGCATCCTTCCAAGGTTGCTAAAATGAGTACCCAGCTTAATGGTAGTAATTAGCTTACAGTTTTAAACCACTTACAGACTGCTCAGAGTGGTATGAAGCAGTAGATAAATGAAGCTGCTATTGCTGTTCCTACTGCAAACCCAGTTCCTTAAATGTGACATCATCATTTGCTTTTATGCAAACTATCCTGGGACCGTTTTGCTCTCTGGGTTGTCAGACTAACATACATTGTCTGACATCATACCTAACTTAAAGGCTATGTTTTGCATTTATTCAAGACTCCAGGCCAAAGACAGCTCACTTGGCAACTATAAACATTCAGGTTTTCCCTAAAGTGGAATTAAGCTGTTGATACTTCAGACAACCACAGACAATAGGCTTGTGCACATGGTGATATAATCATAAGGAGTCCTGTTTTGCCCACTTGCTCTATAGGCAGGGCTGTGTTTGGAAATACAAGACTGCCACTGACTGTAAACTAAACAGGAAATTCCAGGAAATTCTGGCTGTCCAGCAACACCAGATATCAAAAAAATTTGTTTCATTCATGCATCTGTCAGTTTTTGTACCTACTTTTTTCAGCTCTTCCTCTGCTCTGTGATCCACAGCTTTGCTGCAAACCCTCTTCCAGGTCTGTTCGGCTGCATCTAGTGGCTTTGTAGGAATCTCTTCATCCTCAAAGTTGACAAAGATGGCATTGTGAGGGCGGCGGGCCCTGCTAAGGCCAATCAAGTTCTCGCTAGACAGGGGAGGATTATGATAGCCTTCTCTGCAGATCGAATAGAGAAAAGGAAAGAAAAACTAACCCACATGAAGCTTGCTGCAATACGTTTAATAACTTTCTTTTTTAGCATAATACATTCAGAAATCTGGGGTCATTTGGATCACAACACACAGATACATACAGTCTGCCCTTGCCTTATGTGGGGAATCTGTTCCGGACCCTCCGTGTAAGGCAAAAAGTGCGTATGTTCAAGCTATATGCGCGCACCACTCTCTTGGTGGTTCCCACGTAAGCTGGAAGCCACCTATAACGAGGCTGCGTATGGTGCGGGCTCACTGTATTAAGACATGTCTTGCCCATCTAGCATCGCTAGACCTCAGGGCAGCATACAGTCAATGAAACAATTCAATTCAGGACAATCAAATAATAATTCACAATCCCAAGAAGGCAGATCAGGATTATGCTACAAGCAGTAAAACCCCAAAACTGAAACAGCCATGTCCTAATCTGATGCCAGCATTTGTACCAAATGGGCTTCTGGGGCACCACAACTGAGAAGGGCTTCTCTCTTGCTGCCAAACAGTATACCATCCCAAGGCCAAGAGAGAAAATATATCCCCTGGGTAGATCCTCTCCTCTGGCCTACTCCATTCTAAACAAACTCAACAGCCTGAGTGTAATTATTTTCAAACACAAAATGGAGCTGTACATAAAAATACAGCGCAAAGGCTAAGAGATACTTTTTATTTGCCATCCCAGACATAATAAGACTGACCGATGTTGTGCTTCCGGCCGATAGTGATAGTCCACAGGAGTGTCTAGGCGTGAGAAAATGGGTGGGGGGATATAAAGTGGCAGGTCACTCATGAAAAAATCATCTTTCTCTGGCTTAAGCATCAGGACTTTATCATACATGGAGACCTGCTTCCCGCTGGGTCCAGAGTGAACTGCCAAATACTGGAAATCAGACATCCCTGAAGGGAACAAAACAGAAATAATTAATCCACTCCAACAACCACCGGATCACCTCTGATTGAACTATTGGTGAAGCCAACAAATCGCTGTAAACGAGGAACACTTCTCTTCCTTAGAACTAGGTTGTAGCTGAGAAAGTGAATGGATGCCAAAAGCCAGGATAACTTGTAAAATTCTGTTTTTAACATTTAATAAAAAATTATAAAATCAGATCTGAATATAACAAACATCAGGTTTCTTCTAAAGTACAGTTAAATACAGTTAAATAAACCACATACAGGCATGTTAGCTGAACTGTTAATCTCTAAACAGAATCAATGCAAATGAGTACAAATGATCACCTTGAAATTTGTAGACAGTGGTAACAATGCCAAGGATCTCCACGTCAAACTTTATTTCTTCCTCCCAATCACCTGCTCCTGTCTGTCTCCTCCTTGTTTTCTTTTTCACTTTGAACATCATGGATGATGTAGGGAAGCGATTGGCACACACAGGATGGCAGTAAGGATCTTTGGGGCGGAAGTAGAGCTCAAGTCTTCTGCTAGGATCAGCATAAATCTAAAAAGGATATAGGTTATCCATACTATATCTATTCTATACTGTTGGGAGATTTTGGATCTTACTATACTTTGCTGTATGACCAACACAGCTACCCCTGGATATATATCCTGTTTCCAAACAGCCATGAGACAGACAGCCAAAGAGAGGAGAGAGGGCTACCCAGTGTCCCCTCCAAGGGACACTAAGAGGTGTGCTACTTGTGAAAACGGATCTAGGACTAAGAGCATGTGCAGACTGGCCATTAAGGCCGGCCCGGGGAGGGGAAGTTGGGGTGTGGCATCCATACGAAACATACCCCGATTCTGCTCCCTTGGCAATGTGACGCTGTGCGCCAGATGACATGGCGTGCAGCATCACAGTACTCCTCTAGCACTGCATTTACATGATGCAGCGCCAAAGGAGCACTGTAAAGCTGCGATGCAATGGCTACAGCACCCTTTCCAGGTTGCAAAAAGGAACTGCTTTTTATGGCTCCTTTTTGCACCATGGAAAATCTGGCTCTAAAAGGGGCGGCCTACACAGCCCCTTAATGAGGAAGCTTCCCAGCACAAGTGGGAAGTTTAACTGCCTTGAAAACCTCTGGGGGGAGGCAACACTTCATTCTTCGCTTAACTTGAAGACTGTACCCTCTGCCCCCTGGATTTAGGAATATACTTGCAGCTGGTCACTTCTAAAAATATATATATACATTTATTATTTTCTTCAATTGAATATGAGGTGCATGGAGCAGAACCACAGGTATAGTAGCTTCCAAGATTGGGAAGAAGAGCCTGGTAGTGCAGGTGAGACCCAGTGGCACTTGATTATGCCCAGTTGCTAATTCCTAAAGTGCCAGTCTAGAGTGCTGGAAAGCTGGCTTCAAATATCCACACCTGAATTTTCGGGGATGATGTTGGGTCACTCATTTTCTCTCAGCCTGAACTACCTGAGGGCTGTTGTGAGAATAAAAACAGGGGAGGGAAGAGAACCATGGATCCCCTGAACTGATTCCATTCTATTCTGCTTTGGTCAGGCCTCACCTGGAATACTGAGTCCAGTTCTGGGCACAAGGATTTAAAAAGGATGTTGAGAAGCTGGAGCATGTCCAGAGGAGGGCCACCAAAATGGTGAAGGGTCTGGAAACCATGCCCTATGAGGAGAGACAGGGAGCTGGGTATGTTCAGCCTGGAGAAGAGAAGGTTAAAAGGTGATGTGATAGCCCTGTAAAAGTATTTGAAGGGGTGTTATACTGAGGATGGAGCAAGCTTATTTTCTGCTGTTCCAGAGAACAGGACCTGGAACAATGGATTCAAACTACAGCAAGAGATTCCACCTCAACTTTAGGAGGAACTTCTTGACAGTAAGGGCTGTTCAGCAATGGAACCCACTGGCTTGTCGAGTGATGGAGTCTGCGTCTTTGGAGGTTTTTAAACAGAGGCTGGATGGCCAACTGTCGGGCTTTGATTCTGTGACCCTACAAGGCAAAATGGGGATGGACTGGACAACCTTTGGGGAGGGATATCTTCCAACTGTACGATTCTACGAATGAGAGTTCTCTTCAAATACAATACACGCATCCCTCCATATTTGTGGCTTTGATATCTGCAGCTTTCATTAACAACCATGTAAACATGCCCTTTAATTAAGTGTAAGTACATCATGTTCCCCAACTGATGTCATTCACGTTAAATTCATTTTAAGAACTATTAATCCTTGGCCTGGTTTGGTTCCATTTATTGTTATTAATATTCTCGTCGTCCTTTCACATTTGCAGCTTTGACTTTTGCGGCTTTGATAGTTGCAGATTCGGTTATGTCCTCTCTAGGAATATCTGGGTCCTCCAGCGCAATTCTATGGTCAACTTTAACTAAAAGTTGCACTGAAAGGCCTAGAGATTCCTAGAGAGAACACTTTACAAGGCATCTGTAGCTCCTCCAGCGCAGTTTCTATGGTCAATGTCTGTCAGACGTTGACCATAGAGTTGCGCTGGAGGACCTAGAGATTCCTAGAGAGGCGTCCTTTCAGGTCAAAACATGGCGTTTCTGTTACTTCCGGTCTTTCCATATTCACGTTGGTCTTGTGCCCCTAGTGAATGCCTTCCTCTGCCTCTCCCTGCTCACCCGCGAGACGCCCTCCTCCCCGCCCAGCGTCAGCAGCATCTTCTCCGCGCTCCGAACCACGCCCGGGTACTCCACGCACACCAGCCGCCGATCCCGCTCCAGCTTCGGCGTCGCCGTCCCGGGAGCTCCAATAGCACCGCCATCGCCCGTCTCAGAGGACGAAGACGGAGGAGACGCCGCGCAGCCACTTCCGGTCGCCATTTTGCGGCCCTGGTCTGCGCATGCTTCAGGGTCCCACTCTGAAAGTGCTCCGGAAGCACGTAGCAACTCGGCCGCAAGGTTCCGGGAGAGAAAGGTTCCGCCTGTGCTAAAGGCTGCTGGGTGCTCCTCAGAGAGAAGAAGCCCAGGCCCCCCCCAGAAGTTAAATAGATTATAAATAGTGATAAATGTGATAAATAGGCTCACATTTGGGTCGCCATAAGTGAGAAACCACCAGAAACCAACAAGGACTGCATCCACACTGGAGCAATAACCCGGTTTGGAACCACTTTTTGTCTGGCCAAAGGCTATGGAATTCTGAGAGTTGGAGTTTGTTGTGGGGCCCAGAGTGGAGCTCTGCTCCGCTCTGGGCCCACAACAAACTCCAACTCCCAGAATTCCATAGCCTTTGGCCAGACAAAGCGGTGCCAAAACAGATTATTGCTCCGCTATGGATGGCATCAATACAAGTATAGTGTCTAATATAGATCAGTGATGGCCAAACTCTGGCGTTCCAGTTGTTTTTGGATTTCAGCTCCCAGAATCCCAGACCATTGGCCGAGGTGGCTGAGGCTTCTGGGAGCTGAAGTCCCAAACACCTGGAGGAACAGAGTTTGGCCATCACTGGTCTAGATCAAGGGGAGTAATAGCACCACTGTATTCCTAACCAAGGAGTACTTAAAAGTTGTTTTGCCAGGTCGTTCCTCTGAAAAAGAGGTCCAAAACATACTGCAGAAATAATCCAGTTTAGGACTGCTTTAACTGCTCTGGCTCAGTGCTAAGGAATCCTGGGAATTGTAGTTTTTTGTGCCACCAGAACTCTCTGACAGAGAAGGATAAATGTCTGACAAAACTACAGTTCCCATAATCCACTAGCATTTAGCCAGGGCAGTTAAAGCAATCTCAAACTGGATGGTTTATGTGGTGTTTTGGACCAGAGCCTCCTTCATTTGGTATTGGTTTGCTGTCCACCAACGTCCATCAAAATACTAACCAAGCCTGACCCTACAAAGCTTTCAGAACCAGGCATGAGCCGGATCCGGTGCCTTTAGGATATTTAGGCCCCTACTGCACAGTTATTTACAACAGTGGTAAATAACTGTGATTGACAGCTCATATTTATGTTTAAAATTTGTGTTTAAGGTCCATGATTTTCAATTCAGTTTATGTACACCAGGGGACAGCATTTGACAACCATTTGTTATACAGCAGGAAGGGGAAGCCAAACATATAGTCAGACATTCATTCTATGATCTGATTTTAGTAAACTTAGGGAGATACTGTACTGGGGTTGATCCTGTGACCTGGAATACTAAAAGAGTAGGTCATCATGGATGGGAGTTTCTTAAAAGTGAGATGTTGAAGGCAGAAATTCAGACAGTTTCAATGAGGAGCAAAAATGGGAGGTGTCGAAAGAAACCAGAACTTTCAGTTGAGCTAAAATGTCGAAGAAATGGGAATAAGAAGAAATCATCAAGGAAACAGTCAGCATTGTGGGAAGAAAGTCAAAAAAGCTGAAGCACAGAATGAGCTCAGGCTTGCTAGAAAGTTTAAAAGCAATAAAAAGGGTTTTTTGATTATGTCCATAGCAAAAGGAAGAACAAGGAAAGAACAATGGCCACTGTGTGGAGAAGATAGTGAAATGCTAATAAGGGATAGGGAAAAGGCACAATTACTCAAAACCTTCTTTGTCTTAATGTTCTCTTCAAAGGAGTACAGTGCTTAACCTGGGGAGAATGGAGCAGATGATGCAGTCGGAGAAATGCAGCACAGAATGAGTAAAGATGTAGTATGGGAATACCTGGCTACTCTTAACATGAATGCAAGTTCACAGGACCAGATGAACTACCTCCAAAGAACTGGCAGAAGAAAACTCAGAACCACTTTCAGTAATCTTTGAGAATTCCTGGAGAACAGGAAAGGTTCCACTAGATTGGAGGTGATTGCCCCCCCCCCATCTCCAAAAAACAAAAGAAGAAGACCCAAATAATCACACACACCCATCCAGGAAAGATTCTGTTTCAGATTATGAAACAGTATGTAAACACTTAGAAAGGAATGTTGTGATCACTGAAAGTCAGCATGGGTTTCTCAAAAACGTCATCTTAATCTCTTTTATCAATAGTCACAAACTTGGTAGATAAAGAGAATGCTGTGGATGTGGCTGATCAAGATTTCAGTAAGGCCTTTAACAAGGTCCTCCATGATATTCCTGCAAAAAAGCTAGTAAAATCTGGGCTAGACAATAGTACTGTACTGTTGACTGGATTTGTATGTGGTTGACTGATCAAACGCAAAAGGTGCTCTCCGATGGCTCTTCTTCATTCGGAGAGAAATGAGCAGCGGGATGACACAAGGTTCTGTCCTGGGCCCAGTGCTATTCAACATCTTTATTAATTACTTGGATGATGGAATAGAGGGCAGGCTTATCAAATCTGCAGATGACACCAGATTAGGGGGAATAGCTAAATCTCCAGAGGATGGTCTCCTTGCTTCCTTTCCATCTACCCTAAAAGAATCTTTTGTAGTTTGTTGCATTGCAAATCTCATCCCCTCTTACAAGGAACCTGCTTTTTAGGAAAGCCTAGCCTTCCTCCCTGCCATTTACCAGAATAGCAGAGGATACCATGAGCAAGCCTTGCTAGCCATGGCTTATGGGGCAGTCCAGCAGGAGCCTGGCTGGCTGTGGCCCCCTTATCACGGGCTCTCCTAGTTTCCTGTGACTTGGTAATCTGGCATTGTGATTTCTTCCATCTGAGGCCTGTCTTGTTTTTCTCTCTTTTTCCCCCTCCCAGGGAGAAGATTTTGCTGAATCACCCGGGGAGGGGAAGGTTTGGGACAGTGGAGGCAGGTGGCCAGAAGCGATAAAACTGTGGCTGCTTGAAGCTCTGAAGCCTCTGAGTCCCATGATGAGACAGAGGGGAGCTGCAGACCAACAACTTCTGTGGAATGTTTCTATAAGCAAGTTCTACATGGATGCCTTGCTGGGTGCATGGAACTTTGGGAGATTGTATACATAGAATATAGAGGTGCATGAGACCACAAGGAGCCATGCGGAACAGCTCTTATTGTCAGAGAGTTTTTCCTAATGTTTAAGTGGAATCCCTTTTCCTGCAGTTTGAATCCATGCTCTGGAGCAGCAGAAAACAAGATTGCTCCAGTTTCGATATGACAACCCTTCAAATATTTAAAAAGGGCTATCTTATCACCTTTTAACCTTTTCTTCTGCAGGTTAAACAAATCCAGCTCCCTAAGTCGCTCCTCATAGGGCTTTATGGTTTCCAGACCCTTCGCCATTTTGGCCACCCTCCTCTGGACATGCTCCAGCTTGTCAATATCCTTTTTGAATTGTGGTGCCCAGGACTGGACACAGTATTCCAGGTGAGGCATGACCAAAGCAGATTAGACTAGCACTATTACTTCCCTTGATATAATAATAATAATAACTTTATTACAGCCATTTGGCCAGCACATTCCCTTGATATAGACACTATACTTCTATTAATGCTGCTTAGATTCACATTGACTTTTTAGCTGCTGCATCACACCATTGAGTCATGTTCAGCAAATGGCCTACTAGGACTAGTTGGTCTGAACAGACTTCAGCAGCAGGGGCTGACAGCACACTGTTTTTTAAGAAAGCATTTTCCATTTCAAGTCAATGTTCTTGCACTGAGAGTCTTCTGCTTGGCCTCTGACTGAGGTCAAAACCTGAGATCTGGGATCCCATAGCAAGAAGTCTGCTATGACATTACTTCTACTCAGCACAAATTATTGATCTTTAGTACCAAATTACCCAGTGACTGACAAACACAAGGAATCAACAGGATGCCCTGAGATGAAACTGCTGGGGGACTGGCAGCTTTATCCAAATGTGGCTCTTGGGTTGTCATTTAGTCATTTCTTATGCTTCCTGCTTCCATTGAACGGAAGAAAGTGCACATTGGCCCCTTAGCCACAGCCAAAAATGTGACTAGCTCCCAATTTAGGAGAGGAGATAAGCTGCCTCATTTTGGAATAACCCCAAAGGGATAAAAAACAATCAAACAAGGGGACATAAGCTGAATGGGGAACTGTACAGATGCGAGTCTCCTTCAGTCATTTTGGGACACAGTCTGAACCACAACCACCTTAGCCCCGCTCTGCTAATGAAACAAACAGAACGGGCACAGAGGAGGCTGCCTTATGCCCTCTGTCAGATTTTGAAGGCCTGGCATGCTCAGCCCTGGTACATCAGGCAGGATTCCTCTCTTGCCCTGCTTGGAGTTCCCTGGAGTCCATCTTTCCTGCCCATTGTGTTGCTCAGGACAAGAGCATGGGACATCCTGGATCGTCCTGGCCTTCTTTCTCTTGCAGAACCTCCATGAGTCTGAAGAGAATTCTTAGTCCTCTGAAAAACACTGGGCATGAAGGGGGGCCCTCCCCAGGGTACCACCTTAACCCTTGTACCAGGATCCCCTTACCCAGGCGAGGGCATGTGGTGCTTTTCATTTTGTGCGGGGTGTTCCTTTTCCCCATTTATGACAACACAATGTGTTTTCTAGGTATGGACCAAGAAGACATTGTGCTGCCTGAGGCAAAGAACAAGATGACACCTTCTTTTGTTTCTCTGAAAAAGTGAGGGGGCCTACTGACATCTACCTTCATTCTTGGCAAGGAGCAGCATCTTCCCCTCCCACCTGGCTGGCAGCATGCCATTCCCTGCAGCTTGGTATCTCCTGGCATGTACCTCCTGGAGCCATTGCTTCTTTCTTCTTGATAAAATGGCCAATCCAGGCAGTTTTGTGTAACAGACATCACACAAAAAGGGAGAAAGGGACAAAGAGGGAACAGGGAAATAAGCAAGTTTCAGTGCTGGTTCTTTCGCATGGTTTCCACACTCCCTTTAACACACACACACACACACACAGCAAGTGCCAGGGTGCGGATGGGCATGGGGAGGAGGAGGTGGCATTGGTGTTGCAGGTAGCTGCTCCTCTTCATCCCCAAATGTGGCCAGAGGTGCCCAAGGGTGGTCCGTTGGCACAGGATCCTGCATACCCCTTTGGAAAGGAAAGCAGACCCTTGCTTATTGTGTGGTGGGCAAAGGGGGCTTTTCTTTATCCGGACTCCTAGTCCTTCAGTGCTGCCCCTCTTTTGTGGAGAAAAGGCCAAAGGCATGGCCCTCGGGTGCACCCCTTCTGCCTGCCTGCTGGGTGATAAGGCCTGCCTGCCGGGTGGGCGATCTTGCCCTGGGTTCAGAGCCTCCACCCTTCTCTGCAGCCAGCCGTTAGCAGCCGCCATGGCCTGATAAACTTATCACAATGGCAGGGCTGCTGTCTTAGCCTGGGAAGCTTCCTGCCCAGCAATGCCCCTTACTGGCATTATTTTTGGTGTTTGTAGTTTCTAAAACACTGAGGTGGCCTAGAATTTATTGCATGCTGTGTTTTGTTACATTTTTGTTACACATTCAAGACATACAAATACACATAAGTTTTGTGGCCGAAGTATAAGAAATCCAAATGTGACCCCAGTTTCTTTTGGATGGACGTTAGTACAGTGTTTGCAAAGAGAAAAAATAAGCTTGGGAAACCAACCAACTAAGGTGGGATTATTCACAACATGCTATGTCCCTGATGCTATGCTCAAACAGATATGCCAGCGTGGTCTTGTTCATAGTGGCTCTTTATTTTGAGATGCTTGTTTTTGTACAAATCAGACTCAAACACACAGATCTAAAGAAAAAGACCTCATCTGCGAAGAGGGCAGAGAGGTATGGGGAAAATTCCCACCTTGTGGTAATGCTGGAGCCTAGAGCTAACCAAGGAAGCTGATTCATGGAATCACAGAACTGCCTGGAAGGGACCCCAAGAGCAATCTAGTCCAGTGTGCTTCTGCCATGCAGGAATCCATCACTGACAGATGCTTGTCCAACATTTGTTTGAAAGCCCACAAAGAGGGAGAGTCCGTTGCCTTCGGTGGGCACCTGGTCTGTTGTTGAAGAGTTCTCACCATCAGGAAGGTCTTTATTTAGAACACTGAATGTGGGGATCCCTCCTGTGTCACGGAGGCGGCCTCCCAACCCTAGCAGCCCTGGACTTTTTCTGGGGCCAGGTCCTACTGATGGAGACTGTTCCCTTCTTTCTCTTCCTGAGGTTGGGGGTAGCCAACCTTACTCAGAGTGGGGTGAATCCTTCCAAGACCTCCCCCTCAGATCTGTTTTCCCACAGCAGCCACCTCTGGGCTTGCTGAGGGTCTGGCGATAGCATCCATGCCCAGCTTGTGTGCTTCCCAAAAAGCATAATGGCAGTAGACCAGTGTGGGAAAGAGGTTGCAGTGTCAATGGGGCAGGAAGGGCACACCTGCACCCTTGCTTGTTTCTCCCCCCCACCTCCTCCTCCCCACATGCAAATTTTAATCCCAGTGCTGACAAGACCTCCAGGCAGACATAGTGACATGTCTTGCGGGGGCCACCCAATAGCCCTTCAAAAGTACCTGCCTGACATCAAAACCTCAAGGGATTTGGAGCGCAGAGGGGTGGCACAAGAGTACTGGGACCCAGCCTGCTTCACACCTTGAAGTGTGCCTCCTTTGAGAGAAAGAGGGTCATGTTTGGACTGTTTTGCTTAGCAAATCAGGGGCATGCAAAGCAGTCTCGGAGGCAGCAGGGCCATGCCAGGAGGCAGCGGGAGGGAGGGGTGGGTGCCCATGTGAGTGTGTGTGCATATGTGTTTGTGTGTCTGTGGTTTCTTCCTTCTAGACCTCTTCAGCCAACAGAGCTTGAACTGATTACAAGCCCAAAGAGCAAAGCTGTATAATTTCCAGAAAAGTACTAAAATATGAGGAGAGGCGGAAGGAAGAGGGGACAGAATATGATAACACGCAGAACGTCGTCCTTTAAAAAAAGAACTGAAAAGAAAAGCTCGGATATTAGACTAATAAATGTTTGCCAGAGCATATTCCTTTTGGAATCAGCTTTATGTACACTCCTGGCCCATTCTAACTTGTCAGTGGGAAAGTATTTGGGCTAAAAAGCTACCAAGGAGTAGGGTTTTATTACCTTCAAGGTCTGAGATCAAGTATGCCATAGTCACAATGATTGCCTGAAGCACCACTGATTCAATAACAGAAGCAGCCAACACTTTAGGTTGCTTCTAGTGCTTCTGGTATATTGTTTTGGTCATCTTCATAGCAGCCTTACAAGAAGGACAGTGTTCTTCCCTGGTGACAGACTAGAAAGAAGTGGCTGGCCTTGTGAGCTGATCAATGGCCAACATGAAAGTCTGAAAAGGGGCAGCAGTTTCCTCGTCCCCTCCTCCTCCTCTTTATTTGCTTATTTATTAAGACATCATATTAAAACACAAGTTTTAGTAAAAATGGTCTGTTATGAGCTATGTCACACTGTTATATCTCAGTGGAATGATGAAGCTGCCTTGTGTCCCAGTCCATAATATGAAATATCCCACCATCCCCAAAGCCTTCCTCTGGGAATGGGGAAGTTATGGCCCTCCAGACGATTTTGGACTCTAACTCCCATTAGCCCCCTAGACAATGTGACAAGTAGGCAGTGGCGATGGGAGTTATAGTCAAGCAAACCACTGGCACCCATAGGTTCTCTGCCCTCATTACCGGACATGTTGGGGACATGCTTGCTCTTATGTGTGAGATTTATTTGCAGTATGTGTGTGTGTAATATCACTTCCTTTTAAAAATAGGCCATCAAGAGAGTTTGTTCTCCCAACATCCACTCCTTTCGATATTAAAAAGAGAATAGAGCACCCTGAGTGCAGCCGATTCTATGATTCTATCCCATAACAGGAACAGGGCAGACAGAAAGAGAAACCTATGTAGATTCTACTTCATTACATCTAGATTGCTGCACTCTGCAATACTGGTATGAAGGTGGCCTGCCTTGCAGGGCTGTCGTAAGGATTATATGAAACTGTTTACACAAAGCATTTGGCACACTGAATAGCTCCCTAATTGTGGGCTAGACAGTGGTTAGGGATGATGGCCATTCTAATTTAATCGAGAAAAGGGCAGTCCACAGTCCCAGCCCTGCTGTGTAATTTCAAATGTATCTCCATGAGAACTAGACACTTGTATATTCTTTTAAAAGGAAGCAAATCCTGTTCTCTTTTGTCTGCGAAACCCTCTGCACCTGGCTGGCAATGGGAGCAAAATGGACAGGAGGGTGAGTGAGAAGCAGCAGGAGGCATAGGTTCAAATGCCAGGCACTCACATTCACACACACACACACACAACCTGCCCTTGCATGATGGAAATCACCACTGATAGGGATGGAAATGCCCTGGATAAAGGCCCTTTTGTTCCTAAAAGAGGGAAGCCAGGCCTCTGATTTGTTTTTTTACAGATTTTTCCTTTGCTCCTTCCTCCAAGGCTGGGACATCTGTTTCTTCAGCTAAAGACATCTCTATTTGGTTTTAATCATTTGCAGATTTGGATTGATGACCTCAATGCACTTCAAAAGGGGGGGGGAGGAGTGAGAGAGCCCAGACAAGATAACAGCCCTTGGACAAGATCACACTTGCAAAGGATTCTGACATGTTTACTCAGAAGTCAGTCCCGATTCTGTTAAATAGGGCTTACACTCATGGGGTTTGGGCAGTACAAGCATTTGCGTTATTTTAGTACCCTAAAGCAGGGTGGCTGGAGTTGAGCAGAAAGTATATGGGTGTTCTGGCAGACTGATGGGTGATTCACAGCAGATAATATGCAAAGTTTTCTGACTCCTCATAGTTCTCATATCAGCAAATAACTCTGGAAGTTTCTCCCCAAAATGGGTTAACCTCCTGAGAAATGGGAGAACTAATCACTAACCTCTGGCAAGATCTTACAGACCAATATGATAGTTTTGTGCTTAAATTTCTGACCCATAGTATCTCAGGTGTAGATAGATAGATAGATAGTTCCATGGGATACAGGTAAGTTTTGGAGCCATTGTTTCCATCATAAACATGCTTGCGTGCATCCACCCAGTCATTCATTTTATAGCTTCATCTAATTAGTGGATCTCACAGTGTGAGTAAAACCAGAAAGTTCTGCCTATCCATGAGACAACAGTACAAACCTAAACATCACTATAATGACCCAGACGTATGTACTGTCTAGAGATGTTTGCAAAAAAACCCACCACCAGTCAGTTGCAGAAGTTATGATTGTCTCATTTATTTTTTAAAAATGGTGTTTGTAAGCCCATCATCACAAGCAGAAATACATCTATTGGGTTACAAGAGCTGTTGGAGGATGGAACAGACTGCCAGGGGTGGGGGTGGACTCCCAGGTTGGATGAGCATCTCTAGGGAGCGGGTGTGATTGTGGATTCCTGCACAACAGAAGGTGGTTGCACCAGATGGCCCTTCGGGGCCTTTTCAAACTCTGTGATTTGATAGAGATTATCAGACGGAGGAGAAAAGGGGAAGAAAAAGGCATAATCCCAGATAAATTGCTTTATTGTAAGGAAGGTTTTTAGATGACACTGCGCTCATCCAAAATTTATTCCAGGAAGAACCAGGAATGCTCCAGCAACAAACCATTCACAGGGAAATCTTGTGAATGGTTTCTCAGTAGTGAGATTGAAATGTGATTGCAAGGGTGTGAAAGCTAATGGCATTTCATTTGCGCTATTAGGGAAGCATTTCTTTATTTGATAACCTGTTCCCTCTTTTTGCATGCAGAAGGTCCCAGGTTTCATCCTCACTGGGAGGGCTCAAAGTGAAAGAGGAGGATGGAGCTGCAGGGTCCTCGTTCCGTCACACCATCTTGCAAGAGCTGCCTGTCGGTCAGGAGAGAAGACTAGGGCAGCCCTCTGTCTTCCTCAACAGCAGGCTAGGTCTGGTCTTCCTGATGGTCTGCAGAGCTCAGGGATGGTCACTTGGGGCTGAGGCTGCAGCTAGGCTCGTCCCACTGTGTCTCCCTTCTGAGGACAGAAGAACAGGATAACCTCAGGCACTGACTACCACTCGGCCTTCCCTTGGCTTTTCCCTCTTGAAGCCAGCCAGGCTTCACCTTCCCAGCTTTAGACATGGCCAGAGCCAGAAATGGGCAGAGCCACTTCTCAGCCCTTTCCCACCTGGCCCTTGGCTGCCGGGCCTCCCTCTCCCCTGCTGCTCACTTCAGGCTGTGCTGGCTTTCCCGATGGCGCCGCAGGTCCACCTTGCGCTGGAAGCCTTTCCTGCAGAGCTCGCAGGTGAAGGGCTTGAAGCCAGTGTGTTTGCGACTGTGTGTAATGAGGTTGGAGCTCTGGCTGAAGGCTTTGCCGCACACCTGGCACTTGTGGGGTTTCTCTCCTGTGGGGGGGGGGGGCGAGGGAGGAAGAAAAAGGGACATGAACAATCCATAATATTATATTGATCTTATAATAACATCAGTTGAACAGCTATTCCTTGGTCAGGCAGTGGTTCACAGCCCACAGTCATGCCAGAAGGCCAAAGAGTGAGGTGAGAGCAGGGTGACCAGGTGTTCTCCTTTTCCAGGAGATCTTCCACATTTCAACCTTGTGTCTAGAAGGAATTCCAAAATGTCCTCGATTTTGAGGATGACTAAGAAGCTCACTGAATAACGTCATATTTGTTCAAGAAATGTGTCTACTTGGCAGCCTGTCCTCACTGCAAATAGGGGGATAGGATGGACCTTTCTAAAGTTATTTTCTCCCAGGAGCAGCAGAAGACGAGAGACTTCCCCCAGGGCAGTAGATGTGTGTGGAGGGGGCCCTTCCTCACCTGTGTGGATGTAGGTGTGCTTCTTCATGTCTGACTTCTGGTGAAAGCGTTTCCCACAGTACTGGCAGGGGTAAGGCCTTGTGTCCGAGTGGATCAGCAGGTGGGTGGACAGGGTGGACGAGCGCTTGAATGTCTTCCCGCACATCTTGCACTCAAAGCTTTTCTCCTGCAAGGATGAGATTTGAAAGGGAACATCAGCGATAGGAAGCAAATGAGAGATGTTGGGGGATTTTGAAGCCTCTGATATTCCAGGAGAGGGAGGATTTAGTGTACATTCTTTTTCATGTTCTCTTTTATGTGAGTCAGCCAATGTATACCAGTCCTCCAAGGAAGGAGAGAGGCTTTCTGGGGTTTTGGACAGGAGTTTCCTCCTGCCCTCCAAAGATGCTGAGACTAGAACCCAGGACCTTTGGCATTTAGTGCAGCTACTCCTGCACTGAGCAACTACATCAGAGTGTTGGTCCATGTCAGCTCAGTCTTGTTTTCACTGGTGGGCTGTTCTCTGGGTTCCAGAGACTGGAGTTTTCCCTAGCCCAGCCTGGAGATACTGCTGCCACTTGGGATGTTGCGCATGAAAACCATCTACTCTGCCCCTCTGCTGCAACTTTTCATTAAAACTACATCTGGCTTTTGCTTTGCAGAACAGGAGGAGGCTGCTGAAAAGTCTGGGCCACAGTTAAGTCCATCACACACACACACACACACACACACACACACACACACACGATGGTGGGAAAGAAGCATAATAATGAACATACAATACATAGATATTTATTGTAGTGATTAACAAACCAAACTTAGTCATTGAATTAAGCAAAACGTTTTGGTTCACCCTCCTCAGTTGCTTAAAATTAAAGTGATACCCCCCCCCCGACAAGGCCGCACTGCAGCACCCAACAGTTCCTGTGCTAGCTGGTGGGGAATGAGACTTGCAGCTTGCCACCCTCTCGCCTTACATTTTACCTTTTTAAGGACTTACCTGGGAGTGGATATTGGCATGTTGCTCTAAACTTACAGCGTGCCCAAAGGTTTTGCCACATGTTTCACAAGCAAAGGGTCGCGTGCCGCTGTGCGATCTGCGGACATGGACCTCCAGGCCATGCGGAGTGGAAAATATCTGGAAAGAATGGCATTGCCTTTAGTGCCAGCAGAAGGTCCCCCCATCTCTTTTTTGCCAACCTTCTGTCCCCTTCTTTTCCTGTTTAAATACTGAACTATGGTGTGACAGAGGGGCAGCAAAGTGCCTTGAAATGTTTCCACCTTCCTGAGCAAGGAGGATCTGCTCCTCGTCACTTGCCCAGACACTGTAGAATCACAGAATCATAGAGTTGGATGGGTATCCCAGGGCCATTAGTCCCTCCACCTCGCCGTAAAGACCTCCAAAGTATGAGAGTCTGACACCTGAAGCAGTCTGTATTCCACTGTCAGATTGTTTTTACACAGTGGTGTCACTGTGTGTGTGTGTGTGTGTGTGTGTGTGGGATGGGAACCACACTGGGTGATACCCCAGAGGAGGGTTGACACCTGGTTGGGCTCTCCTCCTCCTTTGGTACAGAAGGGGTGAACACGTCCCCTTCCTGGCTGCTCCATCACCAGGTTTCTCCCTGGGGAGGAAGCCTGATGATGGAACAGCAAGAAGTGCGAATGTGCACCCTTCCTGCATGCAATAGGTAACACCCTAGCTAGCAATGCCACTGTTCTTACAGTCAGAAAGTTCTTCCTAATGTGCAGGTAAGATCTCATTTTGTGTAATGGCAGCTTTTCGCACTATGCAGTTAGAACATTATGATTCCACTTTAACTGCCTGGTCCCATCCTAGGGAATCCTGAGATTTGCACTTCAGGGAGGGGTCTCTGGAATTCTCCGCCAGAAAGCTCTGCTGCCTCCCCAAAATGGCAAGCCCAGGACTCCATAGGATGGTGCAGCCATGGCACCTAAGGTGGAATCGTAGCACTACAGCTGTGCAGTGTGAACAGGACTGCAGTTAAAGTGGAATCTTAGTGATTCTAACCATTTTGTGTCAAAGGGCCCAAATTGGGAGGACAGGCTCTGCAACCTTTCAGATCCAGAGGAGAAAACCTTGTGCAAAAGCAGAGAAGATACCCAATGAGTGTACCCCATTGGGAGGGGGTGTCCTGTCCTATAAGGAGCCCCAGAGGGTGGGTGGGGACTCTAGAGACCCCTATCCAGCCCCATCTTTCTCTCCCTTCCCCTCCTTGTCTATGGGTGACTGACTTTGTTACAGATCAGGCAGTGGAAGGTCGCTCCCAAGTCTGGAGAAAACCGCAGGCTGTAGTCCAGGGGGGGCTCCGAGGCAGGCAGGTGCGGGTGAGTCCCATACAGGTGGATAGAGCCCTCCAGAAAGGCTGAAGGCAGCGGGCGGAAGCCGTAGGGAGGCTGCAAGGCATCCCAGACCAAATGGGGCTTGTAGAAACTGGTGGGAAGATGCTCCATGGAGCCATTGCCACTGCTGCTACTGATGCTGCTGCTGCACTCTTTGGCTCTCAGGGCTGGGAGGAGAACCTCTGAAGGGAAATCAAGAAAAAATAGCATAAGGCATCATTTATACAGCCCTTTTACTAGGAACAATGTCTGTGGGTGCCTCCAGGCAGGGCAAACTGCTCAGGAGGAAGCTGTGGGATTGGGAGCTGTCATTCTTCAGTTTCCTTTAAAGGTCCAACACATTACATTATTGGCTTTTCCTCCCTGTTGTGTTACTTTACTAAACACAAGGAAGATGGACAGTTCCAGAATCCTAACCCTACAGTGCACACTGTGTGTGTATTTGTATTGCTCACAGCAAGATGAGAATCTTTCTCCCTGCAGAACTACTGTTTGTAGGGTGATGGGCTGGAGTTCAATACAGGGAACATTAAAAGCAGGTCTCTCTCACCTACAGCTGAAGATGCACCCCAGTACCAGCTCCCCTCACTCCTTCAGGACGTGGTTCATCCTCTCCCCACTTGTCCCAGTCTTTCTGCTGCATTGGGGGGGGGGTCAGTGCCCTGTCTAGCCCACCAAGAAAGCCCAGGTATGACCTCTGGCAACTCACCTGGCATCGGCATTCCCCCTGAAGCGGTGCTGTCCCCACTGGTCTGCTTCTGGACAGGGAGGTTTCCACCTTCTTCCTCTGGGGCTGGATATTGTGGGAGGGGGGCTGTGCCAAAAACTTTGCTCTCCAGGTGGGCAATGCTGCCCATGCCATCTGCCACTGTGGTTTCAAAACAGAACAAAAGTTCACCCGCCTGGCCAATCTACAGTGGCATAACTAGGGTTGGTGTCACCCAGTGTAGTAACTCATGGTGTCACTCCCAGCCCACTGACCTCCCATACCACATCATACTGAATCCTTAGTAATGTTCTTTCTAGTAATGTTACTCATAAATCATAATTCTCATATAGCACTGAATATAATGGAACAGTTGTGACATAAACAACTAACAAAATTTTAATACAATATCATACCCACCTAATGTATTTACATATACATCATTTCATATGGATAAAGTGGGAAGTTGGTAATAGGTGGTGTTTTTAAAGGAAATTTTAAAAGAATAAAAAATCTTTTTAAAACCTTTAAAAAAATTTAAGTACTGAATTGTGGCCATCACATTCCTGTTTGTGTGTGTGCTGCCTTCAAGTCGCCAGTTGACTTAGGGCAATCACATGAATTTTATAGGGTTTTTTAAGGCAAGGGATCCCCAGAGGTAATTTTTCCAGCTCCTTCCTCTGAAATGTAACCTACAGCATCCGGGATTCATTGGTGGTCTCCCATCCAAGTACTAACCGGGGCTGACCTTGCTTAGCTTCTAATATGAGATGGGATCTGATGGTGTCAATACTGTATTTAGACCCTCTGTGTCCTGGGTGGCCAGATATCCTTCTTTTCCAGGATATGTCCTACACTTCAATTTTCTATCCAGATGCAGTGTCAAAATGTTCTCTGTTTTGAGCATGACTGAAAGGAGCATAATTTACATCTGTGTTAGTGTTTTTAGCTTTTATTTGGTAATATCCTACGTTATCTTTAATGTCCTACATTCTGCAATGACTTTTCCGCCTTTGCAGTTATGACACCTATTTATCTTGGCCCTTTCACATTCTTGGCTTACTCTCTGTGAGGTCTCCTTCACACTTACCAATCATAGCATTATGATCCCACTTTAACCACTATGGCTGCATCCTATGGAATCCTGGGAGTTATAGTTTAGTGAGGCACTGGAGCTCCCTGGCTGAGAATCCCCAAAAAGTCCTCAGCAGGGTGTTCTCAACTGCAAATCCCTGGACTTTGTAGGATGGAGCCTGTAACATCAAAGGCTTTGTCGGTTTATCTTTCTGCCTATTTGGTGATATGTAGAAATCCATAGTCCTGAATCTGGCATGTAAAATCTTTGAGCACAGCAGAGATTTGGACTACTTCAGGTCCTTGCTGGACAAACTTTCTAGGTTATTTTTTATGCTAGAGGGCACATTTATACACCACTTTTGATCAGTTATTTTATTTAGACTTTAGCTGACATCCTGACCATTTTTATGCAAGTTTGGAATCAATCTTTAAACACAAGGATTTTCAGAAAATGGTTGGCTTGGGTCCATTTTGCATTGAAACTGGTGTGAATGTAAACTGTTGTTTCCTTCAAATCATAAGCAAAATGATGAGCAACACCAGCTATATTTTAGTGTTTTAATAAAACATCTAAACCTATTTTTGAGAATCTACCATGACACTGTGCAAGTTTGGGATCAATCTTCAAACCCTGGCATTTGCAGAAAATGGTTAGCTTAGGTCCATTTTGTATGGAAGTTGGTGTTTCCTTCAAATCAATGAGCAACGTCAAATAATGAGCAACGTCAGGTATATTTCCTAGTGTTTTAATACAGCATTTAAACATATTGTTGAGAATCTACCATGACGCTGCGTAAGTTTGGAATCCCAGTTCTAAGGATCTTGGTCTTTTTATTTCCAGCTATAAACATACCCAGCTCTTAAGGGCATGTGTGTATGTGTGTGGGTTTGAGAAGGGGCTTGTGTATCCCTAAATTCCCTGGAATTCATGCAAAGCAAAGGCAAATTAATAGATGTTGTGGAATTCAACCTTCCTCGGAGCAGGATTTTCATATATTAATTTAGGATGTTTACACTCTGCCTGCTAACAGAAGTTCCCACAGAGGCTAACAGTATGTTCAGGATGCAGAAAATGATACCGTCGACTGTGCGCTCCTCTGCCAGCACTTCCCTGGTACATTTCTTGTCTGACCCTGACTGAATCAGCCCCATGGTTAAAGGAGAGTCGGTAGGGTTGTTACTCAGGGAGGGTAAGCCAAAGATCCTGGGCCCAATCCCCATCAGCTCTTCCATATGAGACCTTTAGAGCCTGCCAATTCCACTTGAACTGCCATGGCTGTGTCCTGTGGAAAGGGTGGGGGGGGGGGGGGAAGGTTGGAGTCTAGGGAGCCATCGGAGGAGATCTTTCAGTGCACCTTCCTCAGTTGTACATCCCAGGATCCCAGAGGGTGCTGCTCTGGCAATTTGATTGGAATCATAGCTCAGGCCCTGGAGAGCTGTGGCTGGTCAGTGCAGCTCAGTGCTGAGCTCCCATGAACCAGTGCAGTAATTCAAATGGGAGAGCATCTGCTTTTCATGCCAAAGGGCCTGGGTTCAATTCCTGGTGGCAAGACCTGGGTTCAATTCCGGATGATTAGGCCACAGAGCCTGTGCAGCCAGTCTGTGTTGACAATGTTGAGATAGATGGATGAGATCTCTGAGATGTGATTTGCAAGGCAGGGGGACAAAGCAGCCTTGTTTTTCTCCTTCCCTTCCTCCCTGATTCCTTCCAAAGAGAAAATTCACACATCCCAGCTCTCCTGGACTTGGAGCTTCCAGCTATTTTGGATTTCAACTCACAGCCTGCATGGTCATTGGCCATGTCATCTAGGAGATGATGGTGGCAATAGTCCAGCATAACCAGGGGTGAGGAGTGCCAGGTTGGAAAAGGGCAGGCTTCCTGAGTCCTGTTTTGTAGACCACCTGGGGCTGAACCACCAGACCTACCGGCAGGGGAGGGTGGTGCTGTTCCCAGATCCCATTTAGTCACGAGGAGGTCGTCACCATCCACCACTCGGCGCTGGTGATGGGAGTGGGACCTCTTGCTCTTCACCAGGAAGGAGCGTGGCATTCCCACCTGCTTGCTGGTCAGAAAAGCTGGAGAGTAAAGGCAAAGAAATAGCAGCGTTGCAGGAGAGATTGTACAAGGAGACTAAGAAGCATAAGAGGTCACCAAAGGCCATTGTGTCTCCCTCCCAGCATCCCCATGCAACTGATGCCCGCTCTCACACGGGGATCAGGAAGGAGCAGCTTCTTAGAATCATAGAATCATAGAGTTGGAAGAGACCACCAGGGCCATCCAGTCCAACCCCATTCTGCCATGCAGGAACTCTCAACCAAAGCATCCCTGACAGATGGCCATCCAGCCTCTGTTTAAAGACCTCCAAGGAAGGAGACTCCACCACTCTCCAAGGAAGGAGTGTGTTCCACTGTCGAACAGCCCTTACTGTCAGAAAGTTCCTCCTAATGTTGAGGTGGAATTTCTTTTCCTGTGGCTTGTATCCATTGTTCTAGGTCCTATTCTCTGCCTTACTCCATCCTCAATGACATCCCTTCAAATATTTAAACAAGGCTAACATATCACCTCTTAACTGTCTCTTCTCCAGGCTAAACCTACCCAGCTCCCTAAGTCACTCCTCATAGGGCAGGGTTTCCAGACCCTTCACTGTTTGGTTGCCTTCCTCTGGACACGTTCTGCATGATTATGGGAAATCTTCTAGAGATGTAAAGTTCCTGCAGCAGCTGGCCCTATAGTGAGGGCAAGGCACGTGCGTGACTGCATTGCCTGCTTGCATCCCATCCCACCTATCTGTTTGGAGGCAGCCCCCTGGTCCTACAAAACATGCTGGCCAGCTCCAATAATTTGGGTGAAGAGGGGGGGAGGCAACAAGGACTCTTGAAGGAACTTATCCATGGAGTTTCCAAGCTCTCAGACTGGTGGGGAAGGAGCACAACACAAAATGGAGTTCCCTGAAAAGTTTGTCCCTCTCACTTTCCACAGCCAATATCCCCACCCTGAAGTATCCCTGAGGAACAAGGATGGAAAGGCCTCCACTCTGCAACATGCCAAAAGGCAATCAAGGGCAGCTCCTTTGCATGCTCCTTTGCATTGGCTCCAACTATTGCTCCATGCAGTTAACTGTAAAAAACAAATTTCTGGCATGTGTTGCCCTGGGAAATATGTCCTCTGGCCTGCTCCAACCACAAGGTATATCCCCACCCTACCGCTGGCTCTTTTGTTGGACACAGGATCTTTCCTTGGGTCCTTAGGGGTAGAAAAAGTGGGTCCAGAGCTGGGATTGTTCCTAAGTGGGTGGCATCCCATAACACAAGGTGGGAAAGAGACAGAACACAACTTTCTTACCCTCAGTGTGTGTGTGTGTGTGTGTGTGTGTGTGTGTGTGTGTGTGTTTGTGTGCACACTTCTGCAAAGCACCATGATCGGCTATTGTCCACAAGGTGATAACAAGAGAGAGGAGCCTCCCAAGCCCCACCCCAGGCCCAGGGAGACAACATCGGCTACATATTCTAAGAGCACATACAGAGATTGCTGAATGAGGATTTTAGAGCTCTATGAAAACCAATGGGAAACCATAGGACAGTCCGCCTCCCTCCCTCTCAGCCTGATCTACCCCACAGGGTTGTTGTGAGGATACAGTTGTTGGAGAGTGGGGAAAGGAGGAGGAGGAGGAGGAGGAGGAGGAAGAGGAAGGGGAGGAGGGGGAGGAGGAGGAGAGCCAACCAAACATTCTGGAACATCCCAATGGTCAAGAGTGTTGGACTAAGACTAGACGGACCCAGATTCAAATCCCTGAACATTGCCATGGAGCTAATGGGATGATCTTGGGGAAGGCATTATTCTTCTCAGCCTAAGGTGACCATGAAGATAACATGGTGTATTGGTTGGGGGGGGGGACAACATGTACCACTTTAAACTCCTCAGAGAAAAGGTGGAGGATGTCAATTAAATACATTAAATGTTGCTGTTCAGATTCTGTTGAGATTCTGAATGTGGCACTTTGGATGTGAATGTCTCCCACCAGCATTTGTGATGCCTTGTTGCTCTTCTTTAAATGTATATTAACATTGGTGGGCATCAAAAACCAGCTCTTGCAAGCTGTTTGTGGTTTCCCTGTCAGCCCTCAGAAGTTGCTAGATCCTGACTATGAGGTACAAGTGGAACCTGCAACACAAATTCTGAAGTGCGGAGCAACCACGTTCAGGGTTCCCACCAGCCATCCTGCCACGCTCTTTTCCACAGTGCTCCCATCTCATCCCCATCACAGCCAGACATCATTCCTTCCATTCCCAATGAGAATGCTCAGCCCTCAAAATATCCAAAGTGTATGGGAGGGTTGACTGCTAGTTCTCCTGACCTTATTGTCTCAGGACATGGTGGCCTGTTATCTACCCCTTTCATATGCTTATCACTTCTTTTATTCTCTCCCCCATCTTCAACATCAGGGAGCACTTATATGTTTTGGTGCCTGACATCGCAGGTTCAGAGTTTGCACCTTCTTAATGCAAATATATCTAGAACTACCACATTTCTCCTCACTGGAAAAAAGGGTTCGAATCCCCATTCAGTGATGAATCTCACTGTCATACCTTGTCATACATTCTCATCCTCAGAGGAGGGCAATGGCAAGCTCCTTCTGAAGAACCTTGTCAAGAAAACCCAGTGAAAGTTTTATCTTTTGCCATAAAAGTAAAACCCTCTGAGTTCCAGGGGCTCTACTCTCAGGAAAGAAGGCCTTTCTGCCCTCCCCATGTCTTTTATTGGGGGTGAATGCAAGGCCAATGTATGTCTGGGTACCTTGGGTCATTTGCAGGAGATCAGAAGCCTGTTGTTCCCAATTGTTTAAGAGAGCAGGAGCAACATAACCCTTTGTTGCCTTTACCCATAAATTATTTAATTGAAATGAAGAAATGGAAGAGGCGTCTGGGTTTCTATGCTGAGGCGCTGTGAGTTGTGGCACCCAAAGCAACTTCCTGGGCTCAGAATTATGTTATTCTACACCAGGGGCAGGCAAGTTGTATGGGAACATCTCAGCCCCCCAGAGCAGGACATGCCACCCCAAATCAGGTGAAAATCAATCTCTGATGTCCTTTTATAGTTTACACTTCCATGATTTTTGCCCAGATTCCAGCTGGATTCCATGGTTTTATTTTAGCATTTTGAGGGTTATTTTGCCCCCTGTTTAATTTGGGGTGATTTGGAGGGCTCAGTGAGAGCATGAAAAGGACACAGGTGTTTGAATGTAGTGTGGCCCATAGGTTGCTACTAACCTCCCACCCTGCCTCTGATGGTCTTTTCCAACTCTTCTTTTGGTTGGATCTTGGGCTTGGAATGGAAAGCAAAGCAGATCTCGGTACCTGAAATCTGCAACCAGCCCCGCTTTCTCTAGTAGGTTATGGCTGCGATCCTTCATCCATTTACCCCTGAGTAAAGTCCCACTAAACTCAGTAGGGCTTACCTCTTAGTATATGTGTGCAATGTGGGCAGAAATAAATTTCTGTAAGCTCTGAGATGTCCACATTAAGTGCTCTTTCCCTCTTCCTCAGTCAGGAGTACATTCCCAGGAAGCATCTCCTTCTCCTTCCACAGTTTTGCCCTTTGCTTTTTCCAAAGAGCAAAAGAAAGGGATCGGATTGTCCTTCCTAAACTACAGGAGGCAGACAGGCAGGCAATGGATTTGTGCTGAAGGGAACTGTCCAGAGAAAACTGTCCTGATAGCATAATACACCTTTCTCAAAAGGTTTCTCTCTGCCTCTTGATCTGCCACGAGATTTAATGACTTAATGACTCCTACTAATAATAGCAGTAATAATATCACTGCAATTGGAAGTTTACTTCTTGGAGTAAACTTCCAATTACAGTGATATGGTTGCTGTTATTATTAGTAGGAGTAGCACCAATTTTGGGGGGAGATTTGCTTGTTTGCGTGGCTGCTATCAGAAGATCTAACACAATTTAACATCTTTGCTCTAAGAAGCAAATTTTGCAGTGATTATCATTATTATTAAAGGTGTAGAGAGAAACAACCTGTTTATCGACCTTGATTCAGAGCAAGTCTGAACAACTTTGCTCTCGGAAGAAAAAGCTTTGCAAACAACAACAACAACAATGATCTATTAGTGATAATTATTAGTGGTAATTATTGAAAGGGGCATCATCACCTGCTTGCAGAGGCCTGTCTCTTTTGTCCGATGAGAGTCTCCACAAGGTCCTGTTTTCTCCTTTTTGGTTTATTTTCTCCCTCAGATTGACTGCTGCTGGATTTAGGAAAGCCTCCACCTCTCTCTCTCTCTCTTTCTCTCTCTGGTGATTTTCTTTCTTTCTTTCTTCTCTTCCTTCTTTCTCTTCTTCCTTTGCCCCCATTCCCCTCCCTGATTTTTCAATCAGATTATTGATGTCAAAATCTGGTGGTTGAAGGGACAGCCAATGAGGAAGCCAAAGCCTTGACAGTATTTGCTTATCAAAACCTTCCAGACTTTGAAAACTTGAAGAGAATTTTTCTTGTGGCTCAATGGTTAGGTAGGAGAAGTGGCACAGACTGTGCAAGGACCGTTGGTTGTCCTTTCCTCCCCCCCTTCCCCACTTCTTTTGTTGGAAGAAATGTTCTTTTGAGATACTGGTTGTATTCTTTAAAAAGGCAAAGGAAAGTGTGGTGCATCCAAAAGTTGGACTGGGGGAGGAATCTATTTCTCCTCAAATCTCTCTGTGACCATGAACATATGAAAGAGTCAAAGAGCGAGATGGGCAAGCTATGGCCCTCCAGATGTTCTTGGACTCCAGCTCCCATCAGCCCCAGGCCCAGCATCCTCATAATAAGGAAAGCCAGGCCCTGCAGCCCAACAACACTGGGAGGACCATATGTCCATCTTGGTCTAAGGCAAGACATAGTTCAAATCCCACTCATTCTCAAAATGGCAATATTTTATTGATAGCACTTCTACTTGATTTAATAACTAGAAAGGCTTTCAAAGTAGCTCACGTATCAGTTCCAAAGAACACATCCCCTGCTCTTGGACATACAGTTTAAAAGCCATGGCACAAGAGGAAAGTGAACGTTCCTAAAGGCGCTCGTTCCTGAAGTTTAGAGGCTCTTCAGCTGAGGAGAAGACACCAGATCTGTTAAAGGGGCTTTTTAGGAGAAGAGCTGGTGGGAAAGTGAGAAGGAAGCTGGCAGTAAGACGTGGGAGAGGATCATACTGGATAGCCTAACAAAGTTGTAAAAACGGTTTTTCCAGACATGAGTTTCCTAGCAGTTGTTTTGAAAAGAATCACTTCGGAAGCATGTTCAGCAAGTGAGAACGATGGATCTGAATCGCATCATTCTGGAGGTCAGGGACTAATGGCAGAGTTGTGTTTACTATCCCTCTGGAGTTTTGGGTAGATTCACCATCCCTGCTCTGCTCAGCCCTGCCTTTGTGCTTGTGGTGTGACCTATAGGTGCATGATTTTGTTACCGCACCAATCCCTCCGTCTGCAACAGAGCTTGGAAAAGCTATCTTCAGGATAACAACTCAAGGATTACAACTTGCTGTGCTGGCTGGGGGTCTGAGAGAAGCATTCCCCAAAAAAGTAATGCTTCCAATTGGCCCGGCAGCCGGCAGGTTGATGTAAGCATGAATACATCACTCAAAAGATCTCTGCAACATTTGGGGTCTGGGGGAAGCAGACATGTATGCATATGTGCCTTCAAGTTGCCTGTTAACCTATGGCAACCCCATGAATTTTATAGGGTTTTCTTAGGCAAGGAATCCTCAGAGATAATTTTTCAAGCTCCTTCCTTTGAAATATAACCTACAGCACCCAGGTGGTCTCCCATCCAAGTATTAACCAGGGCTGATTCTGCTTAGCTTCCAAGATCAGATGGGATCTGGAGCATTTGGTGCATCTGGAAACCAGCACCTGAAAACTTCTGAGAAGGAAAGAAACAGATATTTGAGGACTAACAATATTGGGATTGAGGGCCAAGAAGTCTGTCTCCAGTGCCATCTCCTGGTAGCAAGTGAAAGTCATCTGCTTGTATGCTCTACGTTTAGAGAATGGAAAGGTCAAGGGGTCCTTGACCTGAGCAGCTTGCAATCCCAAGCATCACGCATGAGACATAATTGATTTCTCCCTATAGTGCAACTGTTCCCACCCGTCCTCTAGGTCATTCCATGCAGATGAATGGATTACAATTCGTACAAGTAATCAACTACAATGTATTTAGTCAAAATCAGCTTTATTTTAAAAAGCAAACACAAAATGTGAATTTCACCAGACTTCTGTTTGTGCATTTGGTCTTTGTTGAGTACCTTGGTTTGGCTGAGTTTAGAAAAATCTTTTTTTCTGGACCACAATTTCCAGTTCATAGGAGCTGAAATCCAAGAAAGCAACATTTCCCAAGTGCTTGTTCAAAGACAGTCTAAGTTGACCTCTTGCAAATTGTTGCCACTCAGATGTTTTGGGCTCATCTTACCTCCTTCTCACAGGGTCAGTGCTGAGGATGATAGGAACCGTAGTCTGAGGGATCTGGGAGAGGACACCAAGTCCTCAAGTCTGCATGGTGTTCCAATTGAGATGGCAGCTGTTCACCTTAAAAGATAAGAAAATAAAAAGTGGAAACGTGATGGGGAAGCCACCTGCCCTGATACCAAATAGCAACCCTCAGTGCCTGCCTGAAGCTCAGGGTGGAAGGAGCAGATATTTTGTCCTCTTCTGGGAGAAAGGAGGACATCCTAGCCTGGCCTGCTGGACTACAATGCTCATTCTCCCCAGCCAGCATGCCAGTGGGGCTATGGGAGATGTAGTGAGTTGTGGAAGGCTAGGTTAGTGTGCAGGACAAAGGATAGGGAGATCTATGTTCAAATTATCACACAGCTACTGGGCAACTTTGGGCCAGCCTCACAGGGGTCTTGTGAGAAGATGATGGAACTGGGAGGGGTGAAGAAAAGGAAATCTAGAAGATCTCCTGACTGAAGAAAAAGTGGGATAAAAATATAACAAAGAAATGATAAAGTAACACCCTTCCACCCCTGTGGCACACGCAGCAGGTATCTTATTTTACACTTTTCACAGCCAGTCTCTATCTTGTGCACAGAAAATGCAGGTCCAAAGCACACTGTGTGGGGTGAGTGTGGGTCTAATTCATTTCTTGTATAGCATGTGAATCATCCACAAGGGTTCTCTGGGTGGTGTCTACAAGATTTGGAAAGGATAAACAAGCTCAAGACATCCCAGGGCAAGTTAACAAGCAAAAAATGTCATCTTTTTATTTTACATACTCGATTAGATACATTTATAATCTGCTTTTCTGCTGGTTATCTCAAGGCAGTTAACATGCTTTCCCCTGTTTTAACCTAACAATAGCCCTGTGAAGTAGATTAGGCTGGGAGGGGTCACCTAGTGAGTTTCACGGCTGCGTGGGGACATAAACCTCGATTGGCCAAGTCCCCTGTCCAGCGTGCCAACCACTAGGCCCCTCCAGTGCTGTTTCTCCTGTCACCCGCACAGTCCATGACAATCTAAGAGCTCTTGGTTGGTATACAGGCTGGTTCAGCTGCCATCCTCTGCCAGTCACTGGCATGGGAGCAGGACCCATGAAATGGGACTTACTTCTGAGTAGACACGAAGAGCCCTGGGATGTTGGACAGCTCTTTTTTCCAAAGCAAATCCATTTAATTTGCTTGTGGATGTTGGGGTGATGGTGATACTGGGTCCTACTTTGGAGCTGCACTCTTTCAGTCTGTTGGTTGCTATGGGGAGGACATTGGAAAGAGCCTCACTGGACCAGCCTAGATTAAACACTCTCCAGGTTAACATTCTCTTTCCCTGAGGGCCAGTCAGACATCAGCCTTTAGTGGGATGCTTAGTGGTGAGGTTCTTGTACTGACAAGGGGTTGGATTAGATGGCCCTTGGGTTCCCTTCTAACCCTGCTTGCAGATGGGCAGGCATGCCACTTACCACACAATTCTTGACTCCAATGCCTTGCTGCCACCCCACAGCATCTGCTGCTTTAGGCAACCATCACCTCTCTCTGCCTGAGACAGAGCTCAGTGCAGGAAGGAAAGCTCAGATGTTATAAGTAACAAGTTGCAGTCATTGTTAGAAATGAGTGCAATGGCAAACCACCTCTGAACAAACCTTGCCAAGAAAACCCTATGATAGGTCTTCCAGGAACTTTGGTTGAAGCAACTGTCTGTGATTGTTTCTTTTAAGTGTGAAAAGTGATCAGTGCACTGTCAATACCAATAGCTGGGGGTGTTGCTTTTACACTCTGCTGTGTGCATTCTTTTTGGCTGTGGCCAGGTGATTTTTACCCAGAGTGCGACAAGAGTTGGCCTTATCCAAATAGTGGCCTGTTACAGACTGGCCAAAATAAAGCTGCTTCGGGTCTCTTTGGAGGTATGCTATCTAAATGACGCATGCATCCTAAGAATCCAGAAGCTGCACCAAAGCTGCAATCCAGTGCTTAGGAACGGAGTGTGGCTTTGGCGTGACCTCCGGACTCTTAGGACCCAGGCATCATTTAAATAGCATACCTCCAAAGAGACCCCAAGCAGCTTTATTTTGGCAGTCTGTAACAGGCCATTATTACTGGCTAACATGAGTGCTATTGCCCCATTGTGGTAGAGATATGATCCCAGTAGACCATTGGTGACCCGGCAAAGCCATGCACAAATGCACCTGGTGCCCTCTGACACATAACAGGCACAATAAATAAATCATTAAAAGCCAAAGCCTGGTGAGACAAAACAAGGTTAATCATACCATGGGAAAAAAGAGGGAGAAAGTGCATTTTTCTTGGGGTTCTTCCCCCTTCACGTTTTTCCTCCAGTCAGCCCCATGCAGAAATTCCCTGGCTGCCCTCCTCTCCATTTCTTTGTGTAAAGCTATGATAATTAACTCAAAGAGAAATAATATTGCTAATTGCTTCTGCCCATTTCTTTTCAAAAGCCCATCCTCATTTAAGTTTCCTTCTTTCTTCATCTTTCCTCCCTCCCAGTCCCCCCAGGGAAGATTAAATAAACATGCCTCTAGCACAGCAGGAGGGGAGGGGGAAAGAAAAACCAGCCTGGAATAAAAATTAATTGTAATTCACAAAGCAAGGACTGGAGGAGAAAGAAGCTCACATCAAGAAAAAATTGCTTCCTCTCCCTCTCTGAGCTGGGCTGACCCCTGGCAGGTGAAACTTCAAGGGAAACCTGCACTGCATCCCTTGCCAGGAGAGATGTGAAATATGCAAAGGCAACCCCAGATTGTGGAGCTGCCTTCAAAAGCTGTTGGCTCAAGGTTGTTATCTTGAATTAATATCTCCTCTCCACATGGAGAAGGAGCTGCAGACTGGCAGCCCCCTCCTGTGCAAAGTTATCTCAGCCTAAAGGGCCACAAAGGGCCACTATCAACAGGTGTGTATGTGTGTGTGTGTGTGTGTGTGTAGTGCCATTCCTCCAGCAGTTGGAGAGCTCCTTTTAAAGCATCCAAATTCTGGAGTTGATCTACTGCTACCCTGGCACCTACACCTCAAATATCCTGCTTCTCGAAGCAAAGAAACTGTAGGCTTGTGTTAGAGAGCCCCAAATTTAAGGATACTATTTCTTGTATTTCTTGTTTGTTTCGAACTGTCCTCCAGTCGATCTAGATCCCAACTCATAGCAGATGAGACACCGTCGATTAAAGTATAGTGTCTAGATCAAGAGAAGTAATAGTGCCACTCTATTCTGCTTTGGTCAGACTCCACCTGGAATATTGTGTCCAGTTTTGGGCACCACAATTCAAAAAGGACTTTGAGAAACTGGAGTGTGTCCAAAGGAGGGTGACTAAAATGGTGAAGGGTCTGGAAACCATGCCTTTTGAGAAACAACTTAGGGAGCTGGAGATGTTTAGCCTGGAGAAGAGAAGGTTAAGAGGTGATATGATAGCCCTGTTTAAATACTTAAAGGGATGTCATGTTGAGGAGGGAGCAAACTTGTTTTCTGCTGCTCCAGAGAATAGGACCAGGAACAATGTATGCAAACTGCAGGAAAAGGGATTCCAGCTCAACATTAGGAGGAACTTCCTGACAGTCAGGGCTGTTTGACAGTGGAACAAACTCCTTCCTTGGAGTGTAATGGAGTCTCCTTCCTTAGAGGTCTTTAAACAGAGGCTGGATGGCCATCTGTCAATGGGGATGCTGTGATTGAGAGTTCCTGCATGGCAGATTGGGGTTGGACTGGATCAGGGCCCTTGAGGTCATTTCCAACTTTATGATTCTATGATTCTAAGACTTCCATTTTGGACCTGTCACCTCCTTGATTGAGTTTATCCATCTGGCATTTGTCTTCCTCTCTTTATACTTTATACTTTAAATACTACTTTCTACCTTTCCCAACAGGTTGTGCCTTCTCATGTTGTGGCCAGAGTACAACAACCACAATGTGATCACCTTGACTTCCAGGGAGATTTATGGCTTGATCTGCTCAAGGACTCCTCTGTTTGTCTTTTTAGCTGTCCACTGTATCCTCAGCACTCTTCTCCAGCACCAAACATCTCAAATGAATTGATTATCTTATCTACTATCTTCGCTCTCCAGCACTGAAGCCTAAAATTGGAAGGCAGCCAGGTCCTACGGCAAAGATTTTCCCACCAAAGCTGCTGGGCGAGTACAGCCTGGCAGTATCCTGGGTCCCAGGCGAGATCCAGCGGCCTTATTTTGAAGCGGGGAGCTTTCCGACTTGGAAAAATGGCTGCCAGAGCTTGCCTGGGACCTGGGCTGCAGCCAGGCTGTACTCGCTGGTAACTTCGGCGCCAAAATCCTTGTGGTAGGACTCGGCTGCCTCCCAATTCCTTCCTCGGAGTGTAGTGGAATCTCCCTCCTTGGAGGTCTTTAAACAGAGGCTGGATGGCCATCTGTCTGGGATGCTGTGATTGAGAGTTCCTGCATGGCAGAATGGGGTTGGACTGGATGGCCCTTCTTGGGGTCTCTTCCAACTCTATGATTCTAAGATTCTAGGAGGGCGACTAAAATGGTGAAGGGTCTGGAAGCTATGAGGAACGACTAAGGGAGCTGGGGGTATTGTTTGTGGTGTTTTTGGGCTCTGAGGCCATGTTCTGGAAGAGTTTCTTCCTGACGTTTCGCCAGCATCTGTGGCTATGGGCATCTTCAGAGCATTATGAAGATGTTGGCAAAACATCAGGAATAAACTCTTCCAGAACATGGAACAAAAAACTATGGATGTCGGCCACTCGATGGAGTGGATGTTTAGCCTGGAAAAGAGGCAATTAAGAGATTAATGATAGCCCTGTTTAAATATTGGAAGGGGGGTCATATTGAGGAGGGAGCAAGCTTGCTTTCTGCTGCTCCAGAGAACAGACCCGGAACAATAGATGCAAGGTACAGGAAAAGAGATTCCACCTCAACATTAGGAGGAACTTCCTGACAGTAAGGGCTGTTCGACAGTGGAACACACTCCTTCCTTGGAGAGTGGTGGAGTCTCCTTCCTTGGGGGTCTTTAAACAGAGGCTGGATGGCCATCTGTCAGGGATGCTTTGATTGAGAGTTCCTGCATGGCAGAAGGGGGTTGGACTGGCTTTTTGGCACTGAAGGGAAGGCAAGCAGAGCATTTAAAGCTAGGCCGCAGTTGCCATGGCAACGTGGTGGGCGTGGCTCCCCACCGCCGAGCCTCCTCACCCGCCTCCTTAGGCCCCGCCCACCGCCCTCCTTGTTTACCACCCAGAGAGCGTCCTCGTCCGCCCCCTTGTCCCTCCCTCCCTCCCTCTGAGGTCACGTGACACTCCCCGAACGTGCCGGGACCTTCTCCTTCGGCGGCGTCACGAGACTTTTGCATCGCGCCCTTCCTCCAGAGATCCCTCCGCCACCTCCTTCGGTCGGGTACCGCTCCTGTGCGTTGCCTCGTCGCTCTAAAGCAGGCGAGGGTCTTATTGGGAGGAAAAGCCCCCTTCTTTGTGGAGGGGAGGCAGGTGGCTTGGAGCGGCGGCGTTGGCGTTGTGAGGCGGAGGGACTATTTAACGGTGGGCGGGGTCGGCGGAAGGTTCCCAGGGAGGACTGGCGAAGGCGGTGGCAGGGCCAAGATGGCGGCGCCCTGTGGGCTGGGAGAGAACTGAGTGGTAAACAGCGGCGGGGAGGCGGAGGAAGGGGCCCGGCCGGCCAGGGAAGGAGGGCGCGGGTGAGTCCTGGCGGGGCGCGGGGGCCGAGAGGGGAGGGAGGCCGCCAGGGCGGAGGAATGAATGGAGGGAGGCGAAGGGATGGGGACAAAGGGGGCTCCCTGCATCCATACTAGAGATATAACCCGGTTTGGTCCCGCTTTAACTCTTTCTTTGGCTCAAGGCTATGGAATTCTGGGAGTTCGCTCTGGGCCGCACAACAAACTCCAACTCCCAGAATTCCATAGCAGAGAGGCAGACAAAGAGATAAGCCTTGACCTCTGGGCCCCACAACAAACTCCAACTCCCAGAATTCCATAGCAGAGAGGCAGACAAAGAGATAAGCCTTGACCTCTGGGCCCCACAACAAACTCCAACTCCCAGAATTCCATAGCAGAGAGGCAGACAAAGAGATAAGCCTTGACCTCTGGGCCCCACAACAAACTCCAACTCCCAGAATTCCATAGCAGAGAGGCAGACAAAGAGCTATTGTTATTGTCCTGGTGCTTCAGCTTTGGCGTCATGGTGACCCTTTGAAGGAGAGACCTCCAAGAGCCCCAGCCATCAACTGCCCTGCTCAGGTTTTGCAAGCTCAGGGTTCCTGGATTCATCCAATCCACCTTTCATGCGCTCTCCCTCGTTTCCTACCATAAAGACGTGGTATTTTGCAGAGCAACAATGAGAGGGATAAAAACAGTTCTGGAAGAGTTTAAGGATGTAAGAACCACTGTGTTTGATCCACGATGCCAAAAGGCCGCCCAGCTCAACCGTTTCTTTCCCACAATGGCCAGCCGGGCAAAACCCACAAGCAGGTAGCATTTGGCTTCTCCTGCATAGAGTCATAGAATCGTAGAGTTGGAAGAGACTCCTAGGGCCATCCAGTCCAACTCCATTCTGCCATGCAGGAAATCACAATCAAAGCATCCCTGACAGATGGCCATCCAGCCTTTGTTTGAAGACGTCCAGGGAAGGAGACTCCACTACTCTCCAAGGAAGAAGTGCGTCCCACTGTCGAACAGCCCTTACTGTCAGAAAGTTCCTCCTAATGTTGAGGTGGAATCTCTTTTCCTGGAGCTTGCAACCATTGCTCTATGTCCTAGTCTCTGGAGCAGCAGAAAACAGGCTAGCTCCTTCCTCAATATGACATCCCTTCAAATATTTCCAGAGACATACTGCCTTGGACCCTGGGGACAGCATGCACCCTCATGACTTACCAATATTAACCTGCTTCTTTTTGAACCTGTAATTCATTGCTACTTACTGTTTAATGTTTATTTTTGATGTGGTTTCAGCCGCTTGGGCCATTTACATTCTCTCAGCCTCAGAGGAGGGCAAAGGCAAGCCCTCTTTGAACAAACCTTGCCAAGAAAACCTTGTTTTCCTAATAGGTTTGCCTTAGTGTTGCCATAAGTCAGAAACGACTTGAAGGCACACAACAACAGCAGTCTTTCCAAACTTCTGAATACAAGGAAGGTGAGGTGAAAAGACTATCAATTTTTCTTTGCATCTCACAGAACTTAGAGTGGTCTTGACCATCTCTAGTAACCCTTACATTTTCAGTTAATTTCTCTGTCAGCAAGATGTTCCAGATGCTATCTAACCATCGTGAAACCAACAGGCCTTTAAGCCTTTCCAATTACATGGAGCCTCCAAATGTGTTGCCAAGCATACATATATGATCAATTCTTTACTAGAACATATATGATCAATTCTTTATTAGAAAGATACTCATTTGCATTACAGAAAAGAAGTAGAAGTCCCAAGTCTGTTGGCAAACAAGTTGTTTGTGATGTAATTTTATTGATTTCTGCAAATACTAAATTCCAGAAATGAATGACTTAGGGTTCAGACCTTTCCTGCCTTTCTCCCAATATAGGGACTTAAGGTGGGATTAGTGACAGGAATTCATCCTATCATGCAGCTCTCGAGCCTCAAACTGCCAACCTTCTGATCTTACAGTTGTCATAATTGGCGTCCTAACCATTAAGCCACCATATCCCACCGTATAAGAGCCTTTTAAACAAAAAGATTGGGAATGTTTTCTGTTAAACCCCCTTCAGCCAATGACAACAAACTACGTGTTCGTTGTTTTTAGGAATCAGGTTCATTTCTTAGGAAAGCATAGTTAGACAAGAGCACATTTCTGCTACTCTGGTAATTTAAAACTAGATCCTAGCAGGCTTGGTTTTGAGATTTTTGATATTCAATATTTTTGTTTCCTTAGCAAAGGCTGGCCTTAGGAAACTTTAAATTACCCCACAATCCTACCAAATGATGGTGAAGCTTGGGTAGTACAGAGGTATGGTAGAATGGCTGTGTGTATGGACTCAAACAGCCGTGATGCAAAGCACATTTTTTTAATGCGCAGTTTGGGGGACAATGAACAACATCAGCCAAAACATAAATTAAAATAAGAATTTACATACCATTCTAGAGAGCCAGCTTGGCACAGTGGTTTGAGCATTGGACTACTACACTGGAGATCAAGGTTCAATTTCCTGCCTAGCCATGGAAACCCGCTGAGTGACCTTGGGCAAGTTGCGCACTCAGGCTCAGAAAACTCTGTCATAGTTTTACCTTAGGGTCGCCACCATACCCTGGAAATGATTTGAGGACACACAACAACAGTAAATTCTTACATAACTATTACAGATCATATTAACATAGTAGGTTAAATGTTTTAAACATAGAATCATGGCCAAGGGCCCTCCAGTCCAACCATCTGCCATGCAGGAATACGTAATCAGAGCACCCTCAACAGATGGTCATCCAGCCTCTGTTTAAAGACCTCGAAGGAAGGAGACTCCGTCACACTGTTTCACTGTCGAACAGCTCTTGCTGTCAGGAAGTTCTTTCTAATGTTTAGGTGGAATCTCTTTTCCTGTAATTGGAATCCATTGCTCCGGATCCTATTCTCTGCAGGAGCAGAAAACATGCTTGCTCCATCCTCAATCCAAATGCATTTACAGTTGGCTCTCTGTATCCATTGATGCTTTATCCATAGTTTCAACCATCCACATCTTTAAAATATTCCCAAAATATATAAATTCTAAAAAGCCAACTTTGGTTTTACCACTTTATATAAGGGACATTATTTTACTATGTCATTGTATTTAATGGGCTGTCATCATCCATGGATTATGGTATCCGAGGGGTGGCCTTAATACCAAACCCCAGCGGATACCAAGAACCCACTGTAATTCGTTCAAAAAGAAGAATTGCCCCCTTCCTCCTTTTGAAATTTGAATTCAAATTACTGAATGAGTCCTTTGTGCATTAGCTTACTGGCGACATGGCTTTCCTTGCTGGAAGATGTGGAACTACTTCCTCGGTCACCTCTCCTAGCTAGACACTTCTGGGTGTCTGTAGCGGCAAGGTGATAGTTACCCACTGTTTCTTGTTCCTAGTATCTGGATAGTTGTTGTTTTTAAAATGCATTCAGAAGGGATGTCTGCTTCATGCAATACTTTTTCAGTATAACTTGTCCAGTATAAGGAGGAAAATCACCACTACAAAAGCTGACCAAATATAAGTCCATTTGTGAATTTCATCTATACATCTTTCTTCAAGTATTAGATCATCTATCCATCGGTTCGTGGGTGGGAAAAAATTATTTTTCCAGTAATGAAAAATCAATCTTTTAGTACTCAAAGGTGTGTAAAATCCAGTTCCATTGGCTATTTGTTAATTTCCAAGAAACCAGTAAATAATTCAGAAAACATGCCTGTCCCTGAATATCAAGGAAGGTTCCAAAACCAAATTTACTTGTCTGATTACTTCCTCCCAAAGTGTAGCTGCTATGGGACAACTCCAGAACATTAAAGAAACATTCGCAAAATAACATCTCCAACAGTTTGCTGATTTATAAAGCGGTGGTTAAATGCCTGTACTGCAGCCACTCACTCAAAACCACAAGGTTGCGAGTTCAAGACCAGCAAAAGGGCTCAAGCTCGACTCAGGCTTGCATCCTTCCGAGGAGGTCACTAAAATGAGTACCCAGATTGTTGGGGGCAAATTAGCTTATAGTTGTAAACCGCATAGACACTGCTTAGGCAGTATGAAGCGGTATATAAATGAAGCTTGTTTGTTTGTTTGTTTGAATAGATGTTGTGATGACCAATATACCTGAAAAAGCCATTTCTGTTGTATGAGATTTAGTCGGAGATCTGTAGCTGTACTTGTTATAGATGTTAAAATGGATGGCCATTGATTTTTGGTCAGAATTGTATTTTCCAATTCTCTGTTCTTGTAAATCTTGCATGTCATATGTGTTTATAGATAACAGAAATGTACATTTATAAATTGTTGGTTTGGATACTTGGTTGGTCTCACTTAATTTCACTATTATTAAAGGAACCTTGGGTGCACTTAAATCCGCAGGTCCAACTCTGGATTGAAACAAATGTTTCAGTTGTAGATGTTTTCATTTAGCTGATGGAAGTAGTGTAAACTGCTCTTAGAAAACTGAAAGTAGTTGCAAGATATAAATAGAGGAATTCCATGAATAACAAACAATTCCAGGTATAACGTTCATTCTAATTATGTTTACCTTACTCCTCTCTAAACCTACATATCTCTAAATCTTGTGCAATATCTTTTATCAGATTGCTTATACTAAGATTAATAATCTCAGATAAATCCCTAGGGATAATTATATCCAAATGAGTAATTGAATTCAGGCAACATTGAAACTGGCATGCTTTAAATACTCTAGTCTCCGACTGGTGGCATTTCTGACTTGGACTAGTTAATTGAATACCAATATATTTTACCAAAATTATTAATCAACTGCATCAAAACAGGAATTGACTGATGGGTCTTTAAAATGAACAATGAAAGATCACAGGCAAAAAGAACATTTTAAATGCTAAACCAACATGCTCAAATCCATTGATTGTGGAATTTTATTAAATAGCACATGCTATGGGCTGCGAGTACAAATTGAATATAATAATAAGCATCTGGACTTAAAGTGAAGGGGCTGTCCCTGGATGAGGGGATACTTATGGTATATAGATGCGGATCATATCAGTCTTCCATTAAGTATTATTTGATGTATTACCCTTCCTTTCCTTGAAATGACTTTCTGGGCTTTATGTGAGCCACCACTTGTGCCAGTGTGGAATTCCATGGCTTGTGTTGTTGTTGTTATCATCGTCACAGCTTTTCCCCAATCCAGAATTATGAAATTACAAATCTCAGGATTCCATAGGAAGGAACCATGACTCTTAACCTGGGACCAAAGCACTATAAAAGACCCATGAATGTACATTGCTTCCAGATGTCTGCATGCAGCTCCATTCTTTATATGTACCACAAATGGTTAACATAATACTCAATACTTGCTCACAAATGTTTGGTGGGAGGAACAGAAACATTTGGATAGTACTTGTAATGTTGGTTTAATTTTTCCTGTAAGTGTATTCAGAGAGTAACATGGTGAGAAGGCACTTGCTTTGCATTCAGAAGGTCCCCAATGGAATCACTGGTGTCTCCAGTTAGATTTGGGAAAGAGCCCTGTGCCTGACAGGGACATGGTTTTCTCCTTGTGTGTTCTGGTCCCTTTCTGAGCCTTCACACCTCTAATCAAGGCAGTCTCAAGTCATTAAAATATTCAGGGGTGGATATAAAGAACAGCGAGAAATACAAAAATAGCTGGCAGTGCAGTTCTATGGATGTTTGTGTATGTGAATTCATAAAGAAGTGTCATAGTGAGTTTCTAGCCACTTCACATGCTTACAGAAGATATTGTCCAAAGTCCAGTGCAAGGAGAAATAAGTACTGTAGTTGGCAGGGATTTATCTTTTTTTCTTATGTAACCATCCACTTCGTTGTTGTTGTTGTGTTCCATTAAGTTGTTTCTGACATTTGGTGACTCTAAGGCAACCCTGTGTACTGTCCAATCTGAGTTTGGCTGTCTACTCATGAGGTGGTTTAGGCAAGTCATCCGAAAGCTGTGTCTGTAAAAATCCAGAGTATAATCTGTGTCTTAACAATACTACACTGAGATCAATCAGAGTTGTGGTAGTGTGGTTTGAAGATTACAAGTATAATAGGAATACAGTACCATATTTCATAGGCTTATTTGTCAGCCTGAGTAAAGACAGGAAGCTCATGTCTATGATACATGTAGAAAAATTAGATTTCTCTTTAACTTATGTCTACCTTAGTGTACGTTGGTGGGTGGTGAAACCAAAAAATCTCCATTAAAAAAGAACAGAGTAATTGTCCTGTTGGGTCAAATCAGGAGACATCTTGTTACAGCTGTAGAGACCCAGATGTCCTGGGGGTGCTTGTTGGTTGGGCACAACAGAGGTGGCCACCTCTTGTGTGCGCGCACATGCTTGTGTCATATACAAATCTGATGTGCTTGTTCAGGTTGGAGCTCATCAATATCTTCCTTTTTCCTTTCCAGTTCTGCAATCATGGAAAAGGTCAGATTGATGGCAGTGAGAAAAGAGATCCTCCTTGTCAACACAACAGGTAAAGACTTCTGAGCTTTTTCTGTGAGATTGAGGAGTGAATTGTACTGCCATGCACTGCGTGGGGTGGGGTGTTTTCCCCCCGTTGCCTCTTAGTGTTAAATGATTCTAATCTAGCATGGAGAGTGATTCTGTCCCAGCCAGTTCTTGCTGTATTTGTGTTTACTAGCAGGGAGAAATCTTTTATACAAAGGGGGTATTAAGTATGTGACCATTAGCTTTCAGGAGGTACTGCCAGTTCTTCTACTTTATTCCTACCTCCTTACTTCCCTATTTGTAAACCAGGCCCAAGCTGTGCCTGTAGTTGATGGGCCCATAAAAGTTAGTTCTCTTTCTCTATGAAAATGGAACATGAGAGGGCTTTTATCTGTCTCTGTTTTCAACAGGGCAGACCTCTGGGCCCAGGAGAGGTGATGATGAGGTTACACAATTAGATGACTTGCCTTACTATGTACTAGATTGTCTGACCTCACAAAGTCGTACTTAACACCCTAATGAAACACCCCATCATTAAAAAAAAGGGGGGGAACCCAAATACTGTATATACTTGACTATAAGTTGACCTCATGTGTAAGTCGAGGACAGGTTTTGGGGCCAAAATTATGGATTTTGATATGACCCATGGATAAGGGTAAAACTTAGGGGCATATAACAAAAGAGCTAAAGGATGAAGGAAAAGAAAACAATGCCAAAGAACTTAGAAATTTCTGGCAGGCATAACTGTTCATACTAAAGACTGGATGGATGAGAGAATGGAAGGATATCAGTGCTTCCAAGATTATTTGCACTCTTGCCTTTCACAAGGGAACGGCTCCTTTTTAAAAATAACAGTTAAAGTACAGTACTTATATCGACCCATGGATAAGGTGAGCCAGGTCTTTTGGGTCTAATTTTTGACCAGAATTTCTAGTATATACAGTAATATATACAGCCTGACATCAACACCAGAAAAAGATTCTCGAGCAGATAATTACACAGAAAGTCTGTAAGCACTTAGAAAGGAATGCTGTGATCACTAAAAATCAACATCAGTTTCAAACTACAGGAAAAGAGATTCCACTTAAACATTAGGAAGAAGTTCCTGACAGTAAGAGCTGATCGACAATGGAATACATTCCCTTGGTGTGTGGTGGAGTCTCCTTCTTTGGAGGTTTTTAAACAGAGGTAGGAGGGCCATCTGTTGGGAGTGCTCTAGTTTTGTATTCTTGCATGGTCTTTGTGGTCTCTTTCAACTCTAGGAGTCTATGAAATTTGGAAATATGGTTTGGTTCTGCTGCAACTTCTTTAATAAACATTGCTGACTTGAATCTAGAATGCAATTCAAAATCTGTGGGACCAACATTGATAGTCTGCACATTGCAGTGAAGAGAATGATGGCACTGGAACTGGGGACAACAGTGGCAGGAGTGCAGTTGATTGGGAGTGAGCCAGGATGACTTGGCTTGAGGCACTCAGCCTTGTTTTTTGGGGCTATTGACAGGATAAAAATCTGTTCTGTTTTGCTGTTTGCTGCAAATCTTTGTCTACAAACATAGGAACCTGTAGAAAATAATGGAAAGTTTTTCTTTTGAAGGACACTACTGTATAAGATTTAACTAAAAAGCCCATGTGAATAGGAGTTCCATGGGGAATCTTCAGTTTTTTGATCTCATGTGGTGTATGACTTGACAATTTAGGCTATCATGGCCAGTTTGCAATATTATCAATATTACTTTGCCTTCTGTAAAATGGGGGCAACTTCACTCAGCCTTTAGACCCACAACACTTCCCCCCACTCCCAGCTCAGGAAAGATGAAGATACCAAGAAATACTAGGATGTAATATGATTCTGGTCCATAAACTCCCAGCTGTTCAATGTTACTCTGCATCAGAAATGTGCTCCATTTTGTTGGAGGGTTTTTATTTACAATATTTACAATATTCTCCCGGGATGAGGCACCTGTTAAAGTCACCGAAATGAGTGAAACTTAAAGCATGCCTCCCTTTGGCCACCATTAGTTTGTTCTGCTTGTATCCTAACTTTCCTATACAAATTTGACTCAAGGTAGCTCATACTAATATAGTAGCAATATATCAAATTAATGGAAAACTATGTAAAACACAATATTAAACCTTGCCAGTGAGGTAAAAATATATCATCCACCCTGTTGAAAGTTCTTTAGCAGCATGTGAGGTCAGTTATCAAAGCCTGCCTGAACCAAAAGATCTTTTCATGCAACTGTACACAGATGGCATTTTTCCATCCCAGATGCCCAGCTGTGGCTGATTGTGTTAAGCTTTTAGGCACAGAGAGTAAATGGCAGGAAAGCAAGTACAGAAAAATACAACAGTTCTTTTGGGAAATGGCACTGCCTGGCATGAGGTTCCATGTATTTTGAGTGGGCCGGGGGTCAGTCTGGCATGAGCCTCCCTACTCCAGATTGATGGTGGAGGCATCCATCCTGGGGGTTTAAAGTTTCAGGTCCATGCTTAGGGCATCCAATAAACTTTGGAATAGTATATTTCAAAGAGTGGGAGCTTCAGATTTCCTCTGGTGAAAATTGTTGAAGACTGGAAGGAACCTGTTGCAAAATCAGACATTGTTTTAACCTCAGTTTGACAGGAGTACCAATGAGGAACCCACAGAAGTTGTGCCTTGCACGATCACCATAGCATGCACGTCAGCACATAGTACGAAGCACGATGGCTCAGCAAGCAAACATTGGTGATCTCCTCACCATGCTGGATTCTCCAGTCCTGGCTGTCTTGGAAGATATAACGGCTGCATTTAGGGAGAACCTAAATTCAGGTAGATATTTGTGTTGTCTGTGGCAGGAGGACCTTAGAGCCTTTCTGCATTTTGTGTTATGGCATCTAACAAGTGGCATAAGCTGCCACAGCTGCTGCATCCTAGACTGTAACATGATTGGATCCCAACCTAAGGTGATGGGCAGTGGGTGGTACTTTTTTGATTGTCTTTATGTCTTCTTTGTGGAGATAGAGGCAATAAAGTAAAACAGACACAAAGGTCACTTCCTATATTGCTAGATCTGGTAAATGTAGGTGTGGGGAGAGCCGTGTGAACACAGATTTCTGGATCAATCATCAAGGAAGGAGGTGATGGTACAACATTTGGTTGATATTGATAGCTAATATGATCAGTTAGTTGCTATTCTAACTTTGGTTAATATGTTCCTGTTATCCCTTCCCAAGAAAGGCAAGAGGTCACTTTGGTGTGCAAAGAAAGCTTTCCTCATTCTCAGGTGCAGGGCTGGGAAATTGATGGATTTGGAGGCCACTTTCCTACCCTTCAGAGCCTCATTTTTTGCCAAAAAATGAAAATCCCAAATGGGCTATATAAAAGGTGGACTACTGTTCCTGAAGGCTTCCAGGAGAAACTTTTCCCCTTCTTTTTTAACAGAACAAGGGCAGTTTGGGGAGCTAGGTGGGGTCAAAGGCCACAACAGCAGCCTGTGATTAGTGCCCCAGATCCACACAGTTTTCCCATGCTGGTTTAGTGAAGGGAAAAGACTAGTTAATTAAACAAGAGGATGGAATGATTTCAAACTGTGGAGAGCAGCAGGTTCCTTCTCTTTGGCTAGCAAAGTAATGGGTTAAAGGAGCTGCTGCATAGCGGGATTTTCCTTCTCTTATCTCCTGTGTTCCTCGCTCACTGATGTGTGTGGTTGGGTCAGAACTGCACATGTTCCTCACAAGTCATAGTGGTTCAATAGACGGCCCCTAAGGCTCCATGCTGCCCCTTTCCCTGCTGCATTGGGGCTGTGGAAACTGCACGCCTTGGCCCCGATCTGGCCTTTTCATGGTGCAAAAAAGAAGCCACAAAAAGTGGCTCCTTTTTGTGCTGAGGAAAGGGTGCCCTCCGCCACTGTGGCTTTTCGCTGCTTCTTTGGCGCAGTGTGTGTAAGCCCACTGTCTGGTCAGAAGGATAGTGTGGTGGGGGTAGAGTCAGAGTGAGCGGCATGTGGACACCACTCCCCACTTTGCCCCAAGGCTGGCATATAACGGCAGTCTGTACAGCTTGTTAGTTCCTGTAGCACATAGTGCTTTTGAGCACCCTTGAGCAAGCAAGAACATTAATTTGGTGATCTCCAAAGTTCATTGGGGAGTGACCTGTCATTAACAGGAGCATTTTAAGTGCTTGTCATTTAGCAAGGGCTACAGAACAGAAATGGAAATTATGCACCCTCCAGATATTGTTGAGATTCAGTTCCAGCATTCTTCACCATTGGGTACAATTGCTAGAAGGGCTGATGGGAGTTGTGGTGCATAACAGCTGGAAGGCCACATGATTCTCATTGCTGCTGTAGAACGTGCGTCCTATGTGTACACACACAAATCTAAATTCAGCATCATTTATTTATGCTTCTATGCTCCCTTCCCTTCATTGAACAGTATACATGGAATCCCCTGAGTTAGTCACCTTGGATGTTACCAGACCCAAAGTTGCTCATCTTCCATTTTGTGGGCCTTCCTGTCATGCCACATTTACAACTGATCAGGATCCTAGAATGACACTTGAAGTGTCTCTGGAGAGATCCATTAGTATGAAGTTTAAAATATCATAAACTATTCAGATTGTGTTTAAACTCGTAACCTTTATGTTAAACTGTTTACCAAAAATTGCAGAGCTGGGGAGTGTCTGATCACCTGGTATTGGTGGACTGTAACTCCCATGATCTTTCACTGTTGGCTCCTCTGGCTAGGGCTGGTGGGAGATGTTGTCCAACAATATCTCTTTGGTTGTGTGTTCTCCCCAACATAATATATTTTAGCAGCCTATACCCTGTTGTTTAAATTTGTAGAAATTAGTTCAGTTGAGAAATGTTTTGTATTTTCTCTCTTGCTTTTGATGATGTGTAACCATGACAGACCGTGGGCCTATGCTCGTAAATACTTTGGTGGATTACTATTTGGAAACCAGTTCCCCGCAAGCCTTGCACATCCTGTCTACACTTCAGGAGCCACATGACAAGGTAAAAAAAACTGACGCTGTTGTGACAGATATTTCTTCAGAAATGGGGGGAATGTTAAAGTGGAAGGAAAGTTTGAAAGTCCTTTGAAGGTCTTTAAACAGAGGTTAGATGGGCATCTTTCAGGAGTTGGCATGATTATGTCTTGTTGCATGGCAAGGGTTTGGGCTAAATGGCCCTTGCAGTGGCTTCCAGATCTAAAATCTTATAATGTGAATGTTAAAAAGAATGATGTTTTTGTCTTAACAGAAATAGTACATTATATTATTTGTCTAGTTTGCATCATTTAATAAAACCTTTATTTAAAGTAATGTAACGTTTGAATTTTTGAACTTTGGTAATATTTGAATGTGGCAAGGAGCAATAGAGAAAAGTTAGTCAAGAAACATCAGGGAAATAGAAATAAAATGTTGTGGGAACGTCCTGGTCTTGTGCTCCTGCAGAGTCTGAGGTTCTGTTAGAGCATTCTGATAACCTGAATTTTGACTACGGTTGTGTGAACTCCCATGAGCTGAGTTTGCGATTGGAAGGGATGTTACAGTGATTTCTAAATTGTAATACATTTAGGGTTTATTTGTTAGAGAGGTAATATGAAAGGAATTAAAATAGAAAATAATTGCGTGTGCTCAGACTGACTAATGAGGAAAACACTTGAGGATTCTTTTTAGGCCTCCTGTAATATCTAAGGATATTTTTTTCTCACAAGTAATTTTTTATTCTTTCTCAAATCTCACAGCACCTTCTTGACAAAATCAATGAATATATGAGTAAACCTACAACCCGCCTCTCCACTCTCTCCCTACTTGGTCATGTGATCAGACGCCAGCCATCATGGAAACACAAGCTTTCTCAAGCACCAGTCCTGCTTTCATTGCTCAAATGTCTCAAGGTAGGCTGGTGTGATCCCTCTTTATCGTCTTTGTTGATACAGCAGTGGAGGCTGTGGCACCTTGATGAGATATGGAAGTCATACTCTTTCAACCAGGGTTGAGGTCATGCCTTGTCTCATCACATAATCTTTATAACTGCATGAAAGAGTTCCCAATGTGGCCTGTCCCTCTGGAATTATATCCTTGTTCAGTATTCTGTTTGCAATGGTGTTCCCCTTGGGTCATCCATCCCATGGCTGCTGGGTCACTGTCCCAAACCCTGCACATTGGTCCTGCATGTCTTTATATGGTTTTCAATATTTGCTCTTTCAGTGGAAGCAGAGATAACTTTGACATCAGCCAAAACTCAAGATGGTTGGCCATAATAAATTCCTTGAGACTCATTCTGTGAGAATGTGCTTGGAATAAAGAATACATCCTCCTCCTTCTCTGAAAATAAAAGATATAGCCTAGGCTCCTTGTTGAAATCTGGGTAGCATCAGTCAAAACCTTCCTTCAGCCTTGGTTTAGAGATCTTATGCTGGGGATATTTATGTGCAGTTTTTAAAATAAGCCCTGTTTATATAAAAGTAGCATCAACTGATGGCCTGTTTTATGAAGGTGAAGTTGTGACAAATAATGATTGAATGTATTTAAAAAAATGCACACCAACCCCCACAGATAAAGTTAGAGAAACAGAAAGTCCTTTAAAAAGGTTACCCAGGTTACCCAGCCTTCTGCCTAATTAGGCTAGTTTCCATGTCTTGGGAATGACTTCATATGCGATGTGGGCAGTGGGGAGAGGTGGGCAGTTATACAGCTCTGGTGCTGGTAGATTAATCTGTTAAGAATGTTTTACTATGCCTAAATCTAGAATTGTTGGTGCTCAGGTCTGTTCAGAAGGGGTCTGGAATTAATTGATTCTAGTTTCTTATTCATTACAGGTTGAGTCTCCCTTATCCGTAATTCTAATATCTAAAATACTCCAAAATCCAAAATTGTCCACATGGGCGGTTCATTGTCCACAAATCTTGTTTCATGCACAAAAATATTAATATTGTGTATAAAATTACTTTCAGGCTTGTGTATAAGGTGCATACAAACATAAATGAATTTCATATTTGGATCCCATCTCCAAGATATCTCAGTATGTATATGCAAATATTCCAGAATCTGAAAAACTCCAAAATCCAAAACACCTCTGTTCCATAACATTTTGGATAAGGGAGAGTCAACCTGCAAAAGTATTCCTTGCCTTCCTGCCCACCAAGTCCTCAAGGTGAGATCCACCTTTAACACCAAATCAAAGAGGGACCGTAAAGTCCTCCAAAACCAAGGTGGCACAAACTGATTGTTTTAGGGCTTACCAGTAAAACTGACCAAACATGGAGTTATTCTTGCTTCTCTTTGGAAGGGGTTTTCTCAGTCAGGGTATTGCTCCCCAATACCCTGACCACTCACACACTTCTTTGATGATGGGACATACTGGCCCCTTTATTTAACCCCCAGAACAGCCTGAAGGCATGAGATCCCATCTGATTTTGGAAGTTAAACATGGTCAGGCCTAGTTAATATTTGGATGGAGAACCGTCAGGAAATACCAAATGTTGTGGGCTCTATTTCAGAGAAAGACAATGGCAAATCACTTCTGAGGATTCTTGCCTAAGAAAACCCTATAAATTCATGAGGTCACCAAAGGTTGACAGGCAACTTGAAGCTGCATACACATACAATTTTAGGTGCCGCTAAGAAACAGCAATTGAGGGGAGGAGAGGGTGTTGTGGAACATGGGAATATTTCCCCTCACTGGGAAGTGTGGTATACCCTTGCAAATACAGTTGTGGCTTGCTTTTTTCCTCCTTTGCAGACTGATACAGATGTAGTGGTCCTTACTACAGGTGTGCTAGTGTTAATCACCTTGCTGCCCATGATCCCCCAGTCTGGGAAGCAATACCTTCATGACTTCTTTGGCATCTTTGGCCGCCTTTCCTCCTGGTACTTGAAGAACCCAGGTGAGATGCTGGATGGTTCTGTTAAGAGAAAGTTTAACCCTGTTGCTTCTGAGGAGAAGCTCACGTTTCTGCTGGAAAAACTACCTTGTTCTGGGTGCAGCCACAGTGGCTTGCACCAGCCCAGCAGTAGCATGGGGCCTTTGTACACCCCCCACACCATCTGGATGTTGAACTTCTCTTTTCACTGCTGATAGTTATAGATAATCCTATGACTTGCCCATTAATTTGTCTCATTCCCTTTTACAGTCAGCATAAATGAACAACTGTATAAATGAAGATTTTTCATCTCTTCTTATTTAAGTCTTTTGTGCCTCTCATGGATGTTTTTTAACATGTGGATATTATTATTATTATTATTATTATTATTACTACTACTACTACTACTACTATCCCTCTTGTTGCATTATGAATGTTTGCACTTTGACTATCAAGCTGATCCTCTTAAAGGAGGGCTGCATGTGCTCTGCTCTGCTTCCACAAGATACGCAGGGATAGCTGGGTGGTGGGTGCTCTAGGAATGGATTCCAACTCTCACTGGCTACAGATGTAGGCGGTGTGAGTGGCTTTGTGCCCAGACTTCTTCTAGTTCCAGCCATACATGCTTAGAAATAAGGGAATGTTACTGGAGTTCCAGCTCTGATTCCAAACAGCTTCCTCCAAGTTCCTTTTACCTTTGCAGTTGTAGCTTTTACACTCAAAGCCTTGAACAGGACCAGCTTGTAAATAATCCTTTTGAGCTGTTCTGGGAGCCTTTTTTCACCCAAAGAATGTAGTTTAAATACATCTCTTTTGTCATTCTTGCAAGTGCAAATTCTACACCCAGAACATATTTGTAATTCTTGTGAACTCCGTGGGTACCCTGAAACTCCAGTCTCTGGTTACAAAATGTATTATTTTGGGCAGCTTACTGGCTTCTGAGATCTTGGCAGAGTGGTGATGCAAGTTTGTCCATGTATGGGATAGAATTTAGCACTAACATGATGAAGTGGTTTAATTTTGGGGCTAGGACTCTGGGAGACCTGGATTCAAATTCTTGCTCGGCCATGGAAATCCACTGAGTGACCTTGGGTTAATCATACTCGCGGAGTCAGTGGAAGCTCATGGTAAACATTTCTGAAGAAAGCCTGCCAAGAAATCTATAGGATGGGTTGACCACAAGTCAGAGTTGACTTGAAGACACACAACAGCAGGTAGGGTAGAAGCCATTTTCAGTGGATGTTAATTTCTCAGAAGGCTGAGCTACATCAGTTTCCTTCTAAGCACTTTCCTCTGTGTGTGGGGAATTGTGCATCAACTCATGCCTTCCCTCTCTTCCAGGCCGTGTTGCAGACATCTGTCTAGTCCATCTCCATGCCAGTGTCTATGCCCTCTTCCATCGCCTTTACGGAATGTACCCTTGCAACTTTGTTTCCTTTCTGCGATCTCACTACAGTATGAAGGAGAACCTGGAGACCTTTGAAGAGGTGGTCAAGGTAAAAGAAAAAATGAAAGGGAAGCAGCAGCAGCAGCAGCAGCAAGCACAACCTCAATGAGCTATGTTTGTTTGCATAGTTGGAAGACCAAATTACCCTTCTGTGTTCCTGTAATACAGTGATTCCCAACCTGGGGGTCAAACGACCCCTTCTCGGGGGTCACCAGATCCGGCTCGCCCCTCCTCCTCTTCCTCCTCCTCCACGCGGCCAGGCCTCCTCTGGCCTTCTGCCTCTTCCTCCTCCTCAATCTCTTCCTCCATGCAGCTCCCGCCACCACCACCACCATTATGCAGGGCTGGGGCTGCCTCTTCCTCCTTCTCCACATGGCACGTGGGGCTGAGGCTGCCACCTCTTCTTCCTTGAGGTCGCTGCCACCACTGCCACCATCACATGGGGCTGCTGCCTCCTCCTCCTCCTCCCTCCCTGTCCATGCAGCCGCCATTGTGCCGGGCTGCTGCCACCACCACCACCTCAATTGTGGCAATGGTGACAGAAGCCCTGTGTGATGGTGGCGGCAGTGGTGGTAGGCCAGAGCAAGTCTGGACGCCGCTGGAGGAGGAGGAGAAGGGGTGAGGAGGAGGTGGTGGTGAGACCTCCAGCAGCCTTTGCAGCTGGAAGTCCTGCCCCTTCTTCTGGCCAGTGGCCTCCCTGATTGGTTGGGAGGCTGGGAAGAGGCAGGACCTCTGACCGCAAAGGCCACTGGGGCTTGTAGACGGCCAGAAGTCCCTTTCCTGGCCTCCACCGGGCGGGATGTCTGGCCAAAAGGAGGGTTGCGGCCCAACAAAGGTTGGGAACCGCTGCTGTAATAGGTGTAATTTACTTAATTGGACTGAGCCTGAAATGCCAACATGTGACCTGTAGTGCATGTTCATCTGTTTTTTAAAAAAAACAACAACTTTGTATTGAGGAGGAAGAGAGTAACAGGTATCTACACAAAAGTTAAAGTTTAACAACTAGCAAGATGAAATTAATTCAGCCTGGTGTGTGTGGGGCAGCAGGTGGGCTACAGAACTCAGGCGTGAGGTTGGTCAGGCCCAGCAGTAGTCCTGGCTTCAGTCCCTTGCTGCCCTTGGCAGGGTGGGAAGGCGCTGCAGCCAGTCAGGACTGGGCTAGATGGGACAGTCATTGGGGTCAGCACAGGGCAGCTTCTGTTGATCCTGAGCTGCCATTGCTTTGTTTAAAAAACTTTATGGAATATTTGCACTTGCATCTTGCTACCAGAAGATCTGGTAAAATGAAAATATGCATTGTATTGGACTGAAGATTGTCAAGTCCGTGCCTCTTGCTTTTGAGCTGTGCATCTTCACCTATTTAAATAATAAATAGATAGATAAATAAAATTTTTCTTTCTTTCTTTCAGCCAATGATGGGCTATGTGCGTATCCATCCAGAGCTAGTGACTGGATCCAAGGATCATGAGCTGGACCCTCGGAGGTATAATAGCCATGCCTACCTCTCTTAAAGGCTGGGAATGACCTCCCCGCCGTAGGCCCTACAATGAAGTCTCTATCCATTTCAACGGGTAGATGGGGTAGGGAACTGTGTCTCTCTGACACTGTACAGTCACTGCTGACACAGGTACCCTAAGGCAAAATTGTCTTGGGGTATCCTGGATTATCCTCAGGCAGGGTTCCCTTGAACTAGATACTAATGTTTATAGAGATTATTCTTGGTAACAAGCACCAAACTTCCCTTTTAATAATTTTATGTCCAATATGCTAGTCCAGTAAGTAAAGATCAAAAGATATTTATTTAGTATTCCAGGAGTTATGAAGGTGTGCTGGAGTAATTGGGAAGCATTTCTTTCCATTTTAAAATGTATTTAAATTATTTCTGTATCGCCCCCCCCCCAGCCTCCAAGGGCGATGAACAAAAACTAATTGCAGTAAAACAATGCAGAGATGAAAACATTTTAAAAACACGCTAAAATCCATGGACACTTCAGTCTATAAACCTGTTCTTCCACTGGCAGAGCAACCTCATTCAGAACAGGCTGCAGTCCAAATCCCAGGCCAGTTTTCTTACTGACCAGTAGCATTTCCATCTTGTCTGAATCAAGCCTCAATCTTTTCACCCACATCCAGTTCTTTGCTTCATCCAGATGACATTTCAGTACTACCATAGCCTCCTTGGCATCATTTGTAAAAGAGAGCGAGAGCTGGGTATTGTCAGCATATTGATGGCACCCAGCTCCAGCATTCTGTATGACGTCTCCCAGGCACTTCATGTATAGATGATGAGAAGCATATATGATAGTATTTACCCTGTGGAACCGTACAGGCTCATGGCCAACAGTCCTCCAGTGCCACCCTCTGAGAATGTTTAGCAAAGAAAGACCAGAATAATTGCAAGGCAATGTCCCCCAACCCCATATCAGCTTTTTAAAAAGCTTTTTTTTTAAATGTAATGTTTTTTCTGTGGGTGAGAACTGATGGATGGTCCTTGGACTCACAACAGGTGGAAGAGATTAGAGACGCATGATGTGGTGATTGAATGTGCCAAAATCTCCCTGGACCCAGCAGAATCATCGTATGAAGATGGCTACTCTTCAGTCTCCCAGCAGGCTGGCTTGCACATGCAGCATCGCCCAGCTGATCCTGATGCCAGCCCCTACTTTTCTTCACATAGTAGCTTAGGTATGGGTCCAAGCCCTTCAGAATATCTAAATAGCAGGCCTTAGACTAACCTCCTCTGCTTGTGGAAGGACGAGGAGATAAAATAAAGCTGGGGCAAACTCAGTGCTCATCCTGGCAAACCAGGATTTGCAAACATGGGTTCTACCTTCAGAGATGCTTGTCCCTTACCATTTCTCCCCCCCCCCCCGCCCCGTCATGCTTTCATGTGTTGTGTCTGTCAGCATTAACCAAGTTCTGGGTTAACTGGGTTTTGCAGACACTGCAACCTGCTTATGATGGGACTTGGCTAATGTTTGAATCAGTTTTATTCCTTTATTGCTTTGGTTCCCATACTCTCCTTCAGAGGAGCTCAGCTTAGCAGAACGTCCATGTAGAAACACAGTTTAGAAGTCACTATTCTAAACATTCAAATCACTTCTAGATTAAACAATACAGAAACCCCCAAAATAACAGGAAGCAGCAGAGACACTTGCTACCCCTCTGAAAGCATATATTTATATGAAAGATGGTATGAAGCAGGGATCGCTGGGTTTCTGCTAGAAGGGAATGTCATAATGTGTGATAGCCCCACAGGCCCTGCCATGTTATGGCACCACAATCAGAACCTCTCCTACACAACACAGGAAACTGTGGTTAGGCAACCAGGATTGGTTAAGGATTAGGAAAGCAGACCCACTGGGAACTCAGTCCTGGTTTTCACTGTAGTTTGCAGGGAGCCAGAGTCATGTTTGCTCTTGCCCAACTTTGTCCTTGTTAGCCTCTTAATGCCTGCAGAGCCCTCTGTCCACCAATCTGAGCTCATCTGGTATCTGTTTGTATTGGCCTGTTTTTTTCTGTTTTGATGAGTGTGGATTTGAAAATACAAACTTTTCAAAACATGAGTATAAAATACAGATTAAAAAAAACCCCTGATGAATGTATGATTGTTAGAATGTCTTAGAGAAATAATCTTCCCCATCTTGTCTTCAATATCTCTTAACTCAGGCGCCTCAACATCTACCCCATGCCCGGCTTCTCGCCTAGCACTATCACATATGTCGGGGCAGCTACCTCAGATTTTGAACTCCCAGTCCTTGGGTCTGTCAGTTGAGCATCAGCAGGTAATGCAGCATATTCCATGGCATGCAGATGTGGGTTGGGATACTTTCTGCTGAAGAGAGGTGGATGATGGGGGTTGTTGGGGGTACTAATGGTGGAGCTTTGGAGCCACTGGGAGTGCGAAGGAGACCCCTGCCTCAACCTCAATCTTGGGTGTAGGATTTGGAATGGAGAGTTGGTAGATAAATTTTTTGGATCCCTGAGAACAGGCAGCTTGCTGGGTCCAGTTGTCTTTGTGGGATTCCTTTCCTCCAAAGCCACAACTTTCCTGTCACCAAAGCCAGCAGGTTTTCTTTAAAATGTCACTGTCTCAACCCAAGGGCACCTGTGACCATGGCCATCTGATTGCTGCCAGCTATGCCTTCCCTGACATTGGAAATCCCAGCTGCAATCCTCCCCTCTCTCCAGTTAAAAGGTTTTCACCAGCAAAAATTCAGTAGAGGTCATGCAGCAAGACTGAGCAACCTGTGGCCTGTATGTATACTCTGTTTTCAGCCCCTGGAGCCTTATCAGACTACAACAGCTCAGTTACAAAATGTGATACTGCTTGGGACATGCTACATTACCAAGCGATGCTGACTGATTCCTAGGTTGTTGAAGAGACTCACTTGATGGTCCAAAACTCCAGTCAGTGAAACCTGGTGGACACTGAAGCTGAGCAGGACTGTGCTCCAGGAAGTGTGTTTCTCCTCTTAGACATTTTCTGTGTACCATATTTTGGCAAACCACCCCTACCAATAGTTTTTTTCTAAAGAAAATCTGAAGTGAGTTTGTGTTCAGATACTTGGTGCTTTTTGATGCTGGTTAGAAGGAGTGGCAGTAACCTGTGGAGGAAGGGGTAGTTTTGGGTGCACTAGAAGCCGGGCTTGTGTAGTGCTTTGAGTGTTGGACTGTGACTTGGGAGACCAGGATTCAATTTCCTCTTGGTCATAAAATCCACTGGGTGATCTTGGACAAGTCACATGGTTTCAACCTCAGGGGAAGGCAATGGCAAACCCCCTCTGAACAAATCTTGCCAAGAGAACCCCATGATAATTTGTTTATTTTATTTACAGTATTTCTACCCCACCCTTCAGTCCTAAAGGGTCTCAGAGGGCTTACAGTTATTACTATTTTTAATTAGACACTTCCCTGCCCTCAGGCTTACAATCTAAAAATACACGACACAAAAGGAGAAGGGAATGGTAGTGGGGAAGGAGATAAGGTCCAGCAGTTCTTCTCTTCCTCTGAGGCCTGAACCAAGGCAGATGGACTAGAAGGAGGGCTCTTCTTCTTAGTTAGGCCAGGCCCGATGGAGATGGGCTCGCATCTCTCCTTCCATGGCTGGATGGGACCAGATGAACTGGAGGGAGAGCTCTGCTTCTTAGAAGGCACTTGGAAGGCAGAGGTCCAAGTAGCAGTAGAATCAGCAGCTTCTTCTTCCCCTTGGCCCTATGATAAGTTTGCATTAGGGTTGCCATAAATAAAAGATGAAATTAAGGCACGCAACAACAGCATCTTTCAACAGTACATATATTAAGCATGTCCTATGCTCCTTTCCCATCCTCTGCAGCACCTCTGGTCTGCATCACTATTTCCCTAGGATACTTTCCAAACACATGGTTGGACCCTCAAATGATCTTAGAATCTAGGAATCAGGTTTCATCGGATCATAAGGCAGGTTCCAGGTAGGAACATGTTTGAATGAGCATGTCTAGGGCTGGCTGGTTCCAGAATGGGAAATCCCCTGAGTCTGCTGTTTCTTTTACTTCATGGAGGAAAGTCAGGATGTAATTGTGCTGATTAAGAAGAGCTATCAGACATCTGCTATGGGGCATGAGGGACAATTCAGAACAAAATACTGTTTGCCCTGTCTAAAGCTATCTTGGGAATAGATATGCAGGGGAAGCGCAGAGCCGTGCAGGCAGCCAGAATCCCCCCTACCTTCAGGAGTTTGCCATGTGGACCACTCTCCTTCCAGGTGACCTTCTGGAGCCCCTCTGCTGTTTGTGGCATGACCACTCCCCCCACCTCCCCTGGAATGGCTGTGGAGTCTTCACAGAATCCCTCCCAACCTTTCAACAAATTCTTTGGCACACCGGGTAGGTCTGCTGCTATCAGCTTTTCTTCCTTTTGTTGCCAGGGAAGTGGTGAACAACCAAAATTAGATTAGCTTCCCTAAAGCCTTTTTGTTTGAGGTGACAGGATGAGCAACAATCTCTGTGAGAGCCAGGCCTTACCTGGGCAAGAATAATCTTTTCTTTGTTTTGATTTAGCAGTTGGGAAAGGAACCCCTCTAGGAACACCTGCCACCTCTCCCCCTCCATCGTGCATTTCAGATGAATTCGTTCAGGGATCAGTTCCTCTAACTACGGCTGCACCTCCCAAGAAGGTAAAGCAGAGGTCTTAGAGGGCTTCACCAAAGAGGGCATCCTACCTGGCTTTGGCCTTTGGGCAAAGGGGAAAGTGCAGAATGGGTTGGTGGAAGTCAAGGCTTTATTAGTACTTTTTTTGAGGGGGGGAGGCTCATTGACAGATTCCAGTGCTTACAGGAACATATGAGTGAGCCAATCTCCTTGTTCAGTTCACTGCCAGGATCTGAGGCTTGGACAGATGTGTGGCATGAGCAGTCTTGTTCCCAGACTTTGTCTCAAGGCAACTTACTGTGCCATGAAAGCTGCTGTTATCCAAAGAATTAAACTAAAACATTTCAGGTTTCAGAGAGCACCCACTCAAGGAGGAAGCTGCTTTCTTTCTGATGCGTTGTGCTCTTACTTTGCCTTCTTCCAGCCTCCCCTGGCTGGAGGGCTGGAGAAAAGCAACTTGAAAAGCTCCTTCTTCAGAAATCTAGGGAAGGCAGCTTTCTCTTACACATGCATGCTTTGTGTGCCTCCTTTTCCATTCCAAACAAAAAGTATATTTCTGTTTCCAGTTTGGGGGAGAAGACTGCTTGTTTTGTGCTTGGCATTTCTTTTGTTACTGTTGCTCTATCCTTACTCTTTTTTAGGAGGAAAGAACAGATCCTGGGAGGCCTTCATTATCCCGACAGCAAAATGTTAACAACATGAGAACTTTGGGTAAATTTTATTCCAGTGCCTACTTTCTAAGGGCAAGATCCCTTTCATTTCTGGCAGAATGGAAGGTCCTGCAGGCCACATTACACAGGGCCTCTGGCCCTCTCCCTTCATTTGATGAAGGTAGTGGCAGTCTTCATTAAAACATGTCCTCCTCAAATCTTTCTTCTTAATAAACTCTAAAATCCTTTGTAAGCTTTCTTGGTTTTTTGCTTTGGGTTTGCACATTTTTGAATAGAAAGTCATCTCATAAAAGCTTTTCTTGCATCCCATACTATTTTAAGATCAGTCCCTTAATTTAAGTTATTTTAAAAGGACTCTCAAACATAGCTTCAGTAATCACTTTTTCATCATTTAACACTGACTCATTCAGTCTCCAATTAAAAGTCCCCTTCTTACTAAATAACATCAAAGTTAATGGATTATGGTCAGAAAAACGATTTTGGAGGGAGAGTCATTATTCTTACTTTATAACTCAATAATTTTGATATTAAAAACATATCAGTCCTTGAAAATGATTTGTATCATTAAAAAGGTATAAACTTTAGAATTTCCTCATCTTGAACTGCTAAGCTGTCCATTAAGCAAAAAGAAAGATTTTGGTAATATACCTGGTCCTCTTTAATTTTCTTTTCAGCTACTCTATCTAATTTATGTGATATTACACATTCCCATATCCCAGCAAAATCCAGTTCTCATAAGGCTGTTCTATAATTTGGGTCAGCAAGTTTTAATAAAATTCTGATTTTGTTCCTGTTGGGACATTAAGGGGCTAAACAGACTGACAATAAATGAAGACATCGGGGCAGAGTGGAGGCGTGGTGACTGCCCGCTCTGCCTCCGCCCGATGCCAGCTTCACGCTGCCTGACAGACAGCAGGCGCCATCATGCCGTTTCTTTGGTGCAGTGTTTAGATGTACTGTGCCAAAGAAACCCTAAAAAGCCAAGTGGCTGAAAGATATGGACTCCCCTCTTTAAAAGCAGGAGGGAAGAATTGAAGCAAAGGTGGTGGTTGAGAGTAAGATGTTTGTACTTGAGAGTTTGGGGGCTGGCCTTGCTTTGTGACAAAGAGGTTGTGTGGCATCATACCTGGGTCTCTGGGTAAGCCTTTTTGCTCTCCCTTTTCTCCTCAGACTCCCATGGCAGTAAAAGTTCGGTAACTTTAAGTGATCTTCCCAGCATCTTAGGTGATCTGGAGGCCTCTTTTGAAGACAGTGGCGAGAAGGACCGAGAGGAAGGTAATGGAGCATAGCTTGAAATCTTTGTCTAAAGTCCAAAACTGTGGCGACATAGAGGGTGAATTGTCTACCCAGGAGAGCTCTGCTCACACCTCATCTCAAGCTTGGAGTCCTTCAGCCGAAGACTGCATGGGTTGCATCCAGCCTCACATAACCTGGGAGCAGCAGCCAGCTGTGGATGTGCTCCAGAATTTAGTTTTGCCTTCTGCCCTGGTACCTTCCAAATGTTTGGGGCTTCTGTTCCGATCTGCCTGTGTGATCAGTGGTCACAGCCATGGGAGTTGAAGTCCAAAAGAACTGGTGGCCATAAGGTTGAGAAAGGCTGGTCTAGCAGTTTAGATACAGACTGAGATGTGTGCACTCCAAGACATCTCAATGATGTGACAGGGAGTGCGAATTGACCAGTTTGAGAATCTGTTGTCTTTACTTTTAAAAACAAAATGAACAGTTTTCTAGCCCATGGATCCTCCAAGGACACTCCTGGAAATATTCACTGTGAACTCTATGCTTGCTGAATGTCAGAACTCACTGAGCTAGGTGAAATAAGACTTCCAAACAGTGAGACTGCATTGTTCTACTGACCCTCAGTTTACAAAGCCAAAATAATTTTTGTCATATCCTTAACAATGCATGTGCTTTGCAACACTAAGAAGGGCAATCTTGTAGTTTCCATAAGTAGTGTGGCTAGTTCCCAGGCCTTGGTCATATCAGAAAAATTTCCTCAAGAAGTCTAACAAAATTGAGTTTTCTTTACTTTCAGCGCTCTCTTGGAGCTCAGTTGCATTGCTTTCCCACTCCTTTGCATAAGGAAGGTAGTGTGTCCTGGATGCTAAGATGGTTCCTTCTTTCCCTCCCTTTTTCTCTCTACATGCAGATGCCATATCAAAAGAGATCTCTGAGATCACCACAGCAGATGCTGAGCCTGTGGTGCCTCGGGGAGGTTTTGACTCTCCATTTTTTCAATGGAGTGAGAGTCTCTCCAGCTCAAAGAAGTCCCAATCAGCCACTTCAAGCAACTCTGGGCAGATTCTGAATTCGGAGCCCTTGCCATCATCATTTCTGGACCCATCTGGGCTGGAGAGCAACTCACAGGATGCCCTGAAGCAAACCTTCACCCCCATAGATCGACCCTGCTGCAACTCCGAGGATCCTTCAGCTGGGTGCAGGGAAAACCCAATGCTACTGGAGCCTGGCATTCTCACTCCTAGCCCTTGCAAGGCTGTAGCCCACAAGATAGAAGGGTTTGGGTGCAGGCAGCCAGCAGATTATGAACATCTCTTTGAAGTGGCTCTTCCAAAGACTGCCTACCTTTTTGTGAGTAAGAAGACAGAAGAGCTACTGAAGAAAGTCAAGGGAGTGCAGGATGAAGAGGGCTCTTCCCACACCTCCCCACTGGAAGTGCTTGATCGCCTTATTCAGTGTGGAGCAGATGCCCACAGCAAAGAGCTGAACAAGTAAGTGATGTTCACAGGAGAGCATATACGTGCAGTCCCTCCCTTGGCTTGCCTGAAGTTGGAACTAGCTGAGTGGAGGGTCTCTGTCCGAGGGCAACCCTGTCCTCAGTCCCCTCTGCTCCTCTCACATGGGAAGGCCTTTCATCTTTGCTTTTCGTTTTTATTGGCTAGAATGGAGTAGTTGCAACCCTGAGGAGGATGCAGACTGTGAGTGCACCGTGAGGATGCTTCTAGAATGATGGCGAGCAGAGGGAAAGGCTCAGTGCCAGCAAGCCTAAGCTTAGGGCTCCATTCGGGTCTGACAGAAGCTGCATCTTTGCTCTGCCTCCCCCCATGGGCTGTGCAGTCAGTCCATCCCAAACCAAGCTTAGTGTCATCAGATTTTTGTGTTGTGATGGCTTTGGATGGACTAGCCCAAAGTAGGTGGGGAGTTGAATGGTGGCTTGCTCCTTACACTTAACACCTCCCCATATATATTCAGCTAGTGCATTGGAAGTAGGCGAGGACCTAGCTTTCCTTCTTCCTGGGATATCAGTTTTGAACTTCTGTTTGTAAATCATTCCCTCACCCGTATTCCCATCTCCAGCAGGAGGTGCGTCATGTGAGCCTGCTGATTGATTGTGCTTGTGTCTTAGAATTCGATTAGCTGTACTGCGTTATTTGAACTCTGTGTGTAGTGTGCTTCACAAGAAGAAAACTATTGAATTCATAATGCAGAATCATTTGTTCCAAAAACTAAAGCAAGTTTCTAGTTCTGGCTGCAGAGCAGCTCAGAAACATCTTCATGTTCTCTTTTACTCCGTTCTCATCTGACATGGAGGGCTCCCCACCTGCCTCTTGATTTGACTTAAGAGGTTAGCAAACTATGCATATTTGGATGATCTGTTCTCATATTATACAGGCATCTGCTTGATTGTAGAATTTCCTACTTGGGTGCAAATGCAGACAGCATTGGTGTTGGGGAAGCAAGAAGATGGTGGTGAGAGCCTCTCCTGTGAAGGCTGCCTTGCTGCAGTCCCGAGTAAATCATCTTTCCTTTTTTCACTTGTTTCAGGTTGCCTTTGCCAAGTAAATCAGCTGACTGGACTCACTTTGGAGGTAAACAAATTGGTAAACAAATGTTACCTAATTCCTGTGATGTATAGATAACTGCCCACCAGTATTCTCAAGCCTTGCTTTATATCTTTAAAACGCCCCACTGGTATCTTCCAGGGCTTAACCGCTTACAGGACCAGAGATGCCAGCATGTTTGCATCATCCTTTAGGCAAAAAGACTGGAGAAATTAGAAGTGGAGTTTGTCAGAATTTAGGCTGTAGCTTCAATTCTCCACACTGCTTTTCCTGAAAACCTTAAGTCTTGGCACAATCCCAGGCAAACATCAGTTACATTCTTTTAAGAACTGGAGAAGTGTTTGCTTTGGCCTGGAGCTCTGAGAATCTCTTTATCAGACGCCCTGTGCTGGTTGTATTGCAGCTACTGCACTTTGGTCTTCATGACAGTATAGAAGACTGTCCCAGGAAGGGGCTGCAGTGCCCATAACAGCCACAGCTGTTGAGAGACCTGTATCCCATAGATGTCACTTGGGCATCCATCTCCAGGGTCAGGCTGAGCAGCATTCTTGGGCCATGGGTGCCATCATTTCTGGTAGAACACCCTTGTTCTAGAACTGGCTCCCTGGGCAGTCATGTCACTCAGCAACAGGATATTCCCCTCCGTCCAGCCTACTAGTGACTCAAGAACACACCGAGAACATTTACTGGCAAATTGAGCCCTGGTGGGTGGGGGAATATCCAGGGCTGCTGGATCTGCACATCCTTCCAGTACCAGAGGAAGTGCAAGCTTCTCTACAGATTATACGCTTTTGTTCTGGTCCAGGGTGAAGTCTCTTTTGAGGGCCTTTTGTAAGTGAATCTGGACTCAGAATGAGCAACCTTCCAACTTTGTACCTTCCAGATGGTTTGGATGGTGGGACCCGCCACCAACAATCACTGATCTTATTAGGGCCAGTGGGACTTTTCCTCCAGAAAAGTGTCCCTCTGTTTATTCCAATCTAGAGAATTGATTTCCTCCAGAAATGCCTGGAGTTGAGTTGCTTCCACCCACTTCTCATGCATGTTGTGTGCCCCCATGCCCTGTGGGATAATAGTGAAATCAGTTGGTGATTCATCAGGCTCACCAGCTTACCTGTGTCTGCAGCTCCTCCTCCTCAATGGTGACTGTATTCCTCTTTGGATTTCCCTGCTCAGGTGGGGTGATCCACACAGGTGGGAGCCACATTGCTTTCTGGTACCTTGCCAGTATTTTCAGACCAAAGCCAAAATTTACTCAAAGTGATGACGCTCACCCCGGAGGATGTTGTGTAGTTGACCTGTCTAAGGTTGGATCTGCACTGCAGCAATAATCCAGTTTGAAATCACTTTGACTGCCATGGCCCAGTGCTATGGAATTCTGGGAATTTTAGTTTTGTGAGACATTTAGCTATCTCTGTCAGAGAGCTCTGCTGCTACAAAAATTACAGTTCCCCAAAGTCCATAGCATTGGGCCATGGCAGTCAAAGTGGTGCCAAACTGGATTGTTTCTGCAGTGTCGATACAGCCCAAGGCATAGAGGTGACAGGCCTGAGTTTGGATTGATTACCTTGATTGACTTGAGTTGGTTCCTTCAGCCTTGTATTGATTCTGCAGTAGACATAAACCAGGGAGAAGGGAGCCCTGGTGGCACAGTGGTTAAATGCTGGTACTGCAGCCACACTGTTGAAAGTTCGATTCTGGAGGAGGGCTCCAAGGTCCTTCCATCCTTTTCGCAGGTTGGTAAAATGAGTAGCCATCTTGTTGGGGGCAATTGGCTTACATATGGTAAACCACTTAGGGAGTGCTATCTTCACTGATAAGCGGTATAGAAAAATGTACTTGCTGTTGCTGATATTGAGGAGCCCTGGTAGCACAATGGATAGATGCCAGTACTGCAGTCACTCACAAACCACAAGATTGTGGGTTCAGTCCCAACCAGAGGCTCAGGGTTGACTCAGCCTTGCATCTTTCCAAGGTTGCTAAAATGAGTATCCCGCTTGACGGGGCAATGAGCTTACAGTTGTAAACTGCTTAGAGACAGCTCAGTGCAGTATGAAGCAGTATATAAACGAAACTGCTATTGCTGTTGTTATTAGGGTTTTTTTCTGGGTCTTCAAGATTGGCCAGCCTTTGTGGGGCCAAGGCTCTTCCTCTGCTTTGAGTCTCATCTTCTGCCTCTGGCACCTGTCCATTCAGGTTCTCCTCCTTCAGATGAAATCCACACGCTCCGAAACCAGCTGCAGCTACTGCATAACCAACTCTTGTATGAACGCTTCCAAAGGCAGCAGCATGCTCTCCGGAACCGGCGCCTGCTGCGGAAGGTCATCAAGGCTGCAGCCCTGGAAGAGCACAATGCTGCGATGGTAGGTGAGAGCCTCAGAGGTCCTTGTGCAAGCCCTTTCATCTGGAAACCCACCTTTGGTGGCTCTCTGGAAGGCCAGGCAGCCTCAGGACTTTAGATATTTGACATTTTTCCTTTCTTTCTCTCACACACACTTGGTCAAGCTCACCCAGCTGGCTTCACAGCAGAGGGCTATTTGAAATTAATCCACCTCGTCCTAAGTGACCGCTTCCCACTGTCTTTTCTGGGAGTAGGAAGGCCAGCTGTTATGCTTGAGACAGATTCTTGGAGCAGGCTGTTCCAGCTCCCATATTTCTACTGTGCCTTTGTGACAAGGAAGGGTTTACTCCCTGGGTGATCAGAAAGCATGAGTTGTGTTGGGGTTGCGGTGTGTGTTGTGGGGGAGGAATGTCATTTTTTCTTCCTTAGGCAAAGTCTGTGTTGCTTTGCTGGAAAAGGCAGATGGTTGGGCAGTTGGGCCTTAACTCCTGATCTCTGCTTCTGGACAGAAAGACCAGCTGCGGCTCCAGGAAAAGGACATCCAGTCCCTGAAGCTCAGCCTGCAGAAGGAGCAGGCCCAAAGCCGCAAGTTTCAGGAGGAGCATGACAGTGTGGTGGCCCAGCTCCACAGCCAGCTCCGCCAGTTGCAGCAGGAACGGGAGGAGTACTACAACCAGAGCCAGGAGCTGCAGGTAGAGTCCTTCTGGAATCAGTGACAGAGCTAGTAGCTGCTGGTGAGGGGTGCAATGGGGTGGGGTGTAGGATACTTCTTCAGAGGGAGTGGCCTTGGTTATCTAGTGTTCAGTTCACTTCCATAAGGGAACACTAGTGGCTCTGATCCATACGCCTCTGTGGCAACTGGGCCACCATCACTTCTTCCCCCCATTCCCCCTACTCTTTCTCTCAATCTTACCTGGTCTAACCTCTGGGCTGTGTGTATGAGTGAAATGATGCTCGCCCAAGTGTTACCTGTGAATATATGCTGTGTAGAATGTGAGTGTCCAGCATGCTGAGTGTGGGAAGGTCAACACAGCAAGGGGCGATTCCCATGCCATCAAATAAAGCCACATTTCCCTTTGCAAAATGGCTGCCACAGTAGGGCCCTGCAGTGGCAAAAGGAGATGCATTTCCCTTTAAAACAGGGCATGTGTCTCTAGCCAGCATTTCTAACCCTTAGAGCAGAACCATGCTACCAGGGGTGTGCTGCTCCTTTAAGACAAGAAGCACATGCTCAGTTGGTGGGATGCTGGAGATTTTTGTATATTTATAATGTTTCATTGTCTTTGATGGTCTGCTGTTTTATGGAAAAGGCATTACAAATAAACATCATCATCATCATCCTCTTCATTTTAAAAAGATGGTCCTTTTGCTGTTTCACAGATTTACTGTCACAAAGATTTAGTTTCAGTTTGAACAGCAAGGGAAACTCAGGAGCTGTTTCTCTTAGCAGTAGTTGTATAAACTCAGTGGCATTTTTGTGTGGCAACAAAAAGGATAAGGTTGGCCATAGGCTGGCCATGTTTCCCACCCAGCCGACAGAAAGTGAATGGCAAGGAGTGTTCAGTGGTGTAATTCAAGAAGCAGGGATTTTAGAAAAAGGTCTTTGGCTTGTATCCCTGTCCCCTACCTCTTACAGTCTTGCTACAGCCTCACCAAGCAAACATGAGACTTGCTCCTATGTCTACATGAGATGTAGTGGACAGACAAATGTCCTGCCTGGACTTGAGACACGGGGTAGAGCTGAATGTGTCGCCAGAGGACTATCCTTCTCTGTAGTCTGACCACCTGTGCTAATGTGGCTTTTTGAATAGACCAAACTGGAGGACTGTCACACCATCATTGTAGATCTACAACTGGAGCTCAAGAAGGCCAGCAACAAGGTGTGCCACACGGAACTGCTGTTGAGCCAGGTGTCTCAGAAGGTAAGTGCTGTGGCCTGAGGGGTGATGTGTGTGTGTGTGTGTATCTAATTGAAGCACACAGATGTGAAGTCATACACTTTCATGGCTGGCAACCATAGTTTTTGTGTTTTTTTCGGGCTATGTGACCATGTTCTAGAAGAGTTTATTCCTCACATTTCGCCAGCATTTGTGCCTGGCATCTTCAGAGCATGCTGACCTGGAAGAGAGTGGGTATATATACTGTGTGATCCTGGGTAAGGAGGAGTGATTCCCATGTTCATTTGTGTATTGTTCTGTTGTTGATGGCCGGGCCTCAGGATAGAAGGCTATGCAAAACAGGATTAGTGTCTGCTAATTGGTGATCATTGTCTTCTACTGTGAGGCCCGGCCATCAACAACAGAACAATACACAATTGAACATGGGAATCATTCCTCCTTACTCAGGATCACACAGTATATATATACCCACTCTCTTCCAGGTCAGCATTCTCTGAAGATGCCAACCACAGGTACTGGCGAAATGTCAGGAATAAACTCTTCTAGAACATGGCCACATAGCCCGAAAAGCACACAGAAAACTAAAGCACACAGACTTCAGCTTGAAAATGTTCTTTGAATTTGCATTTGCCATGACAGGTTTACGCTTGGTTTTTTGCTGCAGCTGTATAATACTTTATTCCTTTCAGCTTTCCAACAGCGAATCAGTCCAGCAGCAGATGGAGTTCTTGAACAGGCAGCTGCTGGTCCTTGGGGAGGTGAACGAGTTGTACCTGGAGCAGCTTCAGCACAAGCATGCCGACACCACAAAGGTAAATCCCCATGGACACATACTGACCCACGGGCCCATTCTGTGGTTTGCAAGGAGTAAACAGGATGTTGGCAGAGATGTCCCAGAATTTTTTTGCTGAAGCAGAGCAAACTCAAAACCTCCCAGTCTTCTTAAGGGGCAGTGAGAGCAACAGGTAGACAGACTGGCATTATTGACCAATTTGATGCAATCAAGGCCTTCTCCTGGTTCTAGGCCAGATGGTGAATGCAGAGAGGGGTGAGGAGCTGCCTGCTTGCTCATTTTCCACTCCCAGTAGCTATCCCATTGTTTCTGGCTGTTTTGGCTGGAGGAGGCTACTCTGGCTGCCACAAATGTGTTGGCTCTCACCCCCACCCCATAGCCTTAAAATGATGAGTTGTACCTTTGGACATAGTGGTAGTAACGCAAGCAACAGTGGCCTGAGTGCACTCTTCAGTTGCGGGAGTGGAAACAATGAAGCAGCTCCCACCCCCAGCCCAGCTGCCTGTTATAGCAACACAGTTTTCAAGAAGTGATATTCTGAAGCAAGCAGCATTAGCTGCACCTAGGTCCGATGTACCTTCCCCAGTACAGCTGCAGTGTGGCCAACACTGTCCAACCTGTCCCCCACACTCACTTCCTATAGATGCCCCCCTCCTTCCTTTCTCTTTCCTTTCCTTGTAGGAAAGAGAAGTTATGCAGACTGCCTTCCGGAAAGAGCTGGAGAGAGCCAAGTGCTGTGTCTACCAGCAAGGTCAGCAGCTGGAGGCATCTCAGAAACGGATCACGGAACTGGAAGTTCAGCTTTCCAAACGAGACCACCTCCTGCTGGAACAGAAGAAATACTTGGAGGATGTGAAAGTCAAAGCCAGGTAGCATGGCCACTCCCTTAACCTGCTAGTGCCCAGAGCATTGTTTGGAAGGGTCCAGCAGATGCCCCTTAGAAGCCTCTGTTCAAGATTGGGGGTCTGCAGTTGTTGGAGGAGTTGGGCAGGAGGCATTGTGAGCAAGAAGGTGGCATCGGCTGTGCTGCTTTTCTTGGTTTGTACCTCCAGGGAAATGGATTGGGACGACAAAGGGAAATGGGTTTTACAAAGAGAGGAAGTTCTGGGAAACCTGGAGTACCCTAGTTTTGCTCCGGTTCCTAAACGCAGGGACTCCAGAGAGCACTTGGAAACGGGAGGTGCGCTTTGGTCAGAATGCGTTGCTGTTTAACAGGTTTAAAATTATACCTTGATTGGCCAACTGAAATGCACGATATACTTGTTGCAAGCTTTTGAAGCTCCATGGGCTTCTTCATCAGGCAAGATGTTACAAACCAAACAGGAAAAAAACCAATTGGAGATGTTAGTCAAATGCCTGCATGTTGTTTCAGTCCTTAGTAAAGATATTATGATGGGGAGGATATCTTTTGCAGACAAGCTCCTCCTGGCTATGTGGCAATAGGGAGATTTTCAAAGTCCAAGAAATTTAAAGTCCATTAACATCTCAACAGGGACTCCTCTTTTACAGTCCTCTTTTGGATTGCTGGTCTTTATACATCACAGTATAATGTTTTGTCTGAAGGGAAGCATCTTTCCACAAAGGGAAATTTGTCATTCACACTGAGGACAACATTGCAAAGGGATGTGGCAGACAGTTTCTCTTCTTTTTCAGGGGCCAGCTTCAAGCCGTTGAGAGCCGGTATCAGGCACAGAAGAAGATCACACAGGCATTTGAGCTGGAGGTCTTAGATCTGTATGGTCGCCTGGAGAACTCTAGATTGCTGAAAAAATGTGAAGATGACAAATTGGAACGACCAGAGGAAAGGTACAGGCATGCCAGTGGTGCCATGTTTCTGCTTGGCTGTTTGTGAGAAGTCATGCTCAGAATCCTGGAAGGAGAGTGAGGGAGAGTTTCACTGCCTGCCCAGGGAGTGGGTTGGGGTGGGTGTGATAGAGCTCTGCTAGTCTTGTGTAGGTAATCTGTCCTTATGTGTAGGTTTTCTGTGTACTGTGTGGCCCAAATGCTGGTTCGGTTTGCGGATGACCAGGACATCCAAGAATGATCTAAATTAGCTGAACCTCTTGTCTCTTCTACCTTTGGTCAACTTAGTTATCTGCAAAGCAAGTGAGGAATTTGCTGGACCTTAAACTTTTGCCAGAGCTTGACTTCCAGCAAATATCAGGATAGTTGAAATTCCCCATTACCACTATATCTCTGCTTACTGAATGTGTGGTCATCTGTTCTAGGAAAGCCTCCTCCATGTTCTCAGTCTGGCTTGGGGGGGGGGGGTTGTAGTACCCCCTCACAATGATATCCCTGTTGTTTCTCTCCCACTTAATTCTTACTCAGATGCTGTCAACCTGGCTTCCATGATTTAAGTCATGGATCTGATCACAGGTGCTACTCCTCCTTTTCTCTTTGGTCTGTTTCTCTGAAACAGGTTATACTCGTCTATTGTTACATTCCGACTGTAAGACTCTTTCTGCCAGGTTTCAGTGATACCTATTAAATCGTACTTGCTTCTTTGTCTTGTTTATTTGTCATGCTCTGTGTATTTAGTATAGGGACATCTAAGACCATAGATCATTCCTCCTAGCTACTTATTTAAGTTTTTCCCCTCCCACTGTTGGGTTCTTGTACTGTTTGCCTGGTTCTTTCTGTAACAACAAGACTATTATTTCCAGCACTAGCTGCCCTCAGGAATACTTATGTTTTGTTCTGTCCGAACATACATAGACAAACATACCACAGCTGTTGCAGGTGACTGCAACACCATCCATCACCATCCATATTCAGCAGTCTTAGAGAAGGGATTAAAAAGAGAATGCTGGCCCTCCCCATCAAATTTCTCCCACAGAATGCCCATGCAAATGCCTGTTAGCATCAGCTTTTGTTCAATGTTTACTGAATTGATTGCATGTGCTACAAGCTGGTCCTCTGAGACTGAACTCAAAGATGGAGGCAGCAGGTCTATATAGGCCCCTCAATCAGGCTCCTCAGACCATATGCTCAGGAAATGCACAGGTTAAAATCAATAAAAAGTCCCCAACAAGCCCCTTTAAAAACAGTTGAAAAAATGAAGGCTGACCCCCTCAAATGCAGCTCAAAGCTCCCTTTCTGCTCTCTACTCCAAGACTGGGGTTGGCTGAGCATTTCTTGCCTCAGCAGCACTTGTACCCGATAACATCTGGGAACCCCTTCCAGCTCTGATTCTCCTTGAAAGTAGTTGTCTTTTAAGGAGTAGCCATAGCAGCACATTTTTGTGTTGGTGGTATCTAACATTATGTCACTTCTAACAATCTGCATCAGCCTTCCCTTACCTGGTACTCTCCGTATTAGTTGGACTGTGACACCCATTGTCCCTATCAGCCCTGACGGTATTTGCAGTAAAAAGTTGGACCAGAAATAGATCCTTCTACCATTTTTCTACTGGATTAGACCATTGGTTTAAAAATGCAACAATCCCTTTTTTGTTGATAAGAGTCTGGACAGGTGATCTGAAACTTTTATTTGTAAAACATGCTCCCGTCTTGCCTGCTGCTGCTGTGGGCACCCTTTCACTGACTCCTCTCATCATCTGTGTCTCTCTGTATCCCCCATCCACTTTTTTTTCTCTTGGTGACAGGCTGAGTAGCACAAACAAAGGCCACACAGACCCTCTCATAGGACACAGTGAAGAAGATGTCATTGACTGGAATGGCGAGACCAAACCACCTAGTTCCTGGGGTGGTGGCACCGGCAGCAGCAAAGTGTCCACGCTTGAGAAGTCCTCCAGTCAGAGAGGCGGCCAGTTCAGTGGTGTTGGCGGAGGCAGCAGGAGGGCTCAGCTGGTGGTGGGCTCCTGCCCCAGCTCAGGGAGCTTCCTGGGGATTAAGACACGGGAGCTGCTCCACCCCAAGAGTGAAGGCCAGTCGGAGGAAGAGGATGGGGTGATAGCCCACAGCAGCCTCTGCAGCACTTTAAAGAGTGAACTGTGCAAAGACCCCAGTGTGGAAGCCCCATCCCCACTCCTCCCCCACCCCCACCCCCTGGAAGACCCGTCCCCTGCCCCCCCAAATCAGGAAGGTGGTGGCGTGGGGCAGCTTCATATCATGGACTATGACGAAGCCCACCACCATACCCAGAGCTAGATGGGAGGAGAGCCCTTCAGCATTGCCTTTCATATTTGTGGCATGGGATGGAGGGGACTGCTTTAACTAAAAGCTCTCACGTTTTGGGTTGGAAACAGGAAGAGGATTGCCTTTGGACTTTGGCTGAATGAAAGGAAAGTGGCTTTTCAGGTCTGGAACAGACAGAAGATCCATCTCCACCCACCCACCTCCAGGGCTTGGGCCCCTCTGGAGAATCCCCATGAAGAACCAGGATGGGGCCTGGAGTCTGGCTAGTCTTTCTTCTCCTACCCACCCTTTTGGGCCCCTCTTCCAGAGTGGTTGCCTCCAGTCAACCCATGTGCAATAGGAAGCTCAGCTTCCCTCCCCAGGGGCGCTTTGGGGTGGGGGTGATGTGAAGGGGCAGTTCAGTCCCCTCAGAGGGCAGGCAGGGACAGTTGTGTACGTTTCTTCATCCCAGAAAAGAATTGTCCCCAGACCCTGGCTGCCCAGTCTCTTGGTCATCGTTTGGCCTCTCTCTTTTTACACTCATCTTGAGTAGGGTGGACTTTGCTCCAGTGATGAGATGGTCTCAGTTGTGCCCCACGGCTCTAAATGCCACATTCCCCTGCCCCCTTGGTTGCCTCTCATGCCGGGTGCCCCTTACCCATACTACCCTTCACAGCCGGAACTTCTCACACAGATTTTCCAAGTCTCTTGGCTGGGCTTTGTGAAATGCTCTCCCTCTCCTCTTATGTGCCTCCCCTCCATCCCATGGTAATTTTCTACGCTTTATGTGATATGCTGATAACTGAGCTGACCTCACTTTGGGCAGGGGGGATCTTTTTTTTTTTTAATAGAAGGAGGAAGCTGAGATTTCCCCTAGAGTCAGGAGGCACTGGTACAGGAAGCTTGTCTGATGAAAATCATGCTGGGGTTTGGGGATGGTGAGTCTTGTAAACAAAGAAGAGCCCCATTAAGGTGAGATTTTTGTTGTTTCTGAAGGTCAGGAGCAGTCCTGGTGCCCTTTTCCATTTGGCTTGTTCTAGCCAGTTCTTGATTCAGGGCTAGTCTGGTGCCCAGTCTCTCAGTCTTCTGTGGAGGTGGTTCTTCCTGCCAGATGTGGATAAGTCTTGAACCCGTACAGCTTCTTCTGTGCCCCCTGGAGAGGGATACTTTTTGAGAGAAGGCACTTTGGAAGAAGCTACACCAAGGAGTAGGACAGAGATATATAGTCGCCCCCAGGTACCCTCCTTTCTTGAAGACGGAGTGGTGTTTCCATTAGGTTCTTGCCCTTTGTGGCAAAACATTAAATCCTGGGATATTGCCAGTAACCTGACTTCTCTGGCTGGGAAGTGTCATCCTTCCTTCATTCATGCAGTGCATCCTCTGTACCTTGTCCTCCATCACACACCCCATACACTGGCAGAAAGTTTTTTAAAAAGCCACCCTCAGTGAGGGTTTTGCTCCTTGGGCTGTTCTGGTCTGAGAGGAAGCTGCTGAGATCTTTCTTTGCACAAGGGTGCCGTCCCAACACTTTCCCTTCCCGTGGTCCTGTATAACATTTCGAAGACACACCAATAAAAAATGATTAAGCCTGCTCTTTGGAACCCCTCTGCATGTTTCCTTTAAATAAATGAATAAAGGGTGGTTTGAAGAGAGGTAATACCAGGAGTGCTAAATGTGCAGGTTTGAAATGGGACTGAATTTGTGGCCACCAGTGGCCAAGGAGTTTGTGGTCCAAGGTGACCAACCTTTTGCTCCTGTTCCAGCTCTGGCGAATCTGGAGACACATTGCGGGATTAGTGGTAGCAGCAGAGCCTCAGAGGGTGGAATGGGCAGAATCCTTTCACATGATAGAACCATTCCTGTATACTTTAAAATGTACACACAGCCCTCTTCCCTGTACAAACTCACACAAACATGAGACAATTAGGCTAGGATCTCTGCTGCTGCTTAATGAACTGTTTTTTAAAACTTTGGAGGGATATTTTGTGTGCGCTCCCCAGTGCAGTAGTCTGCCTAGTGCTCCTTTTGCTAGACCCAAAGACTACAGTCCCATCAGCATGGAACAATTGCACAGTGCTACCCATCTTTAGATCTTCCCCCTAATCCTACATTATCCTGCATCTCCCCAAAAGAGAATCAGCCTTTGGTAATATTTCTCAGTGAGGCGTTCAGCTGAATCTCTTTTGCCTTTTCCTTGTAGGCTGCTGCCCTTCGGTTCCCTTCCAAACCATGGCTGTCTTCTTTTTAACAGATCAAATATCCCAAGCTCTCTTTATCAATGGAGTTTCTTTTTCGGAGTCTGAAAAAGACTCGATCTCCTGGATGGCATTAACACTGTAAAATCTCCCTTCTCTTCCACCGCCAGGGGACCACAGAAATTATGGAGGAATTGCTCTGCTCAGTAAATCTCTGAATCATGGATGTAGCATAAGCAACAAACACCTACAGTTTGTTGGGGAAAATATCTCATTGGTTAAGCTGGAAATGATTTTTTTTAAAGAAACTGACTGCTTTTAGTTAAATCTTTGAAGAAACATCTGTCAAAGGTCAACATTTTCTACCTTGCTCTTAGTAAGCCAGGTTAGGGAAAAATGACAATTAAAAATGCCATAAATATGAAATGGTAAGGTGAAATGGTACAATCTAAGCTAAGAGAACTTTTTTGGGGGGTGGGAACCGAATGGAGGGTGTTTGCTGTCCTTACTAGAATGTTCTAATATGTCAAGGCAGTTGCTTGTGTTTAACTGTGAACAAAATAAAAAGCGTATTGTTTTGCACTACTCTTTATGTTTTTGCTGTACCAACAACAAAGATTTTAATATTGGGGATGGGATGGGGAGCTGACTCCTTTCCATTTGATGGGTTCTGATACAGATGGGGTCTTGCCCATGCCAAGCTGGGTTGGATGAGGTGAAGGGAGCCAACTCCTGTGCTTGGGAGAGAGTCTTGTGAGCCTTTCAGGGAGGCCCTGCTGCTGTTTTTGGACTGCACCTCCCATCTTCTCACACCCACAGGGTGTGCTGAAGTCTGTAGGTCCCATCTGCAGGACCATGTGTTCTCCATCTCTGCCAAAAAGGGCTTCACAGTCGCACTGCACAATCTGGTTCTTGGGTAGGAAGCCATGTAGAGGCATGGTCCTTGGTCTGAGAGGGGACTGGATGGGAAGGACTGAGTTGACGGGGCCATTGTTGCTCTGCGGAGGAACTGGTATGGGAGCAGGAGAAGGGGCTGAAGTCTTTTGGTGGTTCGTCCATCTTGACTGATGGTTCGGGTCAGTGCTGGCTCTTTGCCCCTATTTGGGCCCTTCAGTTGGGCTGTGGCCATTCAGGAGCTGGCTGTTGCCCCAGCACTTGTGACATCAAGGTGCCCAGGCTCCCCGATTCATGTGGTAAACAATTCCCTATAATGTGAAGTCAAAGGCTTTCATGGCTGGCATCCATAGTTTTTTGTGGGTTTTTTGGGTTATGTGGCCATGTTCTAGAAGAGTATTCCTGACGTTTCACCAACATCTGTGGCTGGCATCTTCAGAGAATGCTGACCTGGAAGAGAGTGGGTTTATATATATACTGTGTGATCCTGGGTAAGGAGGAGTGTATTGTTCTGTTGTTGATGGCTGGGCCTCAGAATGGGAGGATATGCAAAATAAGATTAGTGTCTGCTAATTGGTGATCATTGTCTGCTGGGAAAGCCCTTGACCCTGGGTGGTTTCACATTTGCATAGTGCTGATTCTTTTGACTGATGCTGAGGTGGATAGCAGTTCATTGTCTGTGTTGGCCAGATCTTTGCAGGTAGTGTGTATTCTCTCCCATAGCATTTCATGTGCCATCCTGTTGTAGATATGGTTGGCCTGTGGTGATTTGAAGTCCTTTTTGCTGTGAGAAATTGTGGTATGGTATCTGTGTCTCTGTAGCGTAGCAGGAAAGTTAGTGAGCAGAGTAGATGTGCTTTCCTGGTCCAGAGTTTTTTCCAGTCTCCGGGTGTCTTGGAACAGTTTCTCCACTTAGAGGTTTCCAAAGTGAAGTCGAACATTTTCATGGTCAGCATCTATAGTTTTTTTGTGTGTTTTGGGGGCTATGTAGTCATGTTCTAGATGCCAGCATCTGTGGCTAGCATCTTCAGATTCCACATAACGTTTGGGATGCTTGTGTGTAAATATTTTTGGGATGCAGGTGAAAAGTTGCCTATATGGTTCAGGAGAAATCTGGTACTTAAAACTTCTTTTTAAAAAAATCACATCACTCTCTTGGTTTACTATTCAAGGGGCGGCTCTCGCACCGGGATCAAAATGATTAAATATGTATTCTCTCACAGAACGGAAGCCAGCAAGATAGAAAAAGAGAAAAATAAATTACCTTCCATGCTTTCTAGTGCTAAGCAGGGTATGTTGGTAGCTCCATAAACACCCCCATAAATAATGAACATTTTATGCTCTAAGAGCCAGGGCGGGAAGTTGAAAAGGTTCAATTATTTATTGGCTTCTCGTCCTGAATGTAGAGAAGAAACCCAAATTGCACTGCACATTTTAACTGACTGCTTTGTTACTCAGGTGTTGGGAATGGGGAGGGGGGCAATGGAGATTTCTTTCGGAACTGGTCAAGGGGTCCTCTTCTGGTGCCAGTGGAGCTCTGACTAAATCGCAGGGATTCGGCTACAGGTTTTTAGACTTGCAGTCCTATGGTTCGGGGAGTGAGGGAGAATGACAGGGATTATTCAAGCTCCCCACCCCAAGGGGATGGACTTCCAAGTCCTCCTCCCAAAAAATTTCCCTGCAGAAACTGTTCTGTTGGCTTTTGCCTCTCCAAACAAAAAGAGGAGTGGGTTTGTTGGAGAAGGGGGTTTGGGGTCACATAACCCTGGGAGGAAGATAGGAAGGGGCCTCATGTATGGACTCAGACCCTTGGTGTCCACCCGGCCTAGGGCTGCTAGGATTATTTTCTTAGCTCCCCTGGCATTCCCTCCACTGGGCCTCCCATCCAGGCCTGCCCCTCCTTCGCTCCCAAAGTCAGATGCCATAGGAGGAAGGAATGCTGGCCCTGGGACACCGCAGGCAAGGCAGAAGAGGACTAGGCACTCCGCTACCCTCTCCTGCCCTGCTTTGCTGCTCTGAGAGGCAAGACGGACCCACTGTCCACCCAAAGTGTCCAAAGGAGTAGACAGCAAAATAATAATGAAAAAGAAACAAGAACCAAGGGACTAGGACCTATTGGAATAGAGAAGGATTTGGGTGCCCCCTCTGCTAGTGGGTTCATCTATTTCCTCGTTCCCCTCACCATTTCCACTTTATCCTCAGTACCACAACTCTGCGAGGTAGAGTTTCACGGATCAGTGGGGACAAGACACTGACTCAAGTCCCAGCAACACTAACCAGTAAGCCAGCTTTGTTTCCTACCTGCCCTTTAGAAAGGGGGAGGGGGAGAAAAGCAAAGATGCATATGCCTTTTTCTAAATAAATGAATAAATACAGTGGGCCCAGTATCCACTGGGGTTTGATTCCAGGCCGACATCTCCCCCATGGATACCAAAATATGGGGATGCTCAAGGTCCATTAAATACAGTGACATAGGGTGTCCTTTTTATAAATTAGCAAAATCAAGGTTTGCCTTTTGGAAATTACTATGTTTTTGAATATTTTCAAGCTGTGGATGGTTGAATCCATGGATAAAGAATCCGTGGAAAGGAAGGGCAAATAAAATTACATTTTAAAAAAAAAGGGAGGGGGTCAGGTCAAGAAGGAGAAGATTACCATTCTAACTCTACCCATTTCTCCCCACCTGCTGCCCCCAGCTTCAACACAATCCTCCTTTCTGTGGATTGCTTGCAAAAGACCCTCTGTCCCTCTAGCAATGAGCCGCCATGCATGCACAGGGGAAATGGCTTTATTCAGAAGCATCTTCCAGGAGGCAAAAAAGACAGGAGCTAAGAAGCCTGTGGGGAGGGGAAAAAAGCTATCAGACCAAATGAGCCAAGTGGTACGGGCAAGATCTAATGCCATGTGCTCAGTTGCTTTGCAACACATGCCCCCAGCCCCACCCCCTGCATGGCCAAAAGCTGCGCTGAGTTAGTGGACGTGTGAGGGCAAAAGGAGAAGGAGTTGCCCTTGTGTGGCCAAACCCTCCGCTGCCTCCTTGGTGAGAGTTGCTCTCCTTCCCTAGAAGCAGCCAAGTCCCAGGGGATTTGTCATTCAGCCTCCCTCGGGTGACAGCAGTGGGACTGGGGCCCAAGGATATGAGGGACAGTCACACCACCTCAGAAAACAAACTGGCTGGGCTGGAGGGCTTTGGACCCTCTTGACTAAAGGGAGCAGCCGCTCCAAAAGGGCTTCCTGGCTGAGCACAGGAACATGGGGCCCACTCAGCCAAGGCCTGCTGGCCAGACACAGGACGCCTTACAACTCCTTCTTGTTTTCACTGCCTTCTAGCCCAGTGGTTCTCAACCTTTGGGCCTCCAGATGTTTTGGAATTCAATTCCCAGAAGTCCCAGTCAGTATGATCATTGTTCAGGAATTCTAGGAGTTGAAGTCTCAAAAATCTAGAGGATCGAAGGTTGAGAACCACTGTTCGGGGCAGAGGAAAAACAAGAAGGGTTTGGGATCCAAGAGGCCCTCCAGACACATTCGTGTCCAGGTGACCGTCTGGTAGCGGGGATATCACCTGGTGGCTGTGGAGGCCTGGAGCCTCCTCACCCTGACCCATGGCAGCTGGGGGAATGGAGGGGAGCGACAGGCAGCTGTATATCTGGTTTGGTTAACGCTGGTAGTATTTCCTCCTTTCTTTTCCTTGCACTGTTGTCAGGAAAGGGCATGACTGAAGCAAACATAGGGAGACTCTCTTTTAATCATGAGCGTAGGGTTTGGGGATCTCTCTCTGTGTGTCTCAATTTTTAAAAGGCGTTTTTACCAGGCGCTCTCCAGGGCCCATCCAGAAACTTGTGTATGGCCCTCCCAAGGGTCCCCATCTCCTTGATCTTAGCCTCCCCCCTTTTCTCCCGCAGCCGGGCCTTCTCCGTCAGACTCAGCGAGGTCTGAGTGCCCTCCGTCACGAAGGGAGGCATCCCCTTCCGGGGCCCCATGTTCAGGTTGGGCAGTTCCCGCTGGTGGTAGATGGCTTCCCGCCGAGCACTCACACTCTGCATCATGTTGCGGGGCAGCTTCTCGCTGTGAGCCACCCACTCTTTCATGCAGTCCAGCACGATGGGGATCAGGCTCACCACCCCGCCGTAGTGGTTTCGTGCTTCGTCGCAGCTCAGGTGGTTCACCACGTCATGGGGGTACCTGTGGATGGATGGACACATGGAAGGATGGGTAGGGGGACAAAGGCAGAGAAAGTGGCAAAATGATGGCTGTGGCCAATGGCAAGCTGAACTCCCTGGAGCCCTTCTCCTTTCCATGAGTCCAAGGGCTAGTCTGGCCCACCAGGAAACCATGCCTCCTCCCCCAGAACATTGTCATTTTGGGCAGCTTTCATGCTTTTATCCCCTCCCTGTTGCAAAATTCCTCTCTCCAAAGGCTAAGTTCCAACAATGTCATCATCTTTTGAAGCTGAAAAATGCTAGTGGTTTTTTGGTGCTGCCCCTTATGTCATTATTATTTAATTTCTATGCAGCCTTTCTTCCAGAAAGGGACTGAAGGTGGTTCACAAATAAATTTGTTACCATTGGTCCCCCACCTTACCCCTGGAACGACTTCTCTGAGGGCAGGGCAGGGCAGGGCAAGACTTCACACAATTTACACCCCAGTTTCCTGACTGTAAGGCACTCTCAGTGGCTGAGAACAATCTACTGTTCGAAAATTCTTAATTTTAATCTAGGTATCCCCAACTCTGTTACAAGATGTCACTCAGAATACCATTAAAGACAGAGCACCAAAAGAGGTGGCTGTCACACAGCCAATGAAGCTCCTTGAAACTGACCTCCTTCCCTTGGAAAAGCAGATTTGCAAGTGAGAAGGACGCTGCGAGAAGGGGACCCTGTTGGCTTTGCTTCAGAATAAAAGGTTACAGGGAAAGCCTCCAAAGGGAAGAGGGTTTGCTTTTTATCCCTTTGGCTTGGGTTTTCCAGACCAGGTTCCTATGGATTGTTTCTGGCAAAGCAAAAGAGCTCCTGAGAGAGACCCTGGCCTACTTGGCTCGGATGGCGCTGAGGTCGTTGCTGTGGCTGACCAGGGTCTTGCATTTATCCAGGAGGGCATTGGTGGTGGCATTGCCAGAATGGAGGGTCTCTAGCCGCTGGCATAGCCGGCTCAGATCGCTACAGATGTTGAGGAACATGAGCAGAATCCGCTTGTCAGTGGAGTTGTTGCAATAATGATCCATATATGTCTGCACCTGTTGGAAAGGGAAGAATGGCAAATGCGTGAGAGACCCCCTAGAAAAGTGAGGGCACAAACACAGAAACAAGTGTGAAGCCTGCAGTTTTATTATTACACATGACTCCAATTCACACTTTTTATGTAGGCCTTGTGCATTTCTACGCCTTCTCTGTGGTGCTCTCCTGTTGTGGAAGGTGAGCCTTCCCTGGGAAGGTGTCACTCTGTTTCCCAAGTAAGAAGGCCTTGGAAGGGCTAAACAAAACAGCTTCATTTATATACCACTTCATACTGAACTAACAGTGTCTAAGAGATTTACAACTGTAAGCTAATTGCTGCCAACCATCTAGATACTCATTTTAGCAACCTCCTCGGAAGGATGCAAGCCTGAGTCGAGCTTGAGCCCTTTTGCTGGTACTGAACTCACAACCTTGCAGTTTGTGAGTGAGTGGCTGCAGGACAGGCATTTAACCACTGCGCCACCAGGGCTCCTTCTCTTCCGAGAGGGCTACCAATTTGCACTTGGTGCAAGTCCATCTACACATCTGCCATGGTTTTAAATAATCTCAAAAGTGTTTTTAACTGATTTAAAGTGTCTTGTTCTAACTTTTGAAATTATTTAATAGACTTTTTGTCTGTTTAAATAATTCTTGGTATTTTAAAATGTTTTAAACTTGTTTTAAATGCATGTTATTGTAGGTTTCCCAGCAGACAATGAGCACTAGTCAAGCAGACACTAATCCTCTTTTGCATACTCTCCCACCCTGAGGCCTGCCATTACAGAACAATACCCATGCAAATCACTCCTGCCTTCCCAGAGTCACAAGTATACATATACCCAACTCCTTTCCAGGAAAGCATTCTCTGAAGATGCCAGCCACAGATGCTGGCAAAACGTCAGGAATAAACTGTTATAGAACATGGCCACATAGCCTAAAAAACCCACAAAAAACTATGGATGCTGGCCATGAAAGCCTTTGACTTCACATTGGAAAACCAACAGTTAAGAAATTAGGAATGGAAATTAGCAGGAGAATGGCAGCGAGTGAGGGTGGCCTTGCACATTTCTTCCAAAGGTGCCAGACTACTGCCCCTGCCACTATGAACATGAGGAGGCTGGATGGGGCTGATGGGAGATGCAACCCTGGTGCAGCAGGCAAGAGGAGCACAGTTTCTCCCTTCACACCCCATGAAGATATGCGTCCTCAGAAGGAAAGGCGACCCTGGACAGAGGTTCACCTCCTGCATCTCTCACAAACCCTTCCCTTCAGGTTTGTGAAAGGTAAGCGGAGAGTGCCAGCAGGGATGGTTCTGGGTGAGAGAAACAGATAACAGGGATCAAAGGTTACTCATGTGGATGCTGCTCAGCCACAGCCTGACACAAATCTGAATCCTGTGGGCCAGGCACCAACTTGCACTTAATTGGGTTCTGTAGTGGCAGATTCAGCAGAAAAAGAAAAGAGGTTGCTTGGACCAGCCCTCCTGCCACTGCCATCCCTCCCTCCTCCTCTTTAAGTAGCCCCAGGAGTGTTTTGAATTCAGGCATGCTGTTGCTACTAGTGAATGTGCACATGTGTGCACAC
>NC_056528.1:22701111-22706704 GCF_019175285.1 Sceloporus undulatus | reverse complement strand
ACCCACCCTGGGAGGTGTAGATCAAACTGAGCTTTGTAGACCCCCCCAAAAAACAGGGGCTTTTGCCCTTGGGCATAGAAGCCCCCCCCCTTCTACTAGCCAGGTAGGAGAGGCCTTGTGGGCATGGGAGAGAAAGAAAGTGCAACTTCTGCCAGGGCTCCAGCAAAAGCACTGATCCGCTTTAAGTATCAAGGAGCATTGCAGAGAAGAGGACGGAGGCATATTTCCTGCTGCCTCAGAGTACAGAGTGGCACAGATGGTTCTCCTCCAAACAAATTTTCACAAGAGCCCTGCAAGGTAAGTCAAACAGGCCCATGATCATGGCTCAGTGGGGACTCAATGAATAAGCCCCACAAATCACCAGCCTGCCTATCCAGCTGGTGGAGGAGCCACTATGGGGACTTCCTACTGTAGTGGAGCTGTAGTGGCACAAGTGAATTGGGGGGCTGCTGGCTACCTTCTGCTCTTGACCCCTGGACATCTGCCATCCCAATCCCCCTATGCTTGGCTCCAGGTGTCCCCTTCTCCCTCTGGCTCCATGGCCCAAGTGCAAATGTGAGGCTGGTTGATGGGAGGCCTCCCTTGTGCCAGACAATTTCACTCCCTCTGCGCAAAGAGGGCAAGGGCAGCATCTCATGAGACACATGTGCCTCCCCAGGCATTTTGTGGCCCCAGAATTGGAAGTGGGGTTTTTTAAACCAAAAAATGGTTGATTTCCATTTCTGGACACAGCAGCAATTTTACTTTAAAAACAAGGCACACCCTGCACTCGGTTGACATCTAGCCATTTCTGGTAGGAAGTCTTCTATACCCCACCTCCATTTTTGGAGCCTGATTGTAGGTTTTCACTGATGGGGTATATTGGCCAACCCCCTCCCCCATATGAGAATGAGAACAGCAATGAAAATTTCCCACAATCCTTCAGGGTGATGCTGGGGGGCCTTATGGTAGCAGACAGGGGAGAAGGCAAGTATCTGCTTTTCTCCTGTGTGTTTTCCAAATGCCCAGAAGCTGCCTTTTGAACTGCATGAGACAGAAGAGTGCGCACACACGTGTGTGTCTGTGTGTATGCGTGTGGTGATGTATGGAAAGAGGCAGGAGGTGCTATGCCTCTGCCCTTTGACCCCACCTGTATCTATTTATAAAGAAGGAGATGAAGGGGGGCAAAGTAGGGAAAGTACATGGAAATCGCACATTTTGAGGCTGGTCAGAGACTTCTCTGTGTGTGTTTATGTGTATATGCTTAAAAGTGTTGCAAATGAGCACATCTATTACTTGTTCTACTCCAAACATGGTTGTGAACCACAGATGTGTCTGTGTGCATGACTATGTCTTGTCTGTAAAAAAGAAATGCCAAGACGGGTGCTTATGATCCATCCTACTTTCCAATCTTGGCGAGACACACAAAGCGCTCCACTTCCCCCTCAGGACAGGCAGATGGCCGGCTCCATCCATCACCTTACTTTCAGCCACACAGTCCTTATTTTTAATGGGCCATTTCCAAAGCTCTAGTTACACCATGGGGATGCCTGTGTGTATGCGGAGCAGTGGCGGGAGGAATGCAGCGGGGATATCTGTGTGAGTGAGAGAGAGATGAAGAACTGGAAAGGGAGGCTGTTGCTTCCTACCGCCTGTAACATGCCCCAAATTTCATGAGGAACGGGGAGCAGACAGGAGGTTTTAGATCATCCACAGAAAAGACATGGAGGGATGTGCAATAATCAGGCACGGGCCCACCTGGATGTTTTGGATCACAACTCCTTGCCACTGGCCAGGATGGCTGAAGTCCAAAACACCTGAAGAGCCAATGTACCGCAACTCCCCTCTCCCCATGACTCTGGTATAGACCAATAAAGTCTCTTCTCACAGGGCTGCTGGATGTTTTGGTTGTACCTATTCTTTCACACAATTGGCTTATTGCACCTTTTTTCTTTCATGACCTTTGCTCAAGGTGGAGGGAACACCATTGGGTTCAAGTGCTAGATTGTGCTGGACCTCACATAGCCGCATTTGGGATGGTGGTGGATATGACTATTTTTGTTCCTTGTTTAGTAAAGGAAGGAAAGCACTTCTCTTTTTGGAATCATGATAATAGTGATGAACAGCTTGGAGGTGATGCTAAATTCTTCTGGGAATTCTGCTCCATGGAGATTTTGGCATTGATCTGACTTGTGTGGGTAACATGGAGTAGTTTGCTGCCTCCTGCCTCCTTCAGCCATAGATCCACATCTCTGGTCCCAGGAAAGGCCAGAGGCAGCACAAAATCTGCCCCCAAGCTCTCCTAGGGTACCCAGAGTGGTTGCCCAGCCCTGCCACCTCCCTGGGTGCTGCCAAGTGTGCTACCTGTCCAATGGTGGAGACGGGCCTGATCTTGTCATGTGCATTTTCCCGCGTGTGCTCCAGGGCAGCGATGAAGGTAAATTGCTGCTGCTGGAAGATCTTGTAGGTCTGTTCAATGTTCCGAAGGCTTTCCTTGATCTCGTTCATTTTCCCCCCCTCCTGGAAATTTTGAGAGGGAGAGAAACAGCCCCCAAAACCATTAGAAATGTCATATTACAACACAATCACAGCCAGTAAGGTTTAGGAGATGAATTGTAAATAAGCAGATGGCTCCAACTACATGTTTGGCCTGAAGGGCTCCACTGGAAATTTGAGAGCCAACAGGAAAACGGAGACACGGCAAGGTTGTTGCAGAGCCAGGCTCTGCAAGGATCCTGTCCACATCCCTTGACTACATGGCAGAATTGGATGGACTAGAAAGTCCTTCGTGGTCCTGTTCACCTCTATGGTTATGTGTATCGCACATGGATGGATGCATGTGATTTGTATTCTATCTACTTTCAATTGCCTGATTCTCTTCTACTGTCTTTTATTATATCTGAGTTTTTTTCCTTGACACCTGGGACGACTTCTGCATTTTTGATCCTCTTTGTGACAAGAAAATCCCTATTTTATATTTACATACAAACAGCATGTCTGTACATGGTTGTTGTTGCTGTTGCTGATGGTGACGGAGGACTACATGCTGCCTCATCTCAAACCAGCATGGGATGTTGGTTCGAGTAGAGATTAGTATGATGCCTTGGACAGGACTCTGGGAGATCAAAGTTCGAATTCTTCCTCAGCTAGAGAAAGGCAATAGTAAACTCCCTTGGAAGAAAGCTACCCAAGAAAACTCTAGATGAGGGTCTCTGTAAGTCAGAGTTGACCTGAAGGCAGATAAGAACAACAATTTGGCAGGTGACTCCCTTGGGACACACTAAATTAGGACTTGACAGAATGAAGGAAAAGTGGAATTGATTCTTAAAACATAAATAGATAGAAATTGCAGTCTCCTACTTGGTTTGGTTTCATTTGCTTCTTTGTGCCTGAATATACAACCATGAGATCCCATTTATCTAAAAGAGCATCTAATTCCCTTCCTTGCTTTTTCTATTTTCAAATGCTGCAAAACCTTATTGCAGCATTTAGTGTAACCCAGAGGACCATCAAGTGTTCCTTTCTTCCAATAGCTTGCAGCCACAGTGTATGTATGTATACACAGAAGTGTGTATGTGTTCCAAGGGAGAACAAATGAGCTGGGGGGGTCACTCTCCGCAGTGGTCTCAGTCCCCCAAATGGTAAGTCATTCCCATAAAATGCAGCAGAAAGAGCCCAACAGCTCCCAGGAGAGCCCTGACAATCGGCCGCCATAAACCCCTGTGAGCTGGCCATAAACTTAACATGGCCATGCATCAACTGTGATGTGGTGGAAAGACCAAAGGGAGGGAGGTCTCCCTTGGCTGGCATAAAAACAGTGGCCCAATTGGCGGTAACTTTCCTTCAGCCATTAAGTGGACAGCTGGCCTCTTGGAAGGCAAGGCCACCTTTGTGAATTGGCAGGGGAAAAGAAATGCGAAGTGGCAACTCCAACATAAAAGACTTGCTAGAATGGAGCTGGGGGATGCTGCCATCCTTGCTGTCCATCCTTCCCCTCCTGCCTGCCTTGTGTCCCCTCGTCCAGCTGCCTGGCACTCTGCTGCATGCCTTGCCAAAACTGACCAGTGATTACAGTGACCCTGGACCCAACAGCTGGCTGTCCAGTGCCCTTGCTTAGTATGTCAAGCAAAGGCACTGGTCAACCAGCTATTGGGCCCAAAGTCACTGCAGGGCATTGTAAACACTGGTCAGTTTTGGGGCTGCAGAGAACAGGCTGCCTGCTCTTACCCTAAATGGCTTCAAACTCCAACTCCCAGAATTCCATAGCCATGAGTCAGATAAAGAGTTAAAGCGGTACCAAAGCGGGTTATTTCTCCACTATGGATGCAGCCCCAAACTAGCTTATCCCTGGAGTGTGTGTTTTGGGCCACACACACAACAGGAAGAGCCAGGGATTGTGGGAACTGTAGTCCAGAAAGGCAGCTGACTTCCCTCCATCCCTACCAGGACCCCCGGGCCTTTGCCCACCTTGGCTCCCGGCCCAGATCCCGCATGTCCCTGTGCTGTTCCTCCTCCTCCTCCTGGCTCCCTCCCGGTGGACAGGCAGGAGGCCTTGGGGCCGGTGGCGATTGTTACTCCCAGTGTCTCCGGGGCAACCGCCCAGCCGCCCAGGGCAGCCTCCCTCCCCGCCTCGCTGTTGCTGCTTTTGCCTGGCCTCGCTTCTCCCAGAGGGATCGAGGAGTCCTAAATTGAACATGAGTCCACAGTGTGACGCTGCAGCTAAAAAGGCCAATGCGATTTTAGGCTGCATCAATAAAAGTACAGTGTCTAGATCAAGGGAAGTAATAGTGCCACTCTGTTCTGCTTTGTCTTTAAGCAGAGGCTGGATGGCCATCTAATGGGGATGCTTTGACTGGGAGTTCCTGCGTGGCAGACTGGGGTTGGACTGGGTGGCCCTTATAAATCCGCCATGTTGGCCAATGATCTGGCATTCTGGGAGCTGAAGTCCAACATCTCTTAAAGGGCAGAGTTTGGGGAGCATGGGGGCTAGAAAGGAGCCTCGCACTTTGTGTATTGGACTCTGGTCCCAAACACACCGCAGAAACAACGCGATTTGAGGCCGCTTTAACAGCCCTGGCTGAGTGCCATGGAATCCCTGGCTCTGCGACAGGGAAGGCTTAATGTACGACAAAAACTACAGTTCCCAGCATCCCCTAGCGTTTGAGCCAGGGGGCGGTTAAAGCGGTTTGGGACTGGATTGTTCCTGGTGTGTGGATGGGGCTGAATGGAACAAAACACGTTGAAATTGAACCAAGAGACCAGAGACTCAGACAGAGGGTCTTAATCTGGGTTAATTTAGGAGGTGTGTGTCAGTTCTGGGAGACATTGAGCCACGACAGCACTTCCCAGGATTCCATGGCTGCATCCAGACTGGAGAAATAACCTGGTTTGGTACCGCTTTGATTGCATTCTGGCTCAAGGCTGTGGAATTCTGGGAGTTGGAGTTTGTTGTAGGGCCCAGAGCAGAGCTTTATCTGGTTCAAGGCTATGGAATTCTGGGAGTTGGAGTTGGTTGTGGGCCCAGAGCGGAGCAGAACTCCGCTCTGGGCCCCACAACAAACTCCATCTCCCAGAATTCCATAGCAAAGAGTCAGACAAAGAGTTAAGCCTTGAG
>NC_056528.1:22618610-22701101 GCF_019175285.1 Sceloporus undulatus | reverse complement strand
CTCTGGACCACACAACAAACTCCATCTCCCAGAATTCCATAGCAAGGAGTCAGACAAAGAGTTAAGAGCCTTGACCTCTGGACCACACAACAAACTCCATCTCCCAGAATTCCATAGCAAGGAGTCAGACAAAGAGTTAAGAGCCTTGACCTCTGGACCACACAACAAACTCCAACTCCCAGAATTCCATAGCCTTGAGCCACAGAAAGAGTCCAAGCACCTCCTCTCCCGCCAGTTTGCCTTCTCCAACCTCTCCCACATTCCCAGAATCCCCCGCCATTGCGACCCTCTGGGAGTTGTAGTCCAAAAGGCGCAGCAGGGGGGCGACAACGGGCCCGTCGCCGTCGAGTGACGTCATCAGCCTCTCCGCCGGCTTGGGCCAAAGCAAGGGGGCGTGGCTTCGCGCGGTCGGTCGGCGCCTAGCGCTGACGTCACCCTGGTAGCAACGCTTGGTTGCTAGGGCCGGCATGACGGACGCCACGAAGAGGCCTCTGTGGGTCCCTCCGGCGATGGGCCTCTACGCGGAAAAGCACGGCCTCTACCAGGTCATGCAGGTGAGGAGGAGGAGGAGGAGGAGGGCTCCCTTGCCCTCTGCCGCCCTTCTTCAGTGTCCCTCTGCACTAGTGCTGCTGTTCCACTTTTACTGCTCTGGCTGCCTCCTGTTGCATCCTGGGACTTGTAGTTTAGACAGGCAGCTAACAAGGCCAAGGCCATTCTAGGCTGCATCAATAGAAGTCTGGTGTCTAGATCAAGGGAAGTAATAGTGCCACTCTATTCTGGAAACCATGAAGCCCTATGAGGAACGACTTTGGGAGCTGGGAATGTTTAGCCTGGAGAAGAGAAGGTTAAGAGGTGAAATGATAGCCCTGTTTAAATATTTGAAGGGGTGTCACATTGAGGAGGGAGTGAGCTTGTTTTCTGCTGCTCCAGAGAACAAGACACAGTGGAGCAATGGATGCAAGCTACAGAAAAGAGATTCCAGCTCAACATTAGGAGGAACTTCCTGAGAGTCAGGGCTGTTCGACAGTGGAACACACTCCCTCAATGGAGAATGGTAGCATTTCCTTCTCTGGAAGCTTTTAAACAAAGGCTGGGTGGCCACCTGTCGAGGGTGCTTTGATTGAGAGTTCCTGCATGGCCCTTCTTGGGATCTCTTCCAACTCTATGATTGTATAACATGTTCCTTTAGGAAATGTAACTACTCCACTTTGTGCTGGCTTTGAATAATTCTCAAGGGTGGTCCCAGGTCAGCCACAAGGGCTCTAGGCTTGTGTTCTGCTGGGTGAGAAAAAAGGGGGCAGGGGCAGTTCCCGAACCTCCCGTCCTCAGCAGTCCTCCATTTCATCCTTGCAACAACCCAGTGACTGGCCAAACTGACCCATTGAGCCAGGGAAGCTGAACCTCACACTCCGGTTTAGTCCTGATTTAGCAGTTCAACTGCCTTCATGCCTGGCTGGCCTTTCCTCACCTGAAGGGCCTGGGGTCTGGTGACAGGATCTGTGTGGATGAGCTGGGACATTACTATCCTGTATGAAAGACACAGAGAATAACACCATCAATGCACCATCATTGTGCCAGAGCCCTTAGGGCTTGTTTCCCAGTCGCCATTCACCTTTTAAATCTATCACAGTGCCCTCCTGTCTTGTTTAATGTCAAACCCAGCACTAGATTTTTGACCACTCCTAGTGGGTACCCAGAGCGGGAAAATCGACCCCAAACCTGCTACAGGTCTCTAGCCCTACTTTAAGGTATGCTTAATAGCTTTTGTTGTTGATCTCTGAGGACATAAACTTGTGCTTTTAATTTAGTGTCTGGTCTCAATTGCTTTCCACGTTTTTCCTTCTGCCTGTCTGTCTGTCTAGGGCATGCTAGAAGGTTTGCTGATCCATAAACCAGAGGAGCCCATAGAATTCCTGATCAACCAGCTGACACTCAACAATTACAACGGTGAGTATATGGAAGGAATTCTTCAATGGCGTTTTGGGAACTGGCAGCTCTTGAGCTGAATTTAGTCTGTGGAGAACAAGTGACTTATTATTTGTTCTGCTTTAAGTATTTCTATATGGCCTGCAGCCCACAAGGGCCCCTGAGGTGATGAATAAACAATACAAATATACAAAGCATTTTAAAAACATATTACAATACACTTTAAAAACTCCTAAAAGCGGTCTAAAAACAAAAGTTGACTTTCCCATCCTCCACTTCATCTGGCTTGGTCTCTCCGGCTGCTTCCTCCACTTCTTTCCTTCCCTTCTTCCATCCACCACTGGAAAATTACTTGGGAAAGGAAGATCAAGGGAGGATAGAAGTTGGGAATATAGGGGAAGAGGAAGAGGGAGAAGTAAGGCCAGGTCCAAGATATGTCAATTAAAATTTTGCAACCCTTCCTTCTCTACACTTGTTGAGCAGCATAACTGTGGCAAATGAAGGATGACTCGACAGAGGAATTTCCCCCTTTATTATTTTACTTCTTCTTTCATGCCTTCCCCTGGGAACGGTATCTCTGCCCAGGGAGAGGAGCTTGACTGTGCCCCCTGATAGCTTCAGTTGAGCATCATCTACCTGCCTCCCTAGCCTCCTCTCCCAGGCAAAGTACCTCTTTTCTCTCCCCTCTCCTTGTTAGTCTTTCTCAGGAGTGGGTGGCCTCACGGTGTGGAGCAAAACCTGGTCCTCCTGCCATCTCAGTCTAATTCCTATATAACCCTGTTCATTTCCAAGGACAACATCTGTCGGGGATGCCCTAGCTTTCCTATAGGTCTTCTCCTCCTCACCTAGACATTTCCTGGCAGCTGTACCCCCTGGACATCACTTGCCATGTGGAAATGAAAATGATGTTGGAGTCCTTGTTAAGTGAGTGACGACTGTGGGCCACACCATTATTCCTTGGGTACATTCATATTTTTCTACTTCAGGGCAGTTTGTGGCCCTTGTGGTATTATAAGAGTGGAACTCTCATCTTCCCTTAATTTTGCCTATGCTGGTAGGGGAAGATGGTATTTAGGTCCCTTTCAGCAGCTTCTAGAGGGCAACATGCTTTGATTCTTACTTGTTCTAGTTTTTTTTAAACCCTGAATAAATAGGTTTTTGGATCTGAATCCATTCCAGAGAAATCGTGTGAACCTTGCTTTCAGTGGTGCTGCTACTATTGGAATGGAAACCTGCACTTGAAAATTGTGTTGAATTACATTACTGGGTTCATGTATAGTTTCCAAGAGCATATGTGAGGTCCTTTAAAAAGTTCAGAAGCAATAGAAAAATATGAATGTTGCATTGCATAGACTGGGTTGTTGTTCTTATGCCTTATGAATGTAGACCCTTGTGATGAGAAAAGAAAAATGGAGCTGCCCCTGCTCCCCCAGCATTTATGGCAACATACAAACTTTGCATCTTTAGAGGAACTCTGCCCAGGAACTGAGATTAGCACCTTCACCAAGAGAAGTTAACCTTTATTTGCTGTACATTTGTGTTATGCTATGGCGTAGTAACCTGTCATTCCCTCTCTCGACCTAATCCATATTTTTATGGCTCTGAAAATATTTTAATCCCCCCCCCAAAACAAAAAAACTAATAGGAAAGTATGTATGCAGTTATAAACATGTCAAAACCCTTCCAGGGACTAGTGGGAGTTCCTCTGTATCCATTATTTACACTCTCTCTACCCCCACCTGATATTTCATGATGTTGTTAAACTTGCTAATTACCTCTTTTGTCAGATGTAAATGTGGCTTCCTGCTTCTGTCTGGGGTGACAGCTTTTGTTTGTCTCTTACTTTTATTTTTCTAATTAGTTACTTACATGCCACCACTAACAAGTTCCCTAGCTCAGTGGCATCTCAGTCGGAGAAGCAGGAAAGCAGGAGTGGCAAGTAGGCCCCTTACTCATGTTCAGTGTGCGTGCACACATACACCCGCTTGATGTGCAGAATGGGAAGCCAGAGTCTTGCTCCCTGCCACAATGAACAGCCATGTACCCTCCATCAAGCTGGTTTGATATACAAACGGATCGCCCTTAGGCAGATTAGGCTTGGCTATGCGCAACAGCACTGCAAATTTTTGTTCTGCAGGAGCTGTCAGGGAGAGGGGGTGCCACATGGCTTTGATGTTCCTTAAAATACTCAGATTCAACCATTCCAGGAGTTCTGTTGCAATGTCAATAAAATTGCTTGTCACTAGAGGTGTCCAGGGCTCTTTATGTTTTTATGTTTGTGTTTTAGACTGATGTAGATTTGAAACTAAAGATACATATACCTGTAAATTAGTGAAGCAGTAAGAAGGGAAAATTAGATTTCCAGTTTGTGCTGAGGAGCTTCGCACACATTATGATCTGTCCCAGAAAGCTCTCTAAAAAGTCTCTTTAGCCACATGTCAGTAGTGTGACTGGGGCATGATTCAGGTCAAGTTAAATGCCTATTGTGGCCTTGAAGAAAAGGAGATTTATTTATTTGTTGGATTTTTGTTGACATCTTAAAACCTCTTTCTCTCAGTGGCCCCTGGTAGCAAGAAGGCACTTGCTGAGATAATCCTGGGGGAGCGGGAGATGGTGCTGGCAGGTCCCCTGCTGCGTTGGACTAGGCTGCGGGTGGGAAGAAGAAGCTTGACATGCTGTCACCATGGGGGATAGAAAGCTGAGATCTACAACTAGTTGGCAAGGTGAGCTCTGTATGAGTGTGTGTGTGTTGGGGTGTCCCACGGGCCTGCCACTTTGGGCAGCATTGACTGATGGTGGTGCAAATCAGTCCTGCCTCTCTAAGCCCCTCCACTGTTTCAGTGTGTATACTTGTAAATAAGTAAATAGTACAAGAATTGGTGTGGCACAGAAGAATTCTGTTTTCTCCTCTCAGTAGAAACTGAGCTTTCCATTTCTTAGTGGTGGGGCATATCAGATATGGCTGCTTAAGCAACTCCCATTGGCATTAACTGTGGGAGTTTGACTTAGCTTTGGGCATGAACGTCTTCCCAGCTGCTTGCCGAGTCTTGCTACAGGGGACTCTTCCTGGCTCTTTTTGTTGGAGGGAAGTCAGGTTCTGTCCAAACTGGAACAAATAAGCTGCCAAGATTGCCAATATGTGGTCATGGCCAATTTGAACCAGGCCAGAGTCAGCTATTTGGAAGGTGTAGAGGGTTGAACTGGACTGCCTTCTGACCGTCCTTAGTGGTGGGGCTGAAGAGCAGCACAGAACAGGCCAGCTGTGCCCGCTTCCCTACGAGGAAGGCCCCGGCTCATGCTGCCGTAGAAATCCTTGGGAGGTGGCTCTTGGCACCTGGTAGTGGCCCTCAGCCCACAGGACTGGCCCGAGACATTGTGCTGCTGGAGTGGGACAAGATGGAGCTGCCGCCCCCTCCATGCTGCTTATAAAACCTGATTTTACTGGCAGTGGAATGGCATCCTCCAGTGGGCCAGCATAGTGGATGATGGGCAGGCTGAGTGGTAGACTCAGGCCTGCCCTCCAAGAAGGGGGAGCAGCCAGCAGGCTTAGGAAGGAACAGCAAGGGGTAGCCAGTACTGACTCCCAGCATGCAAGGCTGGACCATCATGACCTGTTGACCATGAGCTGCCTCTCAGATTGGCTGCAGCATGGGGTTGCTGTGAGACAGAGACAGTTAAAGATGAATATGGTTATTCTTATCTGAGATGACTTAAACAGGTGACCAGACTAATTCATGGAGGACAGTTCTATCCAACGTGACGGAGGCAACAGCAGAGGTGGAGGGAGGACTCTTACCCTTGTAGCTTGATAGACGGCTCCTTTGGAAGTGGCCAAATGTCCTGGAGTGCAAGGGCTAGACGGGCCTTTGCTCTAACCAAGAAGGGTTTCCCTTCCACACCCTTTCCACAACCCTGCTTGGAGAAGGATTAACTTGCAGATGTCACAAAAGCTCTATTGGGATCTTTATCTCCAGAAAATGATTTGAAAGGGAAGGGAAACAAGTGATGTGTGGCTTCATTGCTCGTAAAATCAGAAGCTAAGAGGATCAGACAGCATTTTGTTAAATAAAGAACTATAGCTCTCTCCTGAAGTCCAGAGCATCCCTATTGAAGAACAGGAGCAATAATAAAGATTAAGAGCTGCTTTGGAAGAAAGGAAAGGAGAACAGGACAGGATAAATTGCTAGAAAGCAAGTTTAAATTGTTTTTCCCCTTGATCACAAAAGAAGGTGCTGACTGTTTGGAAGGGGAAGAGGAACTCACCTTATTAAAATCATCAGTAAAGTTATGAATTTTCATGATTTTTCCTAGCAAGATGGTTTCAGCCCAGGAGAAAATTTCAAACAAAGATGTGGAGGCGGAGAGAGGGGAGGGGATTGTCTCCATCCCATATGTGAAGGCGCAAAAGCTTTTAATTAATAATAGCCTCTTTTAAGAAAAAAGCCAGTCCTATTTGCAAAAGTGGCAGTAATTTACAGCCAGATGCAATAGTCATGGGCCTGGTGAAGCTGTTAAAGGCAGCAGTTAGAGAGTAAAGGGCTCGACACACCACTCCTTTGGAGTGGTGTCCCGCTGCACCTTTCCTCGCCAGATCAGAACAGCAGCAACTGCATGCTATGGCCCTTATGCTGTGCTTTACTGGTGCTAAAAGAAACGGCAAATTGCTGCTCCTTTTAGTGGCAGCAAAAAGGTGTACTTGCCATTGCCGCGGCGGCTTTTCAGCAATCCTTTGGGGCAGTGTGTTTAAATGCTGCACCAAAAGAGTGCTGTGATGTCCCCGCCGTCCATTTAGGTGCACGGCATGATGCCATTGTCAGGGCATGCAGCTTGTGGATCCCATGCCCCCATTCTGTCCCGAGGTCAGCATTAAACACCTGCCTATTGAGCCCCTATGGTTTCCCACCACCCGTTTCAGCACCGATTGGATCGGGGCTTCAGCAACTGCATGCTGTGGCCCTGCTCCGGGACTTTGCTGGTGCTAAAAAGAATGGCAAAATGCTACTCCTTTTAGCGCTGGCAAAAAGATACCCTTGCCGCAGTGGTGACAGCTTTTAGGTGCTCCTTTGGCGCACTGTGTCTAAATGCTGCACCAGAGGAATACCGTGATACCCCCCGCCATGTGGTCAGACACACAGCGTGACGCCTGCGTTGGGACATGTGACATGCAGACACCACACCCCCAGTCTGCCCTGAGGCTGGCATTAAATGCTGGTTTGTTTAGCCCCTCAATTACAGGACCATCACCCTGTCTTTTCCTATGCACCCATACAATGCTGCTCCAGTGAGGTAGGGAGAGCCGCTGAAGGTCTCCCCACATTTCCCACCATTTTAAAGACTCCATGGCCTGAACATTTGGTCCCTTCTGATTTTCGAACAAGCAGTTTGAAAGGGCCAAAGCAAGCTCTCTGTGTAGAAAAACCATACTTTGCAGCCTTTGGGAGGCATGACCACCTGTTTTTTCCTGAGGTTTTTTAACTAATGGGAGGCTTGTGGAACTGGGGGGAGCAGCTCCGGGGCATGTGTCGTGTAGATGCTATACTCTGACTCCGCTCCCAGACTGGCCCAAAATGCCAGTCTGCACAGGGCCTAAGTATGGTATATTCTTTTTTGATCAAGGGAGTCCCCAACTTAAACCACAGTATACCTCTTTGTACCAAGTGCTGGAGCTGTCATTTTCTGAATACCAGATTCTACCCAACTTTTTTCCTCCAGCCAGTAGTTTTTCTGACCTCCTGCTTCCCCAATGGCCAGAGTAGAAAGCCATGTTACATGCCTCCTGATCTTGAATGCCTTGAAAATGGGTATTCACTAATTCAAGGAATGCTTCCCCCGTGTATATTCCGTGTGTACTTTGTGATGGACAACTTTCCCTTGAGGATCCTCATGGTATGTAGCTAGGCTGCTGCCTAAGAGGCAGGTGCAATCTGTCATGGAGCCCCTTCTAGCGGGTGCAACCTGTGCCAGATCTAGTGATGCTCTGGAGCCCAGGGTCACCTCTAGGCACAGTGAGGTAAAGGGTAGGGCCTTTGGCTCTTAGTAAAGGAACATATGGGCCAGTGTGGTGTAGTGGTTGGCTTAGGACTCTGTGAGACCAGACCACATTAGTCTTGCCAAGAAACCCCTGTGACCTTTGTGTCACCATAAATGGAAAACGACTTGAAGGTACATAGAACAACATCGAAGTTAAACATTTGTCTTTATGTTGCCTGTGAATTATGGTGACTATGAATTCCATAGGGATTTTCTTAGGCAAGGAATACTAAAAGTGGGTTTGCTAGTTCTTCCTCTGGTTTTCCTTAAGGTTTCTATAAGTTGGAAACTACTTAAAGGCACACAACAATAACAACAAGAATCTGATATTCCTCAATGGTCCAAGTACTAACTTGGCCTGACTTTCTGTGATCAGACAGGATCTGGTGCCTTCACAACATTTAGATATTTTCACCTTTTAACATGCTGTTAAAAATGTTACAGGCCAGTACCTTTTAGTGGCTTATTTACATGACTAAACCAGAAGATTGTGTTAAATGCTTCATGGAAATGATGGTTTGGAGAAGCAATTTCTAGAAACAGAGATCAATCTGTTTCTCACAGTAATCTGCATTTTAAAAAAAAATCTGCCAGAAAATGTATACTTAAATATCTATTTTAGAACATAATTTTCTTTTTTTTTAAAGTCAAATTTCTTGTTGTGTTTTGTGCTAAAATGATAATTTTGTTGTGGCATTTGGTCAGTGGTGAAATCTGAAGGATCACTGTACAGGCTTCGTTCCAAGACCTCTGTAGATACCAAACCCTTGGAAGTTCAAATCCCATTAAGTACAATAGGCCTTAAAATAATTTTCCTTTTATTAAATGGTAAAATCAAGCCTTGCCTTTTGGATTTTATATTTTTTTAAACAATATCTTCAAGCCCTCTTCAACCAGGATAAAGAATCCGTGGATATGGAGGACCAGCTCTATTCTAAACTGCTCATTGGTCAGGAGGCTGTTGGTTTCTTTTGACATATGGACAAAACAGAATCCTTGAGAATCCCTGTAGGAGATGTTTTTGCTTTCTGTGTTAACCCCTTTCTTGCTTTTTGCTAAGTGTGATCTAGAAATCACAGTTTAAAAATAAACTCTGGTTTATTGAACTAGCCATCTAAACATCCTTGACTTATGGTTGACTTGGAGGAGGACCTAGAGATTCCTAGGGAGGTGTCATCTCAGGTAAAAACATGGTGTTTTTGTTATTTGTGGTTTTTCCATATTCATAGGGGACTTGCGCCCCTAACCCTAGTGAATATGGAGGGACAAGGTTTGCTTTTTGCAATATATATATATTGCATAAAGCAAACCTTGATTTTGCCATTTTATACAAGGGTCACCATTTTACTATGTCATTGCCTATAATGGGACTTGAGCACCCATAGATTTTAGCATCCATGGGGAGTTCTGGAACCAAACCCCAGCAGATACTAAGGGCCCACTGTATTCATGGCTTACCTGCTAGGACCTGAGCAAAGCGAAGCTACATTGCAGTTCATTTTTCTTCCTAGATGCCCTGGAATAAGTGGGGAAGGAGTAAGCAGTAGGCTTTGCCTGGGACCTTTTCTGTCTCTGCAGGTACTGTTAGCGCATCATTTACAGTTGCCTGTGACCCTTTGAACCAACTCTCACAGAGGGTCTCCCTCTTGAAATACAGAAAGTCTATTCCTGTGTTCCTCACATTAATCTGTATGCACACACACACACACTTTGTAAAGGAAAGGTGGGATAATGCAGCATTCTGTGTAAGCCACAGCTACACATCTCAGAAAAAGCATGAGGCACAGAGAAACAGAGTCATGTGCAGTGGTTGGGTGGCTGGGTGTCCCTCTAGGTAACAAATGCTTTGGAAGGAATAGTTGCGCTGGGAGTTTTCTTTATCCCATTCTAGTATTTCTATCTTGGAAGTTGGTAAAGAACTGTCTTTGTGTTCAGCAGCTCCTTCATATGTCAGCCCCAAATCCCAAAAAGCTTCAAGCAGCCTGAAAACCATTGAAATCACTGGGTTTGAACCATTTAACTCTCAAATTGTGACCCTTGGCATGCTAATGGGGAAACTGTGTGAAGACTGGAAGGGGTTAAACCGTCCATGGGGGGCTGCCTTGGAAAACCTGCCCCCTTCCCCCCATCTGTTTAGGGACCAAGCTGTGGAGGCCTCTTACCTGCTTGTGCAAATGGGTAAATCGGCATCTTCCGCTGTGCCATGTCTGCTGCCAGCTCCGAAGCAGAAGGAGAACCAGATTTAGTACAAAGTGAGCGTTTACAGTAGCCCTGGGCAATATTAAAGCGTGATATGGTGTGTATAATGGTGCGTTTCGTTTTTTATCAAACGTTTGTCCAAGAAAGCTGTGTATTAAAGCTTCAGTACCTTGGGGTTTTCTTGTGAATTTTAAATCGTGCTCCTACTTAAACCTCAAAAGGATCTGCAGATAGAAAGGTTCTTTTTTTATTTTGCTTTGAAGCGGGTGGAAGAAGTTGATTAGTGTTGGCACCAGAGCACATTTCGATGGCTCTGTTTATAAATAATTCCTTGCAACCAGGCTGGAGTTTCAAGGTGTTAGGAGGGTTTTTTAAAAAAGGAAGGAAGAAAAAGACGGCGGGAGGGGGGCAGCAGGGGGAAGGCTGCACATTTTAATCACTTTACACTCGGAAAGAAATTAGGCAATAAATCCAGGCTGATGTAGGCTTTTAAAGTATTCTTTTCTTGACATTATATATATCCTTTCTGCCACACTTGTGAGAGTCGGTAAGTGAGGGAACGTTTCCTTAAATGTCCCAAGTCAAATGACTTTGTAAAAATGAATTTGCAATTTTGGGGCTCATGCATGATTTAAACGTTGCTGCTGCCCGACTCCGTCCCAAAGTGGTTGCAAAGCTTTAGGAAAAAAGTACTTTTCCTTCCCTCGGTTATCTGGCGAGATCAGAGAGCATGGCTTCCCTCAGGACAGACTGATCCAGCGAGGGTTGTCTTCTTTTCTTTCGTTTTAAGTTCATAAAGAATATTTTGCCTGGCAAGAAATAATCTTCACAGCAGGGACCTTTTGCAGCTCTGGTCTGGTCCACCATCCGAATGCTCTGAGATCCTGCATGTAGGAGAGGGAGCTTAGCTTAGCTTCACGTGCCACTTGTGTAGGGCCACCTTATTAGTGCACTGCACTGTTGTGGAATGCACATTGCATCCGGTTGCACCAGTGCACACAACTGCAGAATGTTACAGCTCTTTTTTACACTCTTGAGTGATGAGGAATATGGCACAATGAAAATTATAATGAAAAGTATAATGAGCAAACACTGTAAAAGTATTAAGATCCTGAAATAAACTGAGTATTACAATGTTGCAGGAAACATATTTGCCCTAAACGATCTGAAATGGCTATTAAATATACTTTAGGGCCCATACAGACAGGCCAAAATAAAGCTGCTTTGGGTCACTTTGAAAGTATGCTGTTTAAATGATGCATGCGTCCTAAGAGTCCAGAAGCCACGCCAAAGTCATGCTCCAGTCCTTAGAATCGGAGTGTGACATCCGGACTCTTAGGACCCATGTATCATTTAAACAGCATACCTCCAAAGTGACCCGAAGCAGCTATATTTTGGCCTGTCTGTACAGGGCCTTAGTTTAAGCAACACAGGGGGAAGCAGAAAAGCAAGGGGTGTAGCAATACTTACTGTATTGCTGTTTCCTGCCCTTTTGTGGTAACCAACAACCATAAACCATAAAAATTCCTTTCTTCTCAGCCAGACATTGCACATGCTCCCACACTGACCAGTTTCTTATTTCATGTAATATTATGCTTCATATTAAAGGAATAGAATTAGAACCTGTTATCCATTCAAACTATGCTTCCCTGTGTATGTCCTACTCATCTCACTACCCCACTTCTCATTCATTCAGTTGGAAATGAATTCCTTCGTATCACACCAAACCTGAAATTGTATCTAATCAGGAAATTCAATATTACCTTAGTAAAATTTAAGTCCAGCAACTGGTATGGTGCTTCTATGAGTGTCCCTTAAAGTTGTACTTTGGGGTTGCTTTGTTTTTAAAAACCTGTACGTTAAAAAACGTAGGCAGCCAGAGACTAGGTAGTTCCTGAAATACTCATCTTGGAACAAAATAATAAATTGTCTGGATCTAAAAAGTCTTTAGTAGTGGTTTGGGTGTTGGACCAGAAACTGGGAGATCAGGGTTCAAATTACCTCTGCTAGGTGACCTTGGGCAAGTCACACTTTCTCAGCCCTGGGAAGGCAAGGACACCCCCCCCCCCACCTTTGAACAAATAAAAGAAAACCCTGTGATAGAAAACGCCAGACCCCTGCCATGCCTGGATTGCTAAACAACAAAGAAGTTTATTGTTCATTAAGACAAAAGTAACTCTCCCAATGATCCCCTGCAATCTTAGTTGATATAGTAGTAATCTTACTTCTGGGTCTGGATTCCTGTGCACCTCTTTTGCAGTTTGGATTTGGGAAAAGCAGCGATGGCTGAGAGGAAACAAGGCACCCTAATAAATACACTTATGCCTTATAGCAGAGACTGCTCAGCCTTCTTATTTATCCCATAAGCATGATATAGAAGAAATAGAAATTAAGGAGCTTGCTGACAAATTAGGACAATTTGATCTCCACAAGTAACTTCAGCAAACATAAAGTGAATAACATATTGGAAAACATTTTTATTTAAACAGCTTATTTGAATGAAAAGCAAGAATCACTTAACTGTGGAAGAAAGTGAAAAATAAAGCCTGAATTTGCTATTCACTAAAAGCAATTACAGTTCCCCTGAGAGAAAATGTGGAAGCTCAAGTCCAGTATTATCCAGTGGACAGCAACTTGTGTGCACCCATGTTTTTGTGCTGTCTCAGATAATATGTGGCTTTGTGATCCACTGCAGATCAAAAGCCTGCCGATACTGAGGGCCCGCTGTATATTAAATTTGAAAATTGCAGATGACACCAAATTAGGAGTAGCTAATACCCCAGAGGACAGGATCAAAATTCAAAATGACCTTAATAGATTAGAAAGCTGGAACAAAACTAACAAAATGAATTTCAACAAAGAGAAATGCAAGGTATTACACTTAGAGCAAAAAATCGAAATGCACAGATATAGGATGCGTGTCTGACTATGCCTGGCTTCTCCCTTCCACTGTATAACAAACTCCAGGAGAACATGGTCACTTCCACCTAATGATCCCACCTCTTGCACCCCATTAACCACGTCATCCCTGTTGGTTAGGGTCAGATCCAAAATAGCTGATCCCCTTGTTGCCTCTTCCACCTTTTGGACCATGAAATTGTCTTCAAGGCAAGTGAGGAATTTGCTAGACTTTGAGGACTTGGCTGAGTTTGACTTCCAGCAAATATCAGGATAGTTGAAACTACCCATCACTACTACATCTCTCCTTTCTGAGTGTGCGGTCATCTATTCTAGAAAGGCATCATCCAGTTCCTCCATCTGACTTGGGGGTCTGTAGTAGACTCCCACAATATCCACCTGGCTTCCAGGATTGATGTCCTGGATCTCTTCACTGGTGTATCCCTGTCATATAATGCTATTCCTCCTCCTTTCCTGTTTGGCCTACTTCTCTTAAAAAGGTTATATTCCTCTGTTACTACATTCCAATCATGAGATTCATCCCACCAAGTTTCAGTGATGCCTATTATCTGTCATCTGTGCCCTCACACATACCCACCCTACCTCCCTCTTTCAGCTCCTTGTGTGTGTGTGTTTTGTGCGGACTCGAACTGACGGTGGAGCTAGATTGGCGGGATTGGGCATGCTCAGTACTCACCAATCTGCTCCGCTTTTGAACCTCTGAGTGGAGTCTGCGCAGGCGCAGCACACTAATGTATCAGGGCAGAGATGACCACTCGAAGAACAATAGTTACAGGTAAGCAACCTGTTCTTTTTAAACAGAGATTGGATGGTAATCTATCAGACGTGCTTTGATTGTGTGTTCCTGCATGGCAGAACAGCGTTGGACTGGATGGTCCTTGTGGTCTCTTCCAACTCTGTGATTCTGTTATTGTATTCTATGCGCTGCGCAGAGAGGAAGCGAATAAGTGACAATATGAAACATTAAGTTCTGGCTGATGTAAAAGTGTTTAAGCTAGAGGGCCAGCCAGTTTAAAGAATGCAACAGTGGCATCTTGTAGATAAACACTTAACTGCAGCAAAAGGGGGGGAAAAGATAGCCGTCAAAATAGTCTTTTCAGCTTAAGAAACATTTGAGATGATGGACATTAGGCATGAGTATAAACAAAATGATGCTGAAGTAGATGTTTTCAGACATAAAGGACTTGAATTTAGAGTTGAAGAATGATATTAAACAGGTGGTGAAAGAGGCTCTGGAAGATTTTAATCATCCAGCAAACCCAATGAGTATGGAAACAAGCAAGTAGTTAAGGAACTGACATTGGACTATGGAATGTGGATTCACTTATAGATATTTCTGTCATCAAGGATGGAGAAAGGGAGATTAATTGGGAAGGCAAGAAAAGGGTTAACATTTTTAAGGAGATTGCAAGATGACCTGATGAGGCAAAAGGACAGATATTAAATATGGATATGAAGTTATTTTTCCACAAGAAGGATTGAAGAACCCTTTCAGTGAGGAGAGTGTCTTCAAAATGAAGATGGATAAAGCCATGGATGCATTATTCAGGGCCAATATCACTGCTGAATAAATGGCTTTGGTCAACAGAGTTGGCCTTACCACCCACAGATGTCTTTTTGGTGAAAGTCCAACTCCTCCAGATGCAAGTTGCTGTCCTTTTAATCTTCTCAATCGTCAACCACCTACTACTGATCATCTCACCAGTTCTGGTAGCAACGTTTTGAACTACAGTACTCTTAAGAAGTCATCCTCAGGATACAACCATGAGTTCTGACTACTCAGAGCTCTCCCCACATGTTTTTGCCTTTATATCTGCATCACTACCTTGAGGACAACTATCTGTAACTCGCTTGAGAATCTTTCTGGCTGAAGAGCGGGGTATAAATACAGTAAACAGACAAACAAACAAATCTCGAAGAATAGTAATATGTGTGATTTGACGACAGCAGTTCTGCCCACAACAGGCAAATTTAATTTGGACCAAGTTTTGATTTTATGGTTAACCCATTGGATTAGTGGTTTGTACTTTTTGTAGATCAATTGGCGAAATTCTCTAGTTATAAAAATGCCTAGGTACTTGGTACTTGATGAGCTAAGTGGAATTTGGAAAAGGTTTTTAAAGAGATTTTTGTTCATCTAATGTATAATTGATGCAAAGCATGTTGGGTTTGTTCAGATATACCTTAGGATCAGTGTACTTCCTGAAATGTTTTGAGGATATTTTTAGTTGGAAATTTTCAAGTTCAAATTACTTATTTTCAGGATTTGATAAAAAGTCAAACGCATCAAGTCATCTGTATAAAAATTGTTTTTATGTTCCTCACCAGCTATTTCATCCCAAATCCTCAATTTCTGTATTGTGTTTGATGGATTCTAATATATTGGTTTTTGTAGTTGCTCTGTGTCTACAACATTTAATTTTTGTTGTCCTTTCCTGATCCCCACATCTGTTGCCTGAGCACATGTCTCTTTCAGGTTAATGGTGGGATGATGGGGTGGCCCTGTGTGATAAAGACAATAAAAGTGGTGTGTGTGCATGGGGGGGGGGAGAGAAGCACTTCTTTGTGAATAGTTCTTGTCTTTTTGCACTCTTAGGGTGTGTGAAGCATCCATTTTTGTGTCCCAATTTTAATTGCCTGCTACAGTTTTCCAAAGTCTGTGAAAAACTGGATTGTGCCAGTTGTCACTCTGAGGATAGCAGGATTGTTGTGCCTGAGGAACATTTGGCCTGAAACGTTGTGTGTTTGTGCCTGTGGGTAGGTAGGAGGGAGGCTATTGTGCTCCAGTGCTCAAGACTCTTGTCCTGCAGCTGCACACCTGTTTGCATCTTAGCTGAGAGCTTTCCAAAGCTCTCTTTCCTCTTTCCTTGGCTTTTTCTTTTTCTTTGGTTTTGCTTCCACTTAAATTAAATGAAATTTCTCCCTTAATTAAATCATTCTCAGCCTAATCCGTCTTGGCTAGACTGCAGATTCATTGCGCTGGGACCTTCTCCCATATTTTAATCATTAAAAACGCAACAGTGCTCAAGATGGAATAACAAATTAAAAACCTACACACGTCCAACTAACGAAGGAAGAGAAGAAGAAGGAGAAGGAGACGCAGCGACATGTGCTCACGTACCACCACTGAGGGGAAAGGCGGTTGGTGTGTCTCGAGTTTTCCTTTCTTCCTTCCCCTTGCCTTTAATCTTGCTCTCAACCAAAAGGAGGTTGCCTGTAGACAGCCGTGTGTGCACACATGCACACAAAGAGAGAGAGCAGGGAGAATTGGATATGAGCACTGACCAAGGGGAGAGGAGGGCAGCACACAAAAGGACTCGGGAAACGCAGAGTAACTTGTTTTCCTCTGGTGGCTAGGGAAAAAGTTTTACCGTCTGCTCCAATAGCAACCTCAAAAAGAAAAGAAAAAGAAAACAGTGTGCGATGTCTCTCATCTTTCCTGGCTCTGCCCAGGAGGTAGTGAGTCTCAAGTCAAGGAGACGTGAGAGGAAAGAGAAGCGAGGCCTTCTTCCTCTTAACTAGCAAAATACTTCTCTTGGCAGAAGGCGAGTGGGCAGTGTGGGATGTGTATATGTGTTTGTGTGGCCTTGTGTGGTACAGGCAATGTACCTGGAAGGAGTGCAGGGCAGCTCATCTGCACTTGGTGCCCAGCCATATAATGGATCTCTCTTCTTGCAGGATTCCTTTTATCAGGGCCTGGCTCTGAGGCAGGATTTGACTTCTCTGCAACATGACTGCATTTCCCCTTCCCTCTGCCTCTTGGAGCTGAGCTGCAGCCATTCATGGAGGGATGAATGGATGGATGCTGTTTTCCTATATAAATGATAAAAGTAGTAGTCAAAGTGGTGAGGATACATAATAGCAGACAAGCAAAAACAAAATCTTTAATGTCTTAACTTACATAAAAGCCACTACACATCTGCTAAAAAACAACTCTGAATTCAAAGCATGTAGGCCGCAGCAAATTAGCCATGTAAAGTCACATAAATCCAGAGCGCAGCATCAGTCAATTTTCCTTTAAAAGCCTGGTGCAGATTTTCCACAACTAAGGCACCACCATTGAAAAGGACCTGGCTGTCATCCATTTCACCACTGCAGGTGGGACCAGCTGGAAGAAGCTCTACAAGATATTTGTGCTTTTAGGCACCAAATCTAGAATCCCTGGGGGCACAGTGAAAGCTCCTGCCCCTCTTTTCGCCTAGTTAAGATGTACTCTGACCAGTAAACCCTTTCCCCCAGTCCCAGTTATGGGGCTACTGTGTTCTTAACCAGTGAACATTTCTAAGTCTGGGCAAAATAGTGGGGTAGCCACTATCCCTGTCTCTGGTCTTTGACTGTTTTGGTTTTCCTCTTCTCAGTACTCCAGAGTGTTGCTGATCCCAATAGAGCTCTGGAAGGGGGGAAGAGGACTGATGACCTTCCTCCTTCTCATGGTTCCAAGTGTGTCTGCCCCCATGGAGTGTCCATCACCACACTGTGCCTTGCATACTGCGCCGTGCGTGCTTTGGCCAGGAGGCGAGTTGTCTTCCTGGCAAGTTGCATGCTGTTTAGTTGGGCGCACTTGCTGCCCATCTGTTTAGCCAGGGCCAGCCCCACTGTCAGGCTGAATGAGGTGGTTACCTCAGCTGGTGGATACTGGAAGGTGGCAGTGAGGCACTGAGGGAGATCGACCTCCAGAGGCGGTGCAGGATGGTGTCCTGCTACTGGTGCTGGATTTGGAGGCTTGTCCTGTTGCTTTTCTTATGGGGAAATCGGTGGGCCATCTGCTCTTTGTCCCAGTCAACAGAAAGTCTTGGGCTCAGCTTGTGCCTGTGTCTAAAGAGTTTCTCTAGAAGAGACACTGTAAAGACCCCAAAGCTCAGAAAAAGGCTAGCCCTTTTCAGGTGGCCCTCTAGCCTTCCTACATGGGTGGGCACCTAGAAAGGGAGGCAGAGCATTCGCCTGTTTAAAAAATGTGACTTGGCACTTGATGTGCAAAAGGCAGACAGCCACTTTCTTTGTCCCCCTGTTGTCCTCCTGCCACTAGTCCAAACTGGAAGCCTTCACAGTGATGTACCTGGGATGCAGTTTTTAAAAATGCTCATAGAATGACGTAGGATGGAAAGGTGATGGAGGCAGTGGGATGGAAAGGAAGTGGCTGGCTGTAGACTGTGTTGTATAAGTTTGGAAATGGCAAGGATCTGTTCTGAAGTTATCAATCTGTATTTCAAATGAAGAAGGGTTTATATCTAGAAAAGCTCATGCTAAAGTAAACACCACTTAGCCTTAAAGGTGCTGCAACTTTCCTTCCTCCCCCTCCATTTTATGCTGCAAGAGACTAACAGGGTTGCTTCTTTGAAAACTTATCTTGGGGAAGCCGTGTTGGCCATATACCAAAATCCAATAATATCAAAACCCCATCAAACATTGCTACCTTTATTGGGCCAACCAAAATGCATGAAATATATGTTGCATGCTTTCGAAGCTCCACTGGTTTCTTCATCTTTGAAAAATGACATTCATGCCTTTTTCTTTACTCTCCAGCTCCAAGGATCTTAATACTTGGCCCTCCTGCCTCTGGAAAAACTACTATCGTAAGTCTTTTTCTCTCCCTCTCTTTGTATCATATTTTGGAGATATAACTCTTCCCACTGAACTCCTAATGTCGCATTGCTTTGGCAAGAAGCAATTCTAATCTCAGTATATGGGGACTTGGTTGGGCCTAGAGGAAAAGCCAAGTGCTCCAGCTCCTGACATCTCCCTCCTGCCCCCATATTTTTGGGTTCCATCAATGGGAGAAAGAAGGCAACGTGGCATGTTACCAACCCTCTGCCCAGTGACCAGCTTTCCCTTGTGAGAAGGGTCTTTGTAGATGAACTGCCTTCCCAAGAGAAGGAGATTTCTCTCAGTCAAGCTCCCCCTATACTAAGAGTTGTGGGATGGGTGGGGTAAGAACATGGCACCCCCTCTCCCACAGATCCTATAATGGTTTGTGGCTGAAAAGATGCACAGATGAGAACCCTAGCATGGAGACAGATGGGGCTGAAGGAGGGAACCTGGCCTCTTCTGATGGACCTCCACCCCGCCTTGCAGGAGAGGAAGATGCAGGTCTGGTCAGAAGTGTACCTTGGCCAAGAGGGCTGATCTGTCTGGCTTTGATTTCATTCTGTGGGGGTTCCTAAAGACAGAGCAGGGTACTGCAACAATAAACCTGCCATAAACAGAGACTACATGCTCCCTTTTGTGCCTCAGAAGCATCTTGGTGACAGCCACTCTCTCTATCAACAGGCAGTGACCCAGTGGGGGTACTGCGCTCTTGTATACAGGACTAGGCAGAAGCAGCTGGCACCACTGCCCATGTGAAGTACTGCACTGCTTTCTCCCCACTTCCATGACCCATGGAGCCTTTACACTGTAAACTCTAAAACTAATGAAACATTTCTAGGGGCTCATTCCCACTTATATTTAAACCAGTGTGTGATTCACCTTTGCTCCGTGTTGGTAAATCGATTCCAAAAGGTCCATCGTTCCTACTATGAAAGCGGATCCTTTCATTATCCCCTTGTAATTGCTTCTTTTTTAAGCACAATTGTCATCCCCACTAGTTTATCCCGCTTCAAAATGCATTGTCAATCATCTGTGCGTCATCAGTGACATAAGTGGCAGTCCAGGCAGCTCAGCTGGGGAACTATATATTTTTAAAATAAATTGATAGAAGAGTCAATTGATTGGGAACAACGGTCATATAACCAGATCAGCTATTCACTTTAAATCATAGTGGGAACATGCCTTTGGTGCTGTCTTTGGCTTCAGATGTGCTTTATTTCTTTTGAAAAAGATGCAGCCCTATTTTATTCCTCTTCCCTCTTTCCTTCCTCACAGGCGATGTGGCTGAGTAAACAGTTGGCAGCCCCGCGACTCTCGCAGGACACTTTGCTAGCCAGTGATTGGTCCTCCCTGGCTGCCAGTGCACAGGAGTACCGAGACAGAAAAGAGGTAACAGTGCCTTCTCGGGGTGGAAGAGAAGGATAAAAGCAATGGTGCTGCAGGCTCACCACTTGTTTGCATCTAGGGCACTTCCAACACAGGCCTATGACTCTGCAGCCTGGGGGGGATGGTGCTCTCTAACTAAGGATGAAGCGTGGAAAGCCCACCTTGTAAGACCCCCAGAAATGACTAAATGCAAGTCCTTGTTCCTTGCTGGGCAGAAGGCAGGAACTGCACAAGTCAGTCATGTTTGGCCTGTGTAGAAGGGGAGCGAGAGTATGTGCAGGTTTGGGCTCATTTGGTTCTCAGGGAAGGTGATGCCATCTCCCCTTGACCCCGTCCACTCCCAGGTTGAGCAGCAGTCCTCACATGGCCTGAAGTGTGTGTATATGAGCAATATATTTCTCCAGTTGTGAACAGTGGCAACCCTCACTGTTTTGGCTTAGTGGCGTGGTCTTGTTTTAATCCCCAATGCCAGGAAAAGCAGCTGTGTTTCAAATGCTCTCTGAGGCTGTAACTATAAGGACTCATGCACCAATACTTCCTACCAAATCAGTTATAGCAGCAGATTTTTTTTAAAGAGCAGAGGATAGAACATTTCCAGACTGTCCCCAGACTAGCTTGATCTTCTTCTCTGGGAAGATTTGGAGGTGAAGTACAGGTGGTGGGTCTTTAGACTGTCACCCTGGAGCACCCTTATGGTGGCTCCATTCAGGAGAAAGAGTGGAAAGAGAAGGGGTGGGGGGCTTTGTCCCAGGCAAGCTATGCTGAAGGGGGCCCTTCCTTGCCCCTGACCAGCATGGAAGCAGAGGGCAGAGGGACCCACCTGTCCCTCCTTGACAGTCCTGTCTGGACAGAAGCCATTAAAACAAAACCAGGCTGTTCTTCTACTCTGTCCACAAAGGAGTGAGCGGCTTCACCTCTTCTTCAGCTAACATGGACGTGCAGACAACTAGTTTTTCAGCATGTTAGCAAATGATGATGAGTTTTGTGGTGAACTTATTCCCAAGGGCTGCACTAGAAGTTGTTGCATGATGTTAGCAGGGTCAGAGGACATGATGTACCCCACTCTTCAGTCTGGTGATCAGTCACCCTTTGAACTACAACAGAATGAAGGCCACAGAATACAACTAACAACTTTAAGCCCTACTCTTGCAGTTCTCTGCCTGCCTTTCTTGGATGCTACAGTAATGATTGAGGCAAGACTGGATATAGATCAAGACTGGATATAGATACTCTCACACAGTGCCTGTCTGTTACTAATACTGTACAAGTCTTCCTTCCTGGCAGATATCTGGAAGAAGCTGGTACTGACAAAAATCAATGTTAACATACAATTAAACTTTTAACAATATTACAACAAAATACACTGTTAAAAGAAAAAAAATCAGTTAAAATAGTACAGTTTTACAAGCCCTTTCCTCAAAAAGCTTCAGTTCTAAAAGTCTGTTCGAAACACTTTTTAAAAAGTGTTTCCCTACTGATGGAATTTAAAGAAGAAGAAAAAATAAGAACAGCAGCACTTTTTTTCCTGCTGAGCTTCTGCTCTGACTCTCCATTTCCACCTCCTTGGCAGGACAGTTGCCTTTGAACAAGAGAAATGATCCCAAACGCTGTTCTTGTCAAAAGTGATCTTTAAATCTGTTGTATGGGAAAACTACAATTAATTTGGAAGACGAAAATATAAAGCAATGCACACACACAAATCCCCTTTGGTTTAATTACTCTCATTATTAGCATATTTCAGGCTAATCAGCAGCACTTTCAAGGGTGCCCTGTAGGGTTTCCTTGAGTATTATGGGATGGGACATGAAAGTCAAAGAGATCTGGAAAAAGTGAGGCAGGGGAGGAAGGGAGGGAGAGCAGTGGAGGGATCGGCCCAGTGCTTGCCCTCCCCCCCTTTGGCCTGGCAGCTGCCTGCATAGCAAGATGCTTTGGGTAAAAGGAAGAAGCAATGTGAGTTTTTCAGATGTTCAAAGCCCAAGGCTGGCCTGCTTCAGGAATCGGAAACAGCTGCTGGAAAGGTCTGAATGCTCTCGTCGCTCTGCTGGCTCCCTTTCTGGTCCAGCTGAATGTTGCAGAGGAGCCCTGATGTGCAAGGCCTTGGTGGCACAGAGTGATGAGTGTTTGGTGCCAAATGAAAGCCGGCCGGCCTGAGAGTAGCTTTCCCGGTTGAAGCCTGTCTTGCCACAGCCACCTTGGGGCCCTCTCTCTTCTTAGTTTATCACAGGCCTCTATGCCAGTAAGTGGCTGAACCCACTGATTTGATTTTAGACTGAGCTTGCAAGGAGCCAGATCCAGTGTGCCAAGCCTTATCTTCCAAATAAAATGCCACAACAGCTTCACCATCCTGCTGTTGCAGGAGCCACCAATGGGCTGCCTCTGGGCCTGCCGCAGGAGACCATGGACGGAGCAAAGAGTAGACAAAGCAGGGCCACTGAGACATCTCTGTTCGGGCCAGGCCCAAGACACCACAAGGCACTTATGCACCCTTCCTGAATCTTCTACTCATATAATCATTAAACCATAGGCTGATAGAATTGGAAGGGTCCCCCAGAGAACATAGTGCCCAACCTTATAGGATCTCCAGCTGATGCATCCCCAGCAGGTAGGTGTCTAGCCTCTTCTTGAAGACATTCAGACAAGGCAACCCACCACCTCTGTAGATAATTTGTTCCACTGCCAAATCATCCTCATTGTCAAGAAGTTCCTTGTAAGGTTCAATTGAAATCTTCCCTCCTCTAACTTCAGGCCAATAGACCTGGTTCTCCCCTCTGGGGCAGCAGAGAACAAGCCTACCCCTTTCTCTCTGGGACAGCCCTTGAGGTATTTTAAGAATGTGATCATACCAGCCTCCCAACTTCTCTTCACCAAACTTAATAACCCAGCTCCTTCAAGCTCTCCAAGGTGGCTCACAGACAAAACATTTAAAACCTCAATAAAATTAAAAACAATTAAAAAACATCTACACTCAATATAAAATCATATAAAAATATACAAAAGTTAAAAACAAACTAAAAACTTTGTCTTGTTTTCCACTTCTCTTATCATCCTGGTTGCCCTTCTCTGAACTTACTCCAACTATGTCCTTCTTAAAATGAAACACCCAGAACTGAATGCAGGACTCAAGATGAGACCTGAACAGTGACAAATATCGAGGGACTATTACTTCCTTCTGTTTGGAAACTATGTTCCTTTTAATGTAGGCTAAAATAGCATTTGCCTTCTTTGCTGCAAATTCACATTGCTGGCTCATACTCAGTTTATGATCAACAATAACCCCAGGGTCCTTTAACATGTAGTCCTGCTGAGTCAAGTATGCCCCATTCTATACATGTACCTTTGTTTTTTTATGGCCCACATGTAGAATTTTGCATTTGTCACTATTGAATTTCATTTCATTATTTCTGCCTGCTGGCTTTTACTGAAGGGAGCACTGCATAGGGAGCTGTCCAAAGGGCTGAGATGGTAGCTGCCACTGTTCTCCTGGTCTCTCCCCCTGGTCAAACCGGCTGGCTTCTGTCCTGGGATTATTTTCAGGATGCCTTCAGCCTATCCCCTCTGCCATCTTAGTCCTTGACAAATGGTACCTCATAAGGCATGATTGGTGGGCACAGGTGGGCATCGGAGACAGGTATGTTGGTTGGGTACTTTTCTCTTGGTGCCATTTGAAAGCAGAGCAGCCACTCTGTGTGTGTGTGTGACTGTGTCCATTCAGAAAATGTACTTTGCTGGCACTTATCATCCTCCTTCAGGAAGAGGAAGTGATGGCAGCAGCATCCAACCTGGGGGCCCCTGGGTGAAGCTGAAGAGAAGGAAGCCAACTGTGGAGGGTGTGGAGGAAGCGATTCATTGTGGGGATGGAGGTGGGGTGAAAATGCTGTGGTAACCACCCCATAGTCAGGAAAGTGGGTTTCAGAGGACTCTTCCTGCACCCAACTCAGCCATGGTGTGAGGACCAAGCTGGCTGGCCTGTCTTGCAAGGGCAGCCCTGCCCAGTGGTCCCCAGCAGGGTCTTGGGAAGCCCCCTCACCTCTGCAGAAGGAGCTTGGGGGGCTCTGATTCAAAGAGGATGGGCAAGTCTTGGCAGGGTGGCCCCGCCTCACCTTTCTTGAGATGACACTTCAAAGCGGGGAGCAGAAGGCTGGCGGTGCCAGAGAGCAGCAGGAGGCACCTTTGGAAGATGACAGCCTCAAAGGCTCTGGTGCAGGCTCCAGCCGGGAGAGGCTGCAGCGGGAGGCTTTGACGCGCTGCCCGCCTAGCAGGACCCCAGACTTCCAAGGAAGGGGACAGCTTCTTCCCCTTATCTCTCTCATTCTTTCTCTCTGTGTGTGATTTGTGTGAATGGGCTGCCTCCTGAATGGCTGCTTTCCAGAGGATTGAGACTCAGTTCCTTTAGGGACCATGAGAGAAGCCCCAGTGGGTCATTTTGCTTGCTCCTTGCCTGCTGTGGAAAGGGTGCCCTTGTTTGCTTGGTGTCAGTGTTTTTTGCCCAGTGCCCTGTGCAGATGAACCCTTGCCATAAGAGCCTGGCCTTTGACTCTTGACCCCCCTTGGGTCTGGAGAGCCTCTTGCAGAAGGAAGAGGCCGTGAGTCCTTCTTAACCTCTGGAGTTCCCCTCAGTCTGTCCAACCAGCTCTTTGTCAGACCAGAAGCTGAGAGACTTTACAGACATTGCTTAGTTGCCAAAGCCTTATTTAACAGATCAGACCAGAAGAAAGCCATTCCTACTTTGATATGGGTCATATTTGCAAAGGATTGGATTTTGGCATTTTATTCAGGGTCTCATTCCCACTTACAGATAAATCGGTGTGCAGTCCGAATCGATGGATCGGAGCGTGGTTCCCACTACATTTGCCTCGATCACATTTTTTCCTTCCAAAATAATCCACGTGGTTTCCATTCACAAATGAATCAATTCAAGATGATTCGGTTCCAGCTGACCGAAGGGGAAATTTGAATTGATTCCGATCCGCATGTGGTTCACATTTGTACAGATTCAATTTGTCGAAAAAGAAACGGAAAAAATCAGTGTCAAAAAGACGCGGGTTAAATGGGTCTAGCACATGGACCCCCTCTCGGAATCGCTTCAGTGATTTGGATTAAGTGAGAACCAGGGTCGTTTGAACCGATTCAATCTGATTCATGATCCGGTTTAAAAGGTAGTGGGAATGAGGCCCAAGTAACAGTTGCTTTTAATATATTATGAGCTGACTTTTGAGTAGTGAACTAACACACACACACTGTCTCTCTCTTTTAAAATAACCATTGTTTAGAAAGTTCCTGATGACCTCTGGGTCCAGTTGATCGAGGAGCGTATGCAGCTTCAAGACTGTCTTCAGAATGTAAGTGTAGCTTTTTGGAGGGTCGCTGGGGAGGAAGGAGCAGAAGACTGGCTCATTGGGGGGGGGACACTTAAGGCAAAGTGATAAAGTGGGACTCCCACTCTTATCTCTTCTTAAGTGATTGAAAATAACAGGGTTTTTAAGCAGACATTTACATGTGCTCTTTGAACACTGCTTACATTTTAAACACATTTTAAAAAGAAGATATTTAAACTGACCCTGAGAAGAGAAGAGGGGGAAATGAGGTGTCTCATTTTTTAAAAAGTTAATTTTTTGAAACCATCATCTGTTTTCATTTTTTGTGACTTATTCCTGAGTAGACACACACAGAATTGAGCTGTGCTTCCCCCGGGGGAAGGGGGGGATGTTGTTAGGCTTACATTGGACTGAGGCTGGGCAACCTTGCGCTAGGGAGACTCAGAGACCAACCCTCTGAGTTGGTCTCCAGCATATCCTTGCTACCAAAGGCCTTCCTCTTGGCCATTTCCTCCTGTGTAAGCCAATGTGCAGGCATAGGGCTCTGAACATCTCCCCCAGTGGTGTGCCTCCCTGGCTTGCCCCAAGACATGGTCCTTTTAGCACGGAGGTAAACAGGGACTTTTGGAACCAAGTCTATTTCCCTGGGCAGTGGTTCACAGATAGCCACTCGCCCTTCTCCACATATGCCATCTTTAGTTTGGCAGCCCCTTTCCCACTTCCCTCAAAGGCTGCAGTACAGTAAGAGCTCAAACAGTTAAAACAGCCAGGTTACCGGGGGTTCCCCTCCTTGCCTTTGACCCCCTGCCCATCATTGGAATGGCCCCATGTGGAGCTTCTCTGCAATGAACCGAGGTCCCCCCATGCATACTTTGACTCTTGCCCTCAAAGGTGTGAACTGGAGGGAGACCTGCCCCTGCCCTTCCTGGCCCTTTCATTGCCCTGATGCCTGCAGCTGCCTCCCCTCCTTCCTCAAGTAGTCCTATTTAAATCAGTGTCAGTGCCTTTGAAGGCATGTTTATGTAACATGGTATGAATTAATAAAGATGTTTAAAAATACCTTAATGCATATTTAACGAAAGGTATGTTAATCAAGGAGGTGGGCTTTGCACCCCTCCCCATGAGCGGTAAATAAAAAAGAGGAAGAAAGACCCATTCCGAATGTTTGTTATTAGCTCCTCCGAGGATTCTGCAAAGATTGCTGTGGTTAGAAAGTGAATCCCAAATGAAAGGAAATTGCCTGGCAAAGGGAAGGGCCTAAAAAACCAGCACCGCTGCCAGTCTTTCCACTCTGAGAGTAGGGGCTCTGTCCCACCTTCCCTCAGCCTGGCAAGCTCTAAATGTTTTGGACTATAACTCCCATAGGCAGGGGTTGTGCTGGCTGAGGATGAGAGTTGTTGTCTTAACACATCTGAAGGGAGCTAGGGCAAGGTGAAGCTATACTTTTACTTATTTGTTTTGCCAGATATGCTCCCCCAGGTAGTGAAAGATGTCTGTTTGTCACATATCATTATTCTGTCCTCTCTCCCTCTATCATATCTTGCATTGATCTTGCATTGATCTTGCATTGATCTCGATACGTTAAACATGGACTTGATTTGCAAGTCTGATAGATGAGGCTGGTATCCATAAGGACATCCCATTCTGGGAGAGGGAAATGGCTTTATCATCATAGGGACTATGTGTGGTCTTCCACTCTTTCTGCTACCTTCTACCTTTCCTAACCTTCTTGTCATGATTGGCATGATGTCATGATTTCTCATGATGTGTTCAAAATGCGATAGCCTCAGCTTTATCACCTTGGCCTCCAGGGAAAGTTCAAAGTTTGGTCTGTTGGGCAATTCTAACTTTAGCACTCAGTTGTATAGCTTTACATTTTGGGATCTTGTCTGGTGTTTTGATGGCTGCTCTTCCCATTCCTAATCTTCTTATTTCTTGACTGCAGTATCCATTCTGATCAATGCTTGATCCAAGGCCCAGGAAATCTTTTAACTTTTTCAATTTTCTCATTATCTAGGTTGCATTTATGTAGATCCTCCATGGTCATTATTTTTGTTTTCCTTATGTTCAGCAGTAAGGCTGCCTTTGCACTTTCTTCTTTGACCTTCCTTAATAATTGTTCCAAGTCTATGAAGTTTTCTGCTAGTAGTATGGTGCCATCTGCGTATCTTAGACTGTTGATTTTCCTTCCTCCTATCTTCACTCCTACTTCTTTTAAGTCTAAACCTGCTCTTTTATATTTTCTGCTTACAAGTTGAACAGGTTGGGTGAAAAGGTGCAGCCCTTTTGCCAATTGGGAACCATTCTGTTTCTCCATATTCTGTTCTCACTGTAGTCTCTTGTCCTAAGTACAGATTTCTCATCAAAGCTATCAAATGAGTGGCATTCCCATATCTTTAAGAGTGTTCCATAGCTTTTCATTATCTAACATTCTAGTCGCCTATGACTATCTTGAGATTCCATCATAGAATCTCTCCGTTTCTTCTTCCTCTGCCTCTCTGGTTGGTGTGGATTACGGTAGTATTTATAGGTTTTCCCTGAAGCCTTATTGATTTGACCTGACTTTGCATTTTATCTTTTGACTGCTTTCACTACATACCTCCTTAGTTTGAAAGCCACCGCATTTCTTCATATCTTTTCATTTCCTGAGTAGAACACTGTGTAGCTGTCTGAGTCAAAATGACCTATTCCTTTCCATTTTAGCTTGCTCACCCCTAGTATTGATATGTTTATGTGTTCCATTTTTTCTTTTACTATGTCTAGCTTCTTCTTGCTCACCTACGGCCACCTTTGTGCTGAGCCAGGGAATCCTGGTGTCAGCTGGGGATGGACAGAGCTAAGTGGCCAGGCTTTACATAAGTCCAGTGTGCATGCAAGAATAATCCCCAATGGGGGTTGGACTGGATGGTCCTTGCGGTCTCTTCCAATGCTATGATTCTAAGCCCCCTGCCCTTCTTCCTCCAGTGCTGCTTTCTGGTGAGGAGAGCCAGTCCCTGCGATTTTGGCTGATGCCCTGAGATCTGACAACCTAGTTGTGAAAGTCAGCCGCTGAGCTTTGTGGCTGGGTGGGAATTTGAACCTGAGTGTTATTAGTATTAGTTGAGCACTTTATAACCAGTGCCTCACACTGGCTCTTAATTATTTCTCAATTCCTTTACAAACTCCTCTTTCGTAACAGTTTGCATCAAAGATCTGGAGTTTTTTTTTTAAAATTCATTAACAATTAAAAAGGCTCTTTTCGTTCTCTTTCTGTTTTAAAGGACCAATCATTCCATTTTTAGGCTGTCTTGATGCCACCTCTCTCCCTATCACCCTTCCCCTCAACCAGAAGAAAATTGCTAGAGTCCTTTTGAATTGTTTGAGGAAAAGGAAAGCGAGAGATTTGAAGGGAAATCTTAATGACTGGAAAGTGGTTGTCAGTTTGCCTGTACAAAATACTGTGTGCCTTAATCCATAATTTATCCACTCATTTTGAATTTGCAAAGTAGAATTAAACTTTTGCATTGCAAATCACTTGCACTTGAATTATTTGGGTCTGCCTCATTTCTCACAGAGCTCTTTAAAGCTGAGCTGCTTCAGTAATTTATCTGTTTATTTATATCACCCCCCCCCCAAATTGGTCCAAATATCTGGTGCAATTTTCTTGTATTTGCATAAATATATATAAATGTGTGTAGGAATTAGACATTTCAGACATTGTGCCCAATCCCTTCGTTCAAGAGAGCTTAACCAAGGGGTTGGCACAATGGCCAAGACCAATAAAGGAATTTGATTGTCTCACAAAGCCAAATTGGAAAAAATAGTTTTGCCACATGATGTCTGAAAAGACTCATGATGGTTCTGGCCTTTGCTCTGTCTTCCTTCTCGAGAGGAGCAGAATCTGAAGAAACATCTCTTGTGGGGTGAGGGAATGCATTTCCCAGGGTGGCTTCTCTCCAGGGTTGATGGCAGACGTGCTGAGAAGATGGATGTACCACTCTAAACTTGAGACAGTCAAATGATAGTTTGTGCTCCAAACCATGGACAGTTTTAATCATGGTCACTTCCTAAATGAGAATTTATGTCTTTCGAATTTTGAAGCGGACTCTGTTTGAGGATTTGCAGCTGTTGAGTGTTAGCTGCAGCCAGAAGCTTGTATATCCCACTCATCCTCCACTGTGGGCCCTTTTCAGATTTCCACCTTAAGGGAAATGCTCTACTTCTGGATTCCCATTTTGAAAAGGGGAAAAAAAATTCCTGAAAACTATTTATTTATTTATTTATTTATTTATTTGCAGAGGCCATAGGTTTTACTTTTTGAACCAGATTTATGGTCATGGTTTGTTGTTACAGAGTCAGTATTTTATGCTGGGTGGAATGTGAATAAATTGCAAGAAGAGGTCTTCCTGGCTGCTCTACCACCAGCTGTTGGTTTTATTTCTCCTGGTGGTCTCATTCAGCTGGCATTAATTGCCTGGCTTTTCTCCCACTAACGGTAGGCATGCTGGATTTTTTGCGTGTTTGTTTTGACACTCATAGGTTTATGGATGTCGCTGCTATCCTTGGAGGGGTATGGTTTTATTGATTGACAGCTATGCTGGGATCCTGCGAGACCTGTTTTCCTAATACAGATGCCGTTAAAAGAAGGGTGGAAGCATGCTGGTGAGGGTCTTATGACACACTGAGAAAACGTATGGTAGCCATTATATTCTGGAGCTGGTGGTGTGTGGGAATGGGCACTAGATCTGTGGCGTCTTCTGGGGTTCACATAAAGACCAGGCGGCTCCTCCAGCTCTTGCTCAGTGTGCTGGTGGTGAGAATTGAAGGGGGGAGGCAAGTGGATTTATGCCCCCTGCAGAAGCCTCTCTTACCTACTCCCCGCCCCCAGCCACATGCCCACTTTCTATCCTATATATCTGTTTTAATTGATTGTATGTACAGCGCTGTGTAAATTTACAGCGCTTTATAAATAAAGCATAATAATAATAATAATAATAATATCCAGGAAGTCAGCTCAAGACTGTCTGCAGCCAAGGAGCCTCTTTTATCCCATTGCTTTGTATCTTTCAGTTGGTCTGGGAATGGCAGACAGAGAGGAATCACTCCTAAGTCTCCCCATGGCCATTCTCAGGGTGACCCCAAGGAAAGTTGGCCAGAGCAGCACAAGCACTTGGGATGTTTGGTTGTTAGCTTGGTAATTGTGATGGCCCTTCTGATAGACATGAGTCACATTGGATGTGCCCTTTCGTGGAGCAGAACAGCAGGATCATCACTTGAATGGGCTCAAACTATACAAAAAAAGATTCCAACTCAACATTAGGAAGGACTTTCTGACAGTAAGAGCTGTTCGACAGTGGAACACACTCTTTCAGAGTGTGGTGGAGCCTCCTTCTTTGGAAGTTTTTAAACAGAGGCTGGATGGCCATTTGTTGGGGGTACTTTGATTGTGTATTCCTGCATGGCTGAAGATGGTTGGACTTGATGGCCCTTGAACTTTCTTCCAATTCTATGATTCTATTATTGTGTGTGTGTGTGTGTGTGTGTGTGTGTGTATAGCAACAAATCCCTGCCTCTGTCTACATGTTCACCAGGGGAGATAGAAGATACCCGGATGTGGCAAAGGTTTCCTTGCCAGGGCATCTGCCACAGTGTCTGCTCCCAGATGGCCTGGCCTGGTCTGGTCTGGCTGCTGAGAGTGTCATGGCTTTGACACTTGCCACTCCCCTAGCAGTACCGGTGGCCCCTAGCCTTGGGTTAGCAGTGGGGTCCTCTGTCTAGATGGGCCTTAATGCAGACGTTGTTGCAACCATTGGTACAACTGCAAGGTGGTGACCCGTTTCAAAGCATATCAAGCAGGAGAGGCATCAAAACAGGCGGGAACAAGCAGGAAGAGGCACTTTGAATTCAATGTATGGGTGACATGCTGACCCTCCTTTGAGTGCCTGGGGATGGCTTGCTTTTGATGGGAGGTCCCTCGCTTCCCCTAGCCATGGCTTCCTAAGCAGAGGTGGCTTTAGCCCACTAAGGTATTAATTAGACTTTAATGGCAATCATGGGGGCACAGCGCAGGACTCGCTTTGCTCCGTGTTGTTTCTTCCAGCTCCCCAATCACATTCCTCCTTGCTTTTGTACTTTGTCCCTCCTTCCCCCTTCCTTTTTCTTTTTTAATCCTCTGACATCTGTTTGGAGCTTGTCCCTTCTGTGATACTCTCCTTCTTGCAGCTGTTCCAGACCTCCAGCTCAGAGCCACGCATGGGGGTGTGTGTTTGGGGCTGGGGTGTGGGAGAGTGCCCTGAGCATAAGGCCCTTTTGATGTATGATAAAACGGAACTGAGCCACTGGGGGCATGCAGGCAGGCAGTGCTGGAATATCAATAAACCCGCACCGAGCCCAGCCTCAGTGCTGCACCTCTGCGGCAGCCAGCCAGCGGACGAAACATTCATGGAAGTGTCAAGCCAATGGATAATGTATGCTAATTAGGAGATTGGCTGGAGCCTTGGATCTGGGAGACCTTTGCAAGAATGGGGAGGGGGGTGGTGAGGTGGAGAGTGACCCATATATCTAACAGTTTCAGAGGAGGCTCATTTATAATGCATTCGTTGCCTGGCATTTTGAAATGTGAATAACTGCAAACAACTTGTTAGCTGAGCTCCTCCTCCTCTTCTATGGCTGTTCTTGTGTTGCTTAGAACTCTCTAGCCACCAAGTCACACTTTTAAAGCAGGACTTCAGAACCAACCTCACATGTACTGTTTGGACATGTTTTACTTCTACTTGCAGTTCCCTGGTCAACATGCCATGCAAGCCTGCCACTTGCTGGTCTCAGGCATGGTGGCAACTTCTGTGATATCCATTGGAAGAGCTGGTGGCACAGGGCAAGTATTCATCTGGTTAAGCACAGCATTTTTAGTGCCCACTGGCAGCCTCCTCACACTGACCACCTCATTTTGATTTCAAATCCATGATGGTTTATGGAGTATGGGAGCTGGAGTGCAAAATGTAGGCATGTTCCTCCTGCAAGCTTGGTTTCTATATATGTATCTGGAGAAGGTGGGCTTTCCTGTTTGCCCATAGGGGCCAAAGCCCTTTGCTCTGGTGCCTTCCTTGGGCGGCTGGGCCTGGGGTTCTGAAGGGGGCCTGGCGAAAGAGGGACAGTGAGAAATGGTGGAATCAGAGCCCAGAGAGTAAGCCCCCCCACTTGCCCCACACTCCCCCCAGAGGTACTCATGGTGTTAGAACAAGCAATAGCAGCATCATTTATATACCGCTTCATAATGAACTAAGCAGTCTCTAAGTGTTTTACAACTGTAAGCTCATTTTAGTGAGTCAGAGAATGAAGGCTCTAACAATTTGAGAGCCCAGATGACATGCCAGGTCTGCAGCCACAAGAGCAGAGCTTCCTGCAGCCAAAGGAACAGAGTTCCCAGCAGTCACAACTCTTAGAGGAAGAGTCAGACTTACCTGTACCTACCCCCATAGAGAGATGTCAGGACAAAGAAATGCTCACAGAGTTTATTTTTTTTATAGGAATCACGCTACAATTAGGGAGCACCTGCGAGTTCTGGGCAGGCTATAAATAACCCCAATACCTTCTCCAGACAAGTGTGGCTGACAGCCAAGCTTTTTTTGTTGAAGCTACGCTGGTGTCATGCTCTGTGACTGTTTGCCTTGAACTATGCCTGGATTTGTGATTACCTTTTGGGACAACTCTTGGACTGTGTACTGAACTGTGAGCAACTTGGACCAGATTGGACTACTTCTGTTTCTTGTTTGACTTTTTGGTGGACTCAGACTCTGTCCTCCTATAACTCTGTGAACACTAAGCCTTCGTGCTGGGAGTCTGGTTTGCTTCCCAAGGGCAAAATAGGACACACTGGAGGCAGAGATGGAGTCCCTCTGGAGGCAAGGAGCTGCAGTGATGCAGTTTGCTACTGGGGCAGTGCTCAGCAGTGCCTGTTAGGGTACCTGGGATTGGGATTGGGATCAGGTTCTTTTGTGTGCCTGCTGACCAACCAAGTTTGGGTCTCTGGTCCATCCGTATGTATGGCACAGGTTCCATAGGTGCCACCTTGAGATAAAGGGGCTGGGGGGGGGTGCATCAATCCCAGGCAGGACCCTGGAGAGCAGCAAATATATTCCCACCCCCTAAAAAGCCTCCCCTCTCTTTTTAAACATAGAATTATAGAGTTGGAAGAGACCACAATGGCCCTCCAGTCCAACCCCCTGCCATGCAGGAAATCACAATCAAATAAAATGGCTCTTCAAAACTTCCAATGCCACAACTAGTCATTTTACCCCACCTTCCACCATCCCCACCTCTGTTTCAGACCCATTAGGGCTTTTTTTCAAGGCCCAAACAGACAGGCAGCAACTTATCATTTCCAAAGGGGGGCTGGAGAGGCCTAAACAGAACAAAGGGGGTGAAAATGCCACAACACAGTTAGTTATAAACCACCTGAGCCCTGGTTTCAGAGAGTGCAGTTGCCCAGTTTTGGTGGAAATATACTGCAGGAATTTCCAGTGGGAGCCTTGAGGGGGTCTGCATGCCTCGTGGGCCTTGCTTGGCCCCCCACCTCTGTTCTCCCAAGCGAGGTCTTGGCCCCCCAATCTGGATGTCCTTGCTGTGGTTGGCAGCTGCTCTGCGTTGCCGCCTGCTCCTGGTTCTCCTCCGTGTGGGAAGTGTGTGGCCCCTGAGTCTCCCGAATTCACAGCCAGGAGCAACAGACCCCTGGACCCCCCAGACTTGCCTTTTCCAGCACCCTTCTTAGGGCACACACAGGATCTCTTTGCCTGCTACTTCCTGGGCTGGAGAACAGGAGGATGGGGGGGGGGGGGCGAGGGCAGAAAATGATGCCTAGGTGTCCCTGGAGTGTCTGCCTGATTTCTTGCAGAAATTTGCGGCGTGGCGTGGCATGTTAGGAAAACTGGGCTAATTAGAGAGTTGCAAAGAGACGGTTGTGTTTTCCAGTATAATTAGAATGTCCTGGTTTCCTCCTCAGGGGGAAATGTTTCCCTCGAATTGTTCTGCCACTTTTTGGATCCCCTACCGATTACAGCTTCAAGTTGATGTAGGAGCAGGTGATTATTGCCAGCTTAATGCAATATTAAAATGTTTTGTGTGTACAGGCGCACCCACCCACAATTTCTCCATCTTCCTCTGAAAGTCCCAGGCAGGTAAGGCAACTGGCAGAGAAGAATTGCAATCAGATTAAGCAGATTAAAACACAACTTTCACTTTCTGTGCCACAACCAGGTTGAATCCTTCGATCTAGAGGCACTTTGCCACTTTGGGTCCTCTGTAGCATTGCATCATGGGAGATTACAAATTACACCTCTGGAAAGTGTTGGTGCCAGCCCTTGCCATTGGCTGATTGGTGGTGGCACTTCTGGAGGGAGGCAGGCGCAGGATCAGTGACAGCCCTGGTATGTGTGTATACTTGTGTGCGTGTGCATGTGCCAGGTTATGTGGGCCCAGTCAGCAGCCAGACAATTCTGGGTGATGTAGATGTATGGCTTACAGGCCAGCCACAAAAGGATTGCATTTGATCTCAGCTCCAGGTGGAGTTATTCAGATTTGGCTAATAAAGATTTGGTCAGTGGTTCAGTGAACATTTGGAGCCAGAGGGTCACAGACTTTGGTTGTCTCCCTATTTTGAATTACTATATTTTGAATTATAGGACTTTGTAATGAGGGTTCAGGTGTGTTTCTGATTTCAGCTGAAAAAAGTTTGCTTTGGTGTTTGGATCAGGGGCTACATAATCAGTAAGAGCTTGTGTTTTCCCTCTATTTTGTTCTCTTTTTCTTTCTCTCTACCCCTTTAATAAAAAGGATGTTCAATCCAACACTTAGTTGGCTATAACAAGGACTTTAGGGAGGAAACGGCTCTTTCTACATAGATCTCTTTAGCTCTGCTGCTTCATTAGTTCTGGGAGCTGGGAGGATTCCATTACCACAAATATTTCTGTATAATTTAGAGAAAAGAATGAAATGTGCATATTTTTCCCTAGTGCTCTTTGCTCTTTAGCTTTGTTTAGCTTTTTCATCTGGTGCGTGGGTTGGATGCTCTTGAATATTTCAAAATTTGGAGACTCTTTACCCTCTCTCTGCCTTGCAAAGCCTTTTGTTTATCTGGGAATAGATATCTTCAGGAACTGCAGCAGGTTTATGACTCAGAACACCCCATTAGCCAAACTGCACTGCCAGGGCAGAAATTGGGTGGCCTTAGACCTTTTTGCCTCTAGCGCTGGGTGCTCAGAGAAGGTGATAGATGTTCAGCCACACCAGCAGCGGACTCTGGGCTTTTTCAATTATGCATGTGCTTTCTTTATGAAAGCATCTCTATCCCACCCTTCTGTCAAAGACTCTTGGAGCAATAGAAAAGTTGAAACACTTCTTAATAAAATAACTTAAAATCTAAATATTTCGAAACCAGGAAATGCACTTTAACAGAGAAGAACAAATACATCAAAGAGAGCAAATAGAAAATGTTGGTAGTGGTATAGAGAGAGACGAAAGATGTATATAGAAAGAAAATCATGAAAAGTTGCCTTCAGGCCTACCAAAAGAAACCACTTTTTTAGGGTGGACCGCTGTAAAAGGCAGGAGGAGGTGCAGTTATCACCCCAGGAGACCTTGGCGGTCCATCCCCACAAAAGTCAAAAACATTTTTGCCCCAAGTGACCTCTAGGAGACATGGGGACATTTTCATAGTTTGGGATGTGTGTGACCATTTTAGGCCCAGGAAAAATCTTTTTAAACAATAGGAAATCCAAAATTTTCCACCACCACCCCAACCAAACACCCCTCTACTGGGCCTAAAATGGTACAGGGGAGCAAAAATGTGCCAGATTTCTCCCCCACAGCCATAGAGGGCATCTGGTCATCTTGTATTTTGACCCTGTCCTCTGGGGTATTAGCTACTCCTCCTAATTTGGTGTCATCTGCAAATTTGATAAGTATGAACCCAATTCTGTCATTGATAGAAATGTTGAATAGCACTGGGCCCAGGACAGAACCCTGTGGGACCCCACTGGTCACTTCTCTCCAGGATGAAAAGGAGCCATTGTTGAGCACCCTTTGAGTTCAGTTGGTCAACCAATTATAAATCCACCTAACAGTTGTATTGTCTAGCCCACATTTTATAAGCTTGTTTGAAAGAATGTCATGGGGTACCTTGTTAAAGGCCTTACTGAAATCAAGATATGCTAGTGCTCCATCCTGTCAGCTGCCTACTGAACTAGAGCAGGCACAGCTGGATGAGTCCCCTCCTTCAAACACTTGCTATGACTCTTCATTTCTACCTACCTCTTTTTATGGCCATGCCTTGCATAAACCTTTCACTGAAAGTATTAAATCTCTTTTTCTTCCATCAGGGTTGGATTATCGAAGGCCTCCCTGACACCCGGGAACTTGCGCGGAGCTTGCAGGCAGTGGGGATCATTCCACGGCATGTTGGTAAGAACCTTCCCTGTGTCCATTTTAAAATGGTCCTTCCCAAGTCTCTCTGACCAACCTCTGAGAATATGGTGGAAGAGGAGGGAGAGCACACATGGCAATCTGGGTGGGGATTCTTCACAGTGCCACAAGGCCCTAAAGGAACCCTGTAAGCTCTGTTTCAGAAGATGAAACTGGCAATACCACTTCTGAGGATTCTTTAAGAAAACTGCAAAATTCATGGGGTCACTGACAACTTGAAGCCACATACACAAATGCAAGACTTGTTGCCCTGTGGCTTTTATTTAGTTCCTAGATGATGGGTGTGTGTTGTTGTTGTTTTTAGGAGAAGGTGCTATTAAATAGTTTTTCTAATTATTTTTAATTTTTATTGTTCCTTTAATTCTTTAAACATTTGCTCTTATGTGTTTTCATTGTACTTTTCCTTTAGTATTACTCTGAATTGCCCTGTGTCCCATATTTGGGTGAAAGCTAATAAAATAGTGAATAACTAACACTGTATTTGTTTTGCTGGCTTTCCAGTCGTGTTTTATGCTCCGGACTCTGTGTTGATCGAGAGGAATCTTGGGAAAAGAGTAGACTGTGTTACTGGAGGTGAGTTGGCTTTCTGAGGTGGGGAGAAGGAAATGCAAGCCAGGAAAGGCAGAAGGAGAAATGGGAGATTTGCAGGGTAATCTGGGCACCTTTTACTCACTAGTTCAAGTCTAGATGTTTAACACTTGCCAGACTGACTGGGGCTGATGGAAATTGTACAGCACCCTTGGGAAGGTCAAAGGTTTCCTTAGTCCTGATTGATCTCCGGAATTTCCACTCTCTGTATTTCAGATTTCTTCTGGTGGAGGCTGCAATGTGTGTGGCTTCTTCCCTTCATGTCTCTGAACATGCACAACCCCTCTTTCACATGGTGCGGTGGGGTGCCCCATTGCCACAGGCACCTCTGCAGAGTAGGCTTTTTGCACAGTACCAGTAACGTCTACTCCAATGCCTTCAGTGCTAGCCATGTCACTGTGTGGGGTGTCATCATGGCCGAAGCCTGGGGGTTACTAACTATCAGTAAGAGATTCTGGGTATTGTAGTCTATAATGCAGCTTACTCAGTCCCAGAGCTGGGTGACAGTTCTCATCTGCCCCAGCCAAAGCAACCAGTCATAAGGGGTTGTGACAGTTGACATTCAAAATCCTTGAAAGGTGCTGGAGGGAGACAGCTGGCGGATGCCACTTTCCTCTGCCTCGGGTGTTGCTGCTGGCTTCCCCTGCTGCTTCTCTCCCTGTTCTCAGCTTTGTCCGGATGGGTTTTGCTGATAATTTTCAGGGGCATTTTGCAGCTGAACAAAAGTCTGGTGGTGAACGCTTTGCTTAATTGCCTGTTTTTCATGGGCTGATTTCCAGAAGTCTACCATACCACATTTGACTGGCCTATGGATGAGACTGTGCAGATGCATCTGGTAGTTCCTGAAGGCATCTCTGAGGAAGAAACGGCCAGGCGGCTGGTGGAATACCATCAGAACTATTACGGGATTCTGCAGTCCTTTGGGAAGTCTATGAAGCTGATCAATGCTGACCAGCCCTGCACGGATGCCCTTGCACAGGGTAGGAACAGATCCTGGCCCTGGCTCCAGAGGTGATGTTGAAGGAGGGTGGCAGGGCATATCTTTTCTTTTCACTTTTGTAATTGATTTTGGTGATTCTGGTCATGGACAGTGATGTCCCCAGGTTTGGTGTCACCTAGTGTGAGTGGGGGCTGCTGGGGGGGCAGTGGCAGCCTCCCCTTCCTCCCCCACTGGCTGGGCAAGTAAGGCAGCAGGAAGGAAGGGTCATGCTCACCCCTTCTCCTTTCCTACTGCTAGAGCTTCCTCCTGAAGAAAGAGCTCAAAGGTGGTGAAGTTAGAAAGGCCCTGCTTGCCTCTCCTCCTGCTGCTGCTTCTCTTGCCTGGCCCTCCTCCCCACCTGTCCAGACCCAGAAAGGACTACAAGGAAATGGTGGTCTTCCCTGCCCTCCCTCTGTTGTCTCCCATTGACTCAGTTGTTCTGGGTGCTGCCAGGGGAGTGAGGCAGTGGGGGGGGGGGAACTGCCCTGGCAGCGCCCAGAACAACTGAGGCAATGGGAGAAGCATGCTGTTCCTCCTCCTCTTCCACTGTCTTGGTCTCCTCCTCTTGGAGAGAGCCATGGCTGCAGAAAAGAAGAGGCAGATGCAGCAGCAGTGTACCCAGCAGTAGTAGGAGGATGTCACTCCTCTTCTTAGTTGTCACCCAGTGTGTATCACATCCTGCACTCCCCTAGTGACATGACTGGTCATGAGGTGAGCTGGGCGGTGGAGACTGACCGTGAGCTAAGAAAGATGCTGAATTCCTTATTTCCAACAAAGCATACAGTTTTACTGAGCCACTGCCTGACATCACCATCCATGGCTGGCGCATTTTTGAGTGAACCACCTTGGCCATACAGGCTAGAAACTTACTACTTTTGGAAAACTGTTGACACCCATGATGTTGTTAAAGCTGAGATGTTTTGAGCAGGTTCATTATGTGCCAACGTCCAAAAGGGTAGATTTCAAACTCTTCCTGGCATGTATGCAGTTCTGGGAGGAGGAGAGCAGCTTCTTCTCACAGGGAATGGCCTCCATCTAATGATCACTGAATCTACCTGTCTGGGAGGGGTCCAGGCGGACGATGGGGAGACCGTTTCTTTTGAGGAGGGGAAATGTAGTACATGAAATGTCCCTAGAGGACTGTGTTTAAGTGAAGTGGAGGAGATGAAAAGAACTCCCACCCTGTTTTCCAAAGTGTGTCTTTGTGTCTGTGATATTCCCTAATTAACGTTGTATATTAACCACTCCTTTCATTTGAGTCTTTCATAGGGAAAACACAGAAGCTGAGAGGCTCTAAAGCATGTTTTACATTTCTTTCTTCTTTTTTTCAAATTGCCCCATTCCCAACAATCTTCCAAAGATCTTTTTATATAGCCTAGCTATATTTTTCAGTTTTGAAAAAAGGCCTCTTCTTCTAATTACAAGCAGTGCACTTTAAGGTAAACAAGCTGGAAGTTTATATTTGGAATTTACAAATTAATTACCCTTAAATTACTTAATTAAATCTAAAAGTTCACATCATCTTTCATAAACAATTCATGCCTTGAATTGTAAATATATGTGTGCAGGCTGAATATTAATTATTATTAATTAATAATGCAGTGAGATAAATTGAAATTTGGAATGAAAAAAATCCTCTCTAGATCTCTGTCTGTCTGTGTTTTTTAGCCGATGCATCAAGCAGACAGATTTTTTAAAAGAATAATTAGATGTGGAGACTGTCTGGGGGATCATTACTCCTAATTAACTTGGTTATTTACTGCAAATTAAGCATAATTTGTAAGCAGGCTGGTTGGCCTGTTCAGTTGGTGCTGTGGATATGTTGGGTTGGAAGGAAGAGATTAGTGCCTGTCTCTGGTTAGCTGATATTTATTTGGGGATAAATCATCTGCAAAAGGACTGTTTTCTGCTGCCAGCAGAGCCAGCTCTAAGATTTGTGGTGTGGACAAAGAGGGAGGAGGTTGCTGCTGACATTGGACAGTGAGGGATGGAAATGTATGTAGAGGGATGTCCCCAGAGTCCTGTGCCCAGAGATTTTGTGCAAGTGAGCCAAGCCACATGCCAGCAACCTTACAGCAGCATGTGGGGTGCACTTGAGGCACCAAAGCCCCACCGTTCTATCTTCCTCCCAGTTTGTCTGCAGATATGGCTGTAGGTGAAGCCCAGCATGGTGCAGATGCCGGGGAAACAACCTCTGTTAGGAGTCAGTTATTACTCTAGGTGCGCAGAAGTGTTAAAGGCTCTTTGTCTGCTCCATCAGAAGTGCCTTGGACTTTTGTTTTGCTCTATTCAGTTTTTTGTATTTTTGGCAGCCTTACTTACTTACCCTTCCGCTTTTTTCCTCAGTTCTGACGCATATTCAGATTCCTCCTCGAACTCATGCTCCGTTTTCACCCCGGATTCTCCTTTGTGGACCTCCAGGCTCTGGGAAAAGCCTCCAGGCTGCACTGATTGCTCAAAAATATGGCATCATCAATGGTTAGTTTGGAATAAGTACTCCCTTTTCCTCTCCTGGTCATGTTTCTCAGATTGTTGCCCTCTGTTTCTCCATTGCTGAGGAGATAAATTCCCCACTCCTTACATCTAAACCAACCAATGCATTCATCTTGTTATCAACATTAGCATGGTGTAATAGACTAAAGTATAGCACACAGTTCAACCACAGTTAACAAAACCTTTGACAAAGAAGCTTCTTTTTACAAAGTTTAGTTGTGGCTGCACAACACCCTTTTCTTTTTGGCTACTGTGTAGCTGAAAGATTTTTTTCGGCCATACATAGTAGCCTTAATGCTCCTCTCCAGCACCATATCTTCCTGTCTGCTTTCTTCACTGTCCAGCTCTCACATTCATCCATGGTTATGGGGAATATAATGGTTTGGACAATTCTAACTTTTTGTCATACAGTGATTTATTTATAATGGGCACAGAATAACCACACACCTCCATCAGGCTCAAGGATCGCAAGGTCCAACATGTAGGGCTCATTGCCCTCCCTTCATCTTGAGGGGTAAGGATGAGGAGAGGAAACCAGGCAGCAGAGGAGGGTGGACAGGTGGGTCTACTTAGATTTCTCTTGGTTTCTATTCTTGAGCCCATTCCACACAGTTTCAGCATCCACTAGCTTTTTCAAATGTCAGCACAGAACTTGATGTGCATTTTTTGGGCGTACGTATTTCTTGTCTGGATGTAAATCAGACATTGTACATTTCAGACCTTGTTTACTGCTGTACCTATCCCTTTCCCCCAAGCTCTTTCCCTAGTATAATGCATATTTGTAGGTCATTTTCACCAGTATACCTATTTTTGTGAACAGTTCCCATAGCATGCACTGGAGCACTGTGTTGCAAAATGTGGAGTGGTGTCCATACTGAAGGATAATTGCATTTTGTGGCTATCTGTTTGAGAATAATAACACACACACACACACAGGGTGACCTTGGGCAAGTCACACACTCTCATCCTCAGGGGAAGGCAATGGCAAACCTCCTCTGAACAAATCTTGCCAAGAAAAACTCATGATAGGATTGCCTTAGTCAGAAAGTACTTGAATGCACACAACAACAACAAATATAGGTATAGAGAGAGGAGTGCATTTGGCTGGGAATGTATTTATTTATAATTTTTAAAGGCAGACACTAATCAAAATATGAGGTAGAAGTAACAGGTCATGGGAGATGGGATGAGTTTCTCATTCACTAGTTATAAACCTGTAATTGCTGAAGGAAATGAGAGCCTCTGAATTGCTCTGCTGCAGGGCTGAAAATCTCACAGCAAATTGGCCCAGAGGACTGCTGAACATGCAAGTCAGAATTCTCATGCCTAGGAGGTCCTCTAATCCAGACTCATGCCCAACATACAGTCCAGCTGGATGAGGTCAGAAGATGGTGCATGTATGTGTACGGGTTCATGGGAGAAATGGAGAAACCAAGGAGCCTTTTATTTTGTTCTGCAACCCTTTTTGAACATACAGTGTCTTGTACCTCTGCCATCATTCTTTCATCACCACTCCACTCTTCTCCTTCCTTGTTGCTGTATGCCTTCAAGTAGTTTCTGACTTGCGGCAACCATATCATGGGGTTTTCTTGGCAAGACTTGTTCAGAGGAGGTTTGCCACTGCCCTCCCCTGAAGCCGAGAGCATGTGACTTGTCCAAGGTCATCCAGTGGGTTTCATGGCCAAGCAGGGAATCAAACCCTGGTCTCTAGAGACAAAGTTCAACATTCAAACCACCACTTCATGCTGACTCTGCCTCCTTGATTCCTTTTTAAAAATTAACCGAGTGTCTTTTTGTTCCTCTTTCCTCTCAGTTTGCTGCAGAGATATGATAAAGGAGGCTGTAGCTGATGGTACGAAACTTGGAGAACTCATTAAGCCCTACCTTGACAATGGATGGCCAGGTAGGTTGGGAGAACCCATGGAATTTGAGAGAAAAGAACCCATGGGATTTGTTGGGGAGAGAGAACAATACCTCCACATTGCAGATTCTGAATATCCATATTCAGACTGAGAGGACCCTCCACATTATGTACGGTGAAGGCTTATTGTTGCTGTTACTGTCATTGGTATGATTTTTTAAACAGTTTTACCGTGTTTTAAGATGGGGATTTTAAATTGGTTTCAAAACTTTGTAAGGGTTTTTAATTTCTTCTGGAAGCCACTTTGCAATGCTGTCCTTCAGGCTAGTGTCACCTGGTGCCGGGGGGACTACCTCCCCCCTGCCCGGTGAGGCCACTGCCCATCCTCAGCCCTTCAGGATCCGGTGTGGCAAGAGCCATGTCAGATCCTGAAGCTTCACCCCACCCCCCAAGCCCTTCAGGATCTCCATGCCGCCTTATCGTCAACAGTCATAGGTCTTGCAGACTCAAGCCAAAGCTTCCTTGATTGAATCTACCCACTTGCAGTGTGACCTTTCTCCTCTCCTGCTGTCTTTCACCTTAACAAGCATTATTGTCTTTTCTACTGAGTCATGTCTTCTCATGATATGGCGAAAGTATGGCAGCCTCACTTTAGTCATCTTGGCTTCTAAGAAGAGTTCAGGCTTGATTTGGGGGCATTCCGGGAAGCCAATCAGGGAATTTCCCTTCAAGGGTGATTGGCAATACTGGCCCTGATATACTTGGGCCTGCCTTTTCACTCCCTCCCAGGCCGGATGGTGTCAGATACCATGGAGGGAGGGCCCTGCTTCTTTAGGTTAGCCCTGATGGAGTTGGGCCTGCCTTTTCACTCCCTCCCAGGCCAGATGATGACAGATGCTATGGAGGGAGGGCTCTTCTTCCACTGGCTAGCCCTGATGGAGTCAGGCCTGCCTTTTCACTCCCTTCCAGGCCAGATGATGACAGATGCCATGGAGGGAGGGCTCTTCTTCTTCAGGCTAGCCCTGATGGAGTTGGGCCTGCCTTTTCAGGTCAGATGGTGTCAGCTGGCATCCTTTGAGGTTATTAGGTCACCCTGGGGGAGGAGGCTCCCTCCTCCTCTTCTTCTTCTTCATCTTCCTCCTCCTCTTCCCTATCTCTCCTGGAGGAGCAATTAGGCGGGAGAGCAGAGGCTGCGGAGGACGAGGGGGAACCGGAGTCAAACCCCTTCCTCCCTCCCTCCCTCCCTCTCCCTTCGCCTCGTGGAGGAAACTTGGGGGCCGTTTGAAGGCGAGTTGGGAAAGCGTGGCGCGTCTCAGCGTTTGATGTGGAAATAGGACAGTTTGAATCCGCCGAGTTTAATTTTTCACAAGCTGGAGGGGCCCCGCGGTGCTCCCTTCGCTTCTTAGGAGCCCAGGGAGGGAGAGAAGGAGGGAGGAAGAAGCACAACACACAACACACACACGCACACCCAAATGGGAACTAATACCACGGATTATTTTTCAGTTTTCTTGAAAGCTTTGTGCATTCAGACCCTCCAGCTGAGTCTGGATAGGAAACATCTCTTTCTTTCTTTCTTTCTTTCTTTCTTTCTTTCTTTTTCTCTGCTTTTGCTTCTCCTAACCTTCCTTCTGCACCTGCATTTTAAAAAGGAAGCTCCTGCCCCCTCCCTTCTTTGACAAAGCTTTTGAAGTCGCTTCCCTGGAAACTTTTGCCATTTTCTCCCTCACCTGGGAATTGCATCAGAACAGAGGGTCTTTTATTATTATTATTACTAATAACAATATTTTCCCTTCGAATAAGAAGCAGGGGAGCGTTCCCCCCCCCAATTATTGCTGGTGAAAATTGACAGTCAGGAGAACAAGACAAACATTTATATAGATTTTCCTCTCTTTTCCTCTCATTCTTCCCTTCCTCAGACTCTCATCTAGACATTTTCAGAGTCTAATCTTTTAGAAAAGCCAGGTAGTGTCCAAGCTGCTGATTTCTCAAAACATAGGTTTTCCCTCTGTATGACTGGTTTTATTTTTGAGTGGTAAAATAGCCGGATTAATTTTTTATGTGACTTTTCCTGTACTGTTTATTTAATTCCCCTCAATCCACTCTCAAAGGGTTAGTTTCACTCTGTGTGTGTGTGTATTTTTAACTCACCGCAGTAAAACTGTGTGTAAGGTTTCCTGATACAAAGGAGAAGAAGCCTTCCTGCTCTTTGGATACAGGAGAGAATTTTGGCAGGATTTTGGATTTAGAATCACAGAATCCTAGAGTTGGAAGAGCCCTCAAGGGTCATCCGATCTAGCCACATACTGTCTTGCACCATGCGGGGTGAGTGAAGTTAATCCACAGACAATTCCCACTTCTATATCACTGGGAATTTTAGCAAATCCCTCCACATGCTTCCTTCCATATATGGAGGAGGACATTGAAGTCACAAACACATACACACACCCTGGAAGCCTGGGCGTCCTTTTTCACTCACCAATGTAGCCTTCCACGTTCCACCACACTCCCAGCTTCAGCTAACATAACTAACGTTAGCCTACTTTCTAAGGATGTTGTACGGTTTACTGAACAATAAGCTCCCCCAGATTGGTCTAAAGCAGGGTGAGGTCTCATGATATATCACCATCCTTGGTTAATCCACAGACCAATTATTTACCATTGCCCCCTTTATTCAATTCATAGAGCATCCTGGGTTTGTTGGCCAGTCCAGTTTTTTTCAAAGAAGTGCTCAATTGTTTGCTATTTTAAGGACACTTAAGAAAGTGCCAATAGCCAGGAGTGGTGGCCCAACCGGAGCCAGTGAGACTGCTGACCCTTTCCTTTGCCCCACAGAGTCATCTGGTGGTGTTTTTCTTGCACACAAACACATCCCAATTCTAGTAACACACATGGGGATTTTAGTGCAAAAGATAGTGGGGTTTTTTTGTGTATGCAAAATCCAAGGTTTTCTGTATTTCTGTATTTTCATAAAATGCTCCTCTTTTTCACACAACCCCCTTACTGGAGTTGCTAGCTGAGATTTCAGGGCCAGAACCAAGGGAAGGCTCCTTCTGGAGCATGGTAACATGGGGCCTCAACCACAGTTAAAGTATGTAATTTGAATAATGAAGAAACCAAATCTAACAGAGGACGGTACACACACACACACACACACACACTTGAACATTTAGTTTTCAAGGCAGTACTCTCACCCTGAGATTCTTCCTCCTCACTGTGAGGGCTGGAGGCGAGGGTCCAGGATCCGAGACTTAGAACTAGGCTTGGAGATCTGGGAACCCTAGAGCAGTGATAGTGAACCTTTTAGGTACCAAGTGCCCAAACTAAAAGGCCTTCTGGCACTGGGTATTACCTGGTGACTAGGACATGATTTCTCGGGGGGAAATCATGTTCCATCCTCTGCGTGCCACGGAAAATGGCTTCATGTGCCATCTCTGGTCTGCGTGCCATAGGTTCACCACCATGGCCCTAGAGGTTACCAGGTGGTAGTGGGTGTTGATAACCAGCAGGTGGCAGCAGGAGTCAAGCACAGACCAAGCTCTGCTCCAAAGACTGGTCTTTGCAAAGCCTCTGGGTGATTAGCCAGAGGCAGCTGAAAATACTGTGTAGTCCTCAGGATTAGCTCCAGCAAGTGGTGAAATCAGAGCTTCAGAAAAATTACCTTTTTGGTTTATAACTCTCGCAGAGCCAAACACCCAGTTTTCCCCAGCTTGGGGTAAATTATTGCTTGGGAGTGGTGGTTGCTCACCCCTTTCCCGGCCACACTGCCACTCACATTGCAGAGAGCATGCAGAACATGTAGAGGCAGGTCAGCAAGATTCTTGTCTGCAGCCAAACTCCCCTTTCTTTAGGGAATCAACAGGGTGGTGGTGCTGACAGGCCCCTTCCCTGTTGCTCAGATACTGGAAAAAAGCAGACCAGGGCATAGTCCATGTGAGCCTTTTGTCCTGTTGTTGTTTTAACCCGTGCTCTTTTTCCTCTCTAAGAGGGTTGGACTAGGACTCTATAGACCAGGGTTTGACCCTCTGCTTGGCCATAGAAACCTACAGGTCACACACTTCTCTCTGCCTCAGAAAGGGCAAAGACAACCTCCTCATTCTGTCAAGAAAACCCGGTAATATGGTCACCTTAGGGTCACCCTAAGTCAGAAATGACTTGAAGGCACACAACAACTATTTCTCTCTCCAAGATGAAGCACAACATGTTTACTTATTGGGAGAGTGTTGCGAGTCAGCAATGTAGAAAGTTCTGTGAAACTAAAACGAGAAGGATGCCCTTTTTGGGAGGACATGCCCCAGATACACACACGCACGCACGCACGCACACACACACACACACACACACACACACCACATCCCAGCTGGTTTGGCCATAGAAAATTACCATTTTGTGTGAACCTGGTGCCCCTTATGAATTTTTTTTCCATTTCATTCGGGGTGATTAGTGGCTTGTGAGACCAAAGAAAAAGAGCAGACGGTAGTAAAATAGAGCCCGTGTTGCTTATAGTATCTTTTTCCTTCCTGTCTAGTCAAAGAGGATTTCCAGGTTTTGAAAGCATAACAGAAATCTGCACAACCTCTTTAGCTGGTCAGAACAGAACTTGGAAGCTGGCGGTGGGTGGACATCTTCTCTGCCTTTCCTGGAATGGGCAAAGAGGTGGACCTGAGTCTGATCACTTGGCATGTGAAGGAATACAGAGCCCCCCCCCCCCGGTCCCCCTCCCTCCATGTTGTAGGAGCCCTGCATGGGCAGCAGGTGGCACTGCGCCATAAGCAAAGCGGCAGTCCTGCCAGGCGGCTTTGCGCTGCCCACTGCTGGGTCTGTTGATTAGGAGTACATCAGAGGCAGAGTGGTAGCAAGCGGCAGACTAGAGCTGCAGTTGGCAGGACTCAAAAGCCACGAAAACAGCTGTGGTGTTAAGGAAATAATAATGATTGTCTCAGATATCGCCTCTGTACTTATTATGTTAGCCGTGCTTTGAAGGAGTCTGAACCTTGGTTTCCCATGGAAACTGTAGTTTACATGCATACTTGTAATGCGGCCGCTGGACCAGATGTAGCTTCAGAAGTCCTCTTCAAAGCGAGAGCCTAGTAGAGGCTTCAGACGGAGAAGCCACACGTGATGAGACAGAAAGTGTCGAATAAAAGGCAGCTTGGCAAAAGAAAAGAAAAAGGGATGGGGAGGGAGAACCTTTGCAGACTGGAGAACAACCAGGCCTCGTCTTTCTTAAAATCAAATCAAATTCCCCTGCTCTGGAGACAGGGTAAGAGGAGAGAGAGGCAGGGAAGGCCACTGAGGCCTTGGCCATCGCCAGCAGAAGCATCATCTGGACACAGGCAGTTTCTCCAAGCAGAAAGTGGAAAGTGGAAGCTTTTCTATACAAATTGTCTCTTAAAACTTGAACAGCCAATTGGTGGCTGGCTCCCAGATTCAGAACAACTTTATCTCCATTGCCTCTCCTTCCTCCAACCCCCCTAGGCTTGCCTTTATTTAAATTCAAGTTCATTTTTTAAAAAAACTGCCCTCCATTAGAAGAAAAAGAAGTGGGATTAGTTGTCCCCTACTCAATCACACAGGTAAATTAGGTTTAATTGTTATTTTGTGCACCTGTTGGAAAGAGTAGGTGACTGCTGCCATCCCAGATGCCAACAGAGCCTCTGTCTTTGTGTGCTCTGGAAGTGTACTTCAAACCAGGAATGTCCCCAAGCTCTGGATGTGTCATGAACCACGTTCAAGCTGCATTTCTCCAAAGGGCCACTGCTCCCATTCTGCATGTCTAAATTCAACCTTCCCATCTGAGCAGGGCTGCAGGTCCACTTGTCCTCTTGTTCTGAAGTAACACAAGTGAGGAGGAGACACAACCATCACCAGAGCCTCAGCAACACTGCCACCGAGGGAGAAGATGAAGATGTTGCCACTCTAGCCTCCAAACCTCTTGGGAGTTATCCTAGTTTTGTGCCATGAGAGAGATTTACCATACTATATAGAGACACTCAGCCAGTCTTAAGCTATTCTTTTCCAGTGTGAAGTAGCTCCCAGAGGAAAGATACATCACTGAGCACCAAAGTCAGGATCACCCATGCCATAGTATTTCAGATTTCTATGAATAGTTTTGAAAGGTGGGTAGTGAACACAACTGGAAGGAAAGAAAATCAAGTAATTGATCAAGGGTTTGAGGAGATGTCATGGACTGCCAAAGAGAGCAGCAAGTGGGTCTGACATCAAATTAGGCATGAACTCTCACTAGAAACCCAAAGGACTCATTTTAGGCTATCATTCTTTAGCTACATCATAAAATGATGTGACTAATTAGAAAAGAGAACAATGCTGGGGGAAATGGGAGGCAGCAGAGAAAGAAAGAGGCCACACGGCAGGTGGATGGACTCCACCAAGGAAGCCACAGATGCTGCCCTGAGCTAGCCAGAGTATCACACAGCTCTCTTAGAGTGTTGCTATAACAGCAAACAGCAATGACAACAAAGTGATGCTGCAATAGCAGAGAAGGGAGGAAGCCTTGGCAATTTTGGCAGTGGTGCTGGTGGCTGCAGGCAGCTGAGTCTGTAGAGTCTGGTGGGGCAGCTTATAGGTGTAGGGCTGCCTGGTGTTCACCCCATTGTCATTCACAGAGGGCTTTCTGAGGGTGGCTGCCTCTCTGTCCCATACTTCTCCCACCAGTTGCTTTGTTCCAGGGCTGTGAGGACCCCCCCCCTTCAGACCAAGGTGCAGGTCTCCTGGTGTGTGAGAAGAGGGCCAAAAGCTGGATCAGACAGGGGACACATTCTGCTCCCACAGAGACCAGTCATGTGGGAAGCCTGCTTCACCTTCCATTGCACCCTCTGTGACTTTTGGGAGACACCAGGTGAATATCTCATGGAGCTGGGCTGAGGGCTCCTTGCGGTGGTTCCCATGCAGGCAAGGCACTACATTGGCCACAGGCAGTCACCAAAAGAGTCTGTCCTTTGAATCCATTTTGCTAATACCTTTTACAAAAGAAAGAACTGGAAACTTGGTGGTCAGCAAAAAAAACCCTACAGTTTCCCTGGAGGTCTCAAGTAATCTTAAACCAATTTGACCTTTGTGGAATAATAAGAGATTCGAGTTTCACACTTTGCTGGATTTAGGGATGAGAGGCCCCACCAGCGATAGTAGCCCTCGGCAGTAGCTGATAATCAGGGCAAGATGTTAACTGTCAAACCCTGAGATCAACCCTCAGGCATCAGAATTAATGGCGGAAGACTTTAGACCTGCCTAGAGAAGGAGGGGAAAGAGGGAGACCTCTGAAGAGGAGGGAGAAGGCTAAGTGGGCTGCACCATCAAAGTGGCTTTGGACATGAGGCAGCGGAGAAGCCAAGCCTTAGCCCTCCCCAGCCCAGTCCCAAAAAGACTGTTGGGCAGCTGGTGGATATCAAGGATTTATCAGTTGAGAGAAGAGGTCAATATATGTCAGCAGCGGCTTCTGATTCCTTTTGAAAGGCAAAGATACCGGGCAGGAAAGCTGCAAACTAGAAAGGGCGCTGAGCTTGAAGTGTGTGAATTTTGGCAGTTTTGCAGATCCATATTTTTAGCTTTAGAACATTGGGTAGTTGGTTGCGGTGTTCTTTTTTTAATAGAGAAAAATACTGCATGTACCTAGAAGAGTTTTTGCTGCACCTTGAGAAGGAGGAAAACTATTTCAGATTTCAGTATCTTCAATGTACTCTTGGCAGGCCTGTGTATTATTTCACTGTCATACACCAAGCAAGCGGAGGAATATGATGCTGGATGTATAATTCAGCATCCTGGGGCACTTGACATTTAGATCTTCTTCAAAAAATGAGAACCCAATTTCTGGTCCTTCGAGGTTGAACAGAGAGGCCTTCCCTTGTAGAGGTCCTCAGTGGCCAAGTCCACTGACAGCCTCCCATCTAAGTACTAACCAAGTTAGGTTCTAAGATCAAATAGGATCTTATGCCTAATTACTGTACAAGTTTCCTTGGCGGTATACACCAAGTGATACCCTCTGATATCGAGGTCCCTTCCTGCTAGTGCTTGGACCATCAGCATTTGGGTCAGGAAGCCTTTTAAAAACATGTTTGTCAAGAAGCAGCCCCCCCACCCCAATATATACATCCTGCTTTCAATAACCTGTGATTTGGCTTAGCTTCCTCCATTTTGAGGGGAAGTAAGGGCTATTCGACACTGGAACACACTCCCTCGGAGAGTGGGGGAGTCTCCCTCCTTGGAGGTCTTTAAACAGAGGCTGGATGGCCATCTGTAGGGAATGCTTTGACTGAGAGTTCCTGCATGGCAGAATGGGGTTGGACTGGATGGCCCTTGTGTATGATTCTATGATTCTGTGATGAGGTTCATAGGACACAGCGGCAAAAACAACACGAATAGGAAAAGTTTAATGTTTTTATAAGAAGTAGGAAAAGGATGTAAAAGGTTATTGTGGAAGGAGGATTGGAGGTTCTTCTTTCAGTTGGTGAAAGGTCCAAACAGGTGGCCATAGAGAGACCTCAACAGTTGGTCAGGAAGTGCAGAAGAGCACTGCTTGGGTCTCAGGTTGGTTTCTGAGCACACTGAACAAAACCTAAAGGCTCATATATTTATATCCAAACCCCTCTTTCGTACATTCACCAGCTGGATCATTACTCCCCCTGCCTCCACCACATCCCACATCTGGCTGGCACTTTGCCCACTGTTCAGGAGAGCAGACTGAATTGGTCATGCCTGCTTGCCAGGTCTTGTTCCCTGACAAATGTTTAGAAGAATAATCCATCCTCCCTCTTCAGGGTGGAAGGACATCTTCCAGGCTCCAAGGCCATCTTATCCGGAGCAAAGAAGGAAAAGGACCACCTGGCCAATATACCTGGTGGCTGGGCACAGAGGTGATGCAGCTTACATCTGGTACCTTGTGACAATGGCCTTTGCTGGTCTCCTGTGCCAGGGCACTGGTGATCCCCATAGTGCCTGAGTCAAGCACAAAGCTTGAGGGGTCTGTAGGGTCAATAGTGTGGAGAATATGGCACAGTATGAATGGAGCTTGTTATAAAATGACATTTTGGGGGTGACTATTAAAGGCAGGATTGGAAAAAGTGCAGCCAATGGGCCATGAAGAGGGGCCCAGCCTCTTTTTTGCAGGCCCTCCAAGTCCCTGGACCACTTAGAAATGTTTTTCCCGTTGCAGGTGAAGAAAATGACCCATGGCAGTTTAATTCCAAACAACCCTCTATTGTTGGCCTCCAGTTACTTCTGGGAACAATTTTTAGATGATTTTCAGTCAGAACTGGGCTGGAACAGCCCCACATGATTCTATGGGGGTTAAAATGCCCCTACTGCCATGGTCCACATCGATTTACTGAGGTGTAACTGAGAGTTTCAGTTGTAAAGCAGCAAGGGAGAAATCCACCCCTTTTGTGCTATAACTGTAACTGTGCTTTTCATAGCATTGTAGAGATTCCAGCATATTGGAGGTGGGAAAATGTCCTCATTTTGAAAAAGGGCAAAAAAGTGGACCCAAGCAACTACTAGGCACTGATGCCCTTGATGCCAGAAAAGGTTCTGGAACAGATAATTAAACATTCAGTATGTAAGCAATTAGAAAAAAATGCTGTGGTTACTATGAGCCAACATGGGTTTCTCAAAAACAAGGCATGTTACACTAATCCTTCCTTCCTTCCTCTCGTTTTTTTACAAGTTTGGTAGATCAGGGGATTAGTGTGGATGTACAGTAGTATATCTTGATTTCGGTAAGGCTTTTGACAAGATCCCCCATGGTATTCTTGTAGGCAGTCTGGTGAACTGTGGGATAGACATTGTGGATATATAATTGGTTGACAGACTGAACCTAGAGAGTATTCTATTTTGCTTTCATCAGACTTCACCTGAAATGCTGTGTCCATTTCTGGACACAACAGCTCAAGGATATTGACAAGCTAGGACATGTCCAGAGAAGGGAAATCAAGATGATAAAAGGTCTGGTAACCAAGGATTTAAGGAGCTGGGCATGCGTAGCTTGGAAAGGAGAAGACTGAAATGGGATGTAATAACCATCTATATATAGCTGAAGGGATGTCATGTAGAAGATGGAGCGAGGTTGTTTTCTGCTGCTTCAGGGACTAGAACACAAACCAGTGGATTCAAATAACAAGAAAAGAGATTCCACCTAAATGTTAGGAAGACATTATTTTGCTGCAAGAGCTGTTAGATAGCAGAATCACTTTTGCTTCCAAGGGTGGTGGATTTTCCTCCTTTGATGGGCTTTAAACAGACATTGAATGGGCATCTTACAGGGGTGATTTGGTTGTGTATTCCTGCATGGATAGGGTTTGGACTGGATGAGTCTTGTGGACTTTTCCAGCTCTTATGCTGCTAATAAATAAGAGTTTGCACTCTTTACAGACAATGACATTTTAATAAAATATCTTGTTTAATTGTGCATTAACATTTTTATCATCAGGTTTTTAGCTTTATTTTATTTGGCTTGTTGTAAACCACCAGGTCGGAAGAGAGGGGTGGTATAATTAAATTGATTAAATAAATATTACTTTAGCTGGGGCCAACAAACAGGATCTGGTACTGAGCATCTTCAAAGGCATTTTAATTGTACTGGTTTTAAGTGGCCCTTTATTATTTTTAATTGTTGTACTTTAAAGTGTTTTTGTGCCATTTACACATTTCCACTTTGAGGTTAGCCTCTAAATTTATGTTTTATGTATGTATGTTTTAGCTAAACTGCCCTTGTTTTAATGGGTTAGTCACCTTGAATCTTGGTTTTGTGGGAAAAGGCAGGATGTAATTGAAGCCATTCCTCCTTCTCCTCCTCCTCCTCTTCCCCTTTCCCAAAGCCATTTTCTGACACTCTGACTCTGGCTAGTATTTCCATTTTGCACAATTGTCACAAGAAAAGTGGGGACTGGCATTGCTTCAGACCCTGTGGGAACAATCTTACTCATTTTAAAAACATGCATGTTAAAACCAATATGCAGCTGAGGTTCTTCTGGGACTTGTTGCCAATGAGGGCTCATTTAATCCAAAATCCATCTCCATGCCCATGTGTTGGGGCTTCCAGTCCTAAAGCTAGCTTGTGCCTTTCCCATGGCAGTCCATGGGATTTCTGGTTGGTATCTCTTGCCCAAAGGCAGGGGCTGGGTAACTCCAGGTATTGGTGGGACTGCATCTCCCAACTCTCCTGACCATTGGGCAGCTGACGGGAGTTGCAGTCTACCTACCTCTGCCAAGTCATGTGGCCCTGCTTTCAGAGATTATCCCTCTGGCTCACATTGTTGCTTGAAGGAACCTTGGGGCTTTTCTTACCTGAAGAACAGTTCTCCTCTCAGACCCCCTAAAAGCCACAGGTGCAAGAGGTGCCCTCAAGACTCTTATGTCTCCACGTCTGCCACTCCAGGGAATGTTTCTTGCCATTTGGGGGAACAGGGTGGTCCACACTCTTTGCTGCCTGAGACCCCCATCCCCAAATCGCCACCCACCCCTTGGAAAGTACTCCTCCGGCTTTTCTAAAGACTTCTCTGTAGAGATTCTCATTCTCCCTCAGAGATGGAAACTTGCTCATGTTTAGGATGAAAGGGAATTGATGGTTTGAAGTTCTCCTGCGCCTTCATAATCCCCTTAAAGCACACGGATTGACGACTTCATCAGAAGGATTCTGAACTCAACTGTGCCCACGAGTCATTCACTTGAGGCCCAGAGACGCAGGACAAGCTTTTGGGGCGGCTCTGCTGGCAATTATCTAGACTCACCATTTTTCCTGACAACCTCCAGGAAGTCCCCTGCGAGGGGAGAGGAGAGCTGCCTTGCATTTGTGCTAATCGCAGGGCAACGGAAGCAAGGCTGCTCATCCTGGATTCTGCTTTGCAAGCTGGCAGATATTGCTGGCCAGCTTGCTAAAGGGCCATCAATTTCTCACTTGGTGCAAAAGTGAGATTTGAACCCATGTTCCCTTGTAGTGCTCATTCAGCTAATAGGTAAAGGTAATGTCGGAAAAAAAATGACAATAAAGCGGTAGGTAGGTGTTGTTTTTCCTCCCCCCCCCCCCCGTGATGCAACAAGAAAGGGACTGGTGTGATAAAGTACAAAATCTGCTTTTCGTATGATATTTTTTGTGTACAAGTTGAACAAATAGGGCGATACAACGTAGCCTTTCCTGACCCCCTCGCCAATTGGGAACCATCCTGTGTTTCCGTATTCTGTACTAACAGTAGCCTCTTGTCATAAGTACAGATTTCTCATCAGGACAGTCAGGTGTACTGGCACTTCCATGTACCACAGGCTCCCCCTGGTCTATCTCTCCAGTATCAGCCTCTTCTCTAGTGTGGCTATCAGCTCTGCACTCCACAAGCCAGATCCTAGCAGCTGGACCAGTTCTTTGGTTTACCTGTGTGTGAAATCCAGAGACTAAGTTAGGATTTTAGGTGATAGACCCTCCAGTTCCTCCTTTCCTGCTATCTGCTCTGATGAGATGTCTTCCCCCAATCTCTGTTCCAGTGGCAGACAACATTGTCTTGAAGCTGCTGTCACAGAGGCTGAACCAGCTGGACTGCCACATCCGAGGCTGGGTGCTCCATGGCTTCCCAAGAGATGAGGATCAGGCAAAGCTGATGCTGCACATGGACATTAATCCAAACAGGTAATGGTTGGCCTAGCTTCAGAAGAGCTGTGCCCTTGAGAAATGTGGAGGGTTAGAGCCTTGCTTCTTACAACTGGTGGGCAAAACTCAATTCTTCCTTCCTTCCTTCCTTCCTTCCTTCCTTCCTTCCTTCCTTCCTTCCCAGACTAGGATGGAGCAGCTCTTGTTCCCACCCACCTCATCCAGTGATGTGACCACTGGGCTGCTCTGCCTGGGTTTCCACTCCCTTCCTTTCACTTTGGCTGTTGGTTTTCTCCTCTCCTAGCAAGAGGCTATTTGGCCCTTGGGGTGAGACGTGTAGTCAATTGCTTAGTGAAAGCTCGGTCCAGTACATGGCCAATGACTGTGAGAAAAGGGCACTTCCCATGTTGGAAGTGCATTAGGAAGGGAACCACAGGGACAGGCAGCTTTCAAAGTCATAGATTTACCATGCTTGGAATGCCACATAGAGTACCCTTCTTGAGGTCATAATGGAGAGCTCAAAGAAAACATCAGAATGTGTGGCCACTGTGGAAAATGGCCAATTCCTTGCTGGAATTGTAAAGGGAGGAGTGAAGAGAAGACTTCTGCTGCTGAAATTCTCTCAGAGACTCATTTGTAGGATATGGTGGTGAGGCTGAAGCTTGGCTTTGGCTCTGGGAACAAGGATTCATTCTGTGTTAGATGTGGTTACTTATTATTGTGGGCCTTCAAGTCCTTTCTGACTTATGGCAACTCTAAAGCAACCATATTGTGGGGTTTTCTGGGTTGAGACTGTGTGACTCACTCAAAGTCACCCAGTGGGTTTCCATGGCAGAGTTTGGAACTGAATCCTGATCTCCAGTGTTGTAGTCCAATGCTCAAACCACAACACCACACTGGGGTTACACTCCCCTGAAAACATGTGTTCACCATTTGGAAGTACTTTTGGATTCAGCCCTGAACCTGGAGGCCCAGTTTCAGTGGTGACCAGGAGTGTGTTTGCAACATAACTTCCTTTTTTGGAGCTCTAAGATCACCTGGGGAGGCCCTTCTCTCTGTCCCGCCACCTCTTCAGGTTCATTTGGTGGGAACAATGGATATGACAATGGTGCCTTCTCAGTGGCTGCTCCCAGACAAGATGGCCTTACTATCCTTACTCTCCTTCCGACAGCATGTTATAACATTTTATGGCATTAGCCTTTTAGAAACTGACTGAGGTGGGGTTTTATTGCTGCTTGATGCTTTTTAAAATGGTTTGTGCCTAGGTTTAAAAAATAAATAAAATTGATTTAAAAATAACTTTTATATTTATACATTTATTAAAGTTTTCATCTGTATTATTTTAAATGTGTTGTTAGCTGCCTTGAATGGGAGAAAGATGAAATAATAGTAGTAGTAGTAGTAGTAGTAGTAGTAGTAATTTGGAAGTGGTTGTGGCACCTTCACTGATGGAGGAGGAAGATGGCAGCCTGTTTCTGAATTCCAATGGTTGGAAAGCGAGAGCAGGGTGGGGTGGAGTGTTGGCTTCCTGGAGGCCTCTAATGGACTGCTTTGGGGAACTGGATGCTGGGATGCTAGGGAGATCTTTGCAGCTGATGCTCTTGGCTTGTTCTTAAGAGCAAAATGAGGAGCAGTGCTCTTTGAATGGAAGAGACGAATTCTCTAAGGAGGCCATCTCTACCACTGGGCAAAGTGGGTCTGTCTCGCAGGTGGCAGATGGATGGAAGCAGTCGGGCAGTCCTGAGGAGGGGACAGTGTTTGTGAGGTGACTTGTTCTGTGCCCCCTCAGCCAGGCTGCTGCTGTCTGGTGTGGTCAGTGCCAGTCCTGTAGCCACCATGCATGGAAAGAGGGGAATGGACAGCAGGGCACCATCTTGTTCTTTACTTTGGGAGACCAAATCTCTTGAACCATCAAGTGGCCAGAGGAATGCAAGCACTAGAGGCAAGCATAATAATTCCAGCTTATTCTAACAGAGGAAGGGGATTGTGTGCACACTGGGGCTGGGTGGAAGGGCCGATGGATTCAAAGGCCAGCACCTTCCAGGCAAGATAGCCATTTGCCCAGCACTAGGCAGGCAGGAGAGAAGTGATGGGGAGCACATGCAGCAGCCTGGCGGAATGAAGCCATTCTGTAAATCTTTTGCTTGGAGGCACTGTGGCTATAAAATACAGGCAGGCCGCCACAGTGGAGACTGTTTCTGACACTGCGAGAAAAAAATCCAGACAGAATGAGTGCCAGGAAATCAATCTGGGAATAGAAGTGGAAGGGTATAAATCACAGTGCCTCCCTCTCCCGGCACCTTCTCATTTTTAGGTGGGCTTAGGCTGATGAAATTAGATTAAAATAAATTTACATATATATCAAGTTTATTATTAAAACCCCATCACATCAGTAAACAAAGTTATTGGTGGAAAGGCCTGTTACTCTGCGCATGGAGTCGGCCTCTCTGGATGATCAAAAGCAGAATTATTGTTGGGACATCAACGTGTAAGTCTGTTTCGTAGAAGTAATAAATGGTTTAGTGTACAAATGCTATGTTTTATCTGGCTTCCGTCTCATAAACCTGCAGCAAATAATACTAAATTATCTACCATCGAGCAGGATCAGTCGCTTGGCTCCTCCGTCTTATAGAAAGGGAAAGAAAAATCCCATGATGGATGGCAAAAAAAGGGGGGATCACATTATTTTGAAGTGGGGGTGAGGAACCCCCAACAGCCACAAGAAACAAATTGGGCTATAAAGTTTCTTAATATGTAATAATAATAATAAAAAAGAGATCCCTGGTAGCTTCAGCCACGGCATCCAAAGGCCTGCCCAAGCAGAAATGAAAATTATTTATTTCATTTGCCTGCCAGCAGAAAGGGTTAGATTTTGTTTGGAATTAACATAGACCATGAAGGAACAGTGGACTGACACTGGGAAGGGCTTTTTTACACACAGCACTTACCTAGGGGAGGCCATAATGCTGTGTGGGGTGAGCACATCTCTCTCTCTCTCTCTCTCTCTCTCTCTCTCTCTCTCTTTCTCTGTGTGTGTGTGTGTATGTATACACATGTGTGAGCACATGAGATTCACCAAATTCATAGAACATAAGGCTTGTAGATAGTCACAGCTGGAGTTGCTTGGAGCCAGTTCTGTAAGTCAAAACCATCCCTGCCTGCAGTCTAAGAGTGGTACAGAGGGGAAAGAGGTGCAAGGGAAAAAGAAAGGGCAAATGGCCTTTGGGTGAGGCTGGTGGCACAACCCTGCTTCCCAACCCATCTCCTGTCTCTTGTCAGGAATAATCATAGTGATCATTGTTGCAAGGGAACGTCTTTGTGTAAGAACTATTTGAGGGTGGAGTAGGCTGTTTCAGAGGGTGGTGGACCTTTGAAGATCTTTAAACAGACATTGGAGAGGCATCTCTCAGGAGTACTTTAGTTGTGTCTTCCTGCATGAAAGAATGGGGTTGGACTGAATGACCCTTGAGATCCCTTCCATCTCTGTGTTTCTGTCATTTTCTGTTTAAAAAAGGTAGCGACACTTCCAGGAGCATCACTTCCTCTTTGTATGGCATTTTTCTTTTCTTCGCTTGTAGGCAAGGGAGCAAATGCCATTCCTCTTTCCTAAAACTTGATCTAGGATGTGTGTTTAAATTTCAGGACTCCTTCTCCCATGGTTTGTATGTGCATGCGTGGGCAGATTGTGATGGAAGAGAGGGAATGACAATTTTATCTCCTTTTGTCGTGATTTGGGCCTTCCCATTTCAGCATCTGATTTCCACAGTGGATTAGGGATAATAAACAGCCTGTTAATGGCGGCCTGAACTAGGAGATGGAGTTTGAACCAGCAGCAAAATTCAATGGCTGGGAGAGGTTAATAACTCTATTACTAGCAGCTCTATTCTTTAGCCATTTGAAGAGCTCGGTATTAGCCCTATCTTACTCCTCTATTAATTGAGCTAATAGAACCTCCGTGACCTTCGCATGGTGCCATTATCTCCAAGTTTGCCAGACGTGGGCTGGAATACTTATCACTGAATATGTATTCCATGGATGCTCTGGTGTCTGTTGGAAGAGAGAATTTGGTTAAAGATCATCCAACTTCAAATTCTCCGCTCCTTCCCCCTCTTAACATTTACCTGCTGCCTTTTGCAGACCAATCGAAAACAATGTGGAGAGGAGGCTACGTGACTTAATTAAGGTCCTGTCAAGGAAGGGAGAAAAGTTTCCAAGCCCATGGTGTTTTGAGAAGTCAGTTGCCTTCTGGGGTTGGGGCCAAAGTAAGATAAAACCCTGGAGCCCCTTTGACTACCCTGGGTGGCCCTCCACCGGTGTTCAGGCATGGGAAGATGCCATCTCTGCACCAGTGATGATAGAAGATTCACTGACTCCTTTAGGTGCCATTGTGTTCTTTATCTCTGGCAGCAAAATATCCCCAGATGGTTCTGGATCACACCCCATCCCCAACCCTCCAGTGAGTGTTGCTGGGCCACCAGGCTCACCACAGTGGCTGTGGGCTATGGCCCCTTCCCCTCAAAAGTGGAAGCCAGGTGTTTGTACCGTCTTTAGTTGGAGAGAGACAGATGCCTTCAGTCAGGTTCGGCTTCTGGCTCCCTTCCCCTCAAGATGGGAAGCCCTCTTCTAGCTTACGAAGGCAGGACCTCAGTGGCAGGCCTGGCCCAGGATGGCAAAGGGCCTTGGAAGCAGATCCTGAGATTGCCTAGCTAGTTTCCTCTTAAGGTTTCCACTGTGGCAGAATGCCCCAAAGGCCAGGAGCCAAAGGTCATTATGCCTGCGAGGAATGGCTTCTCCTTCCCTTCCCATCGCGGACCCTTTGGACCCCTTCCCACCAGCCTCTGGAGTCTGGTGGAGGAACTCTTGTTGGAGCAGAAACCTGGGGCTCTTTGTTTCTGGCCCAGAGAACCAGCCAGACCAGAAGACGCCAAGCCTCTCCTCCTCCTCCTCCTCCACATCCTCCATGCTTTGAGTCTCCAACCCACCACGAATTTGGCCTTGGGAATGGAACAAAAAATAGAGACACTATCCCAGTACACAGCAGAACATGAGGGACTAGGAGAATCAGGGTGTCCTGGTCTATTAGTTTTGTCAATTAAACAGGGGAGAGCCTTCCCTAGGAAGGCTGGTGTTTTTTTTAAACCAACTTTATTTGCTTGTTGTTTGTTCATAGAAAGACAGATGAATGACATAAATGAAAGAATAAAAAATAAGAAAGAAAATGAAACCCTCCTACAATTTTGAAGCTGTTGACATTTGACTATTTATTTCCATTGTTTGTGGTGATGGGAGGGAGGAGGAGAGACGAGAGAATATTATTATTCTGTGTAAATGTGGAAAGGTCATTCTTGCTCCTAGAAGGGTTAAAATTTAGCTTAAGACATTCTTGGTACTACATTTGCTGCCTGCCTTTTGAGAGCTCTGGAGCAATTATTTTTGAAGCAGCCACTTCAAAAAGGTACATTACCTCTGAACCGCCGGTTGGCAGCAGGCAGCAACTTTGGGAATAAAAGCGCCAAGCGGGATACTGTTGGTGGAAAGAGGCCTCATCCCGGAGGAGAGATTCCCTGAGACAGCTGGGACTGCCAAGGGTGCCTGGGGTGCTTACTCAAGATGCATATGGCTTCCTTTTCTGGGAAGGCAGAACTAGCTGGCTCTGTGAGGGAGTTGGAAAAAACTCGCTACCACTTCCCTCACAAGTAGACCACTTGCGCATGGCATCTGCTCTGGCAAAACCCACCCAGCAAAAGAAGCATTAGGGTCTTCTTCACATTCTAGAAGGCCATTGCCAATGTGTCTCAAGACCCAACGCTTGGGGGCTTCTCAACCTTGGGCAGCTCTCCCAGTTTCCCCCTTGCCAGAGAATCCCCTGTGCTGGGACCACACAGGACGGGCCACAGTTCTTGACATATTTCTTCATAGCATTCATAGCTCCTGCTACTCTGAAAGGGCTCTCAGGGTGAATTATGCATTGATAAAAACAGGACAGCCATGGACGGCCCTCAAACTGACACTATGGGCCAAAATCCAAAGGGGTGCAGGGGGAAGAGGAGACACAGCTGCAATATCAGAGTTTGTGAGTTTAGAAATAGAGGGCCAACATGGTACAGTGGTTTGAGTGCTGGACTGGGAGACTGGGGAACCAGGGTTCGAATCCCTGCTGGGTGATGGAAACAGTGGGTGACTTGGGCAAGTCACATTCTCTCTGCAAGGGCAAACCTCCTCTGAACAATTTCTGCCAAGAAACCCATCTGGTAGGTTTGCCTTAGGGCCTCCATAAGTCAGAAATGACTTGAAGGCACACAGCAGCAGCAGCGGGGTTTAGAAATACTATAGTTTTTTTGTGGGTTTTTCGGGCTATGTGACCATATTCTAGAAGAGTTTATTCCTGATGTTTCGCCAGCATCTATGGCTGGCAAGATGCCAACCACAGATGCTGGTGAAACGTCAGGAATAAGCTCTTCTAGAACATGGCTGCATAGCCCGAAAAACCCACCAAAAACTATGGATGCCGGTCATGAAAGCCTTCAACTTCACTTTAGAAATACTATTCTTTCTTTCTTTCTTTCTTTCTTTCTTTCTTTTTAACTGCCTGGCCACAGTCTGTACACTTGGAGGAAGCTGTTACCTCAGGTGGGGAGCTGGTTTCTCCCCATCTGAGGGGCCCCTGTTTTGGGAGCAGAGGCTTTGCATCACCAAATCCTCCTCCTCCTCCTCCTGCTCCCTGGGTTTCCACTTGGGTCTCTTTGCCAGCCCCCCTTCCCGATGTTTTCCCTTGTCGGTGTTTTGTCTGCATTTGCTGGCCCTTCTTTGCCCGAGGCAGAGGGACCTGCCCCCCTCCCAACAACAACAATTAGCCTTGTAAGACTAATGGAAGGGATCGTGTCTAATTACCTTGCTGAAGGCCCAATTATGCTATTAACATTCCGGGGCTAGAAGCTAACGATCAGGAGAGCCGCTCATTTGCATAGCATTAAGTTAATTGAGCTGGAAGCTATAGGGCAGAAAGGGAAGGGGGGCTAGCTGGGTAGGGTTACAGAGCGGATAAGGATGTCCAGAGCGGGACAATTAATCTGACAGGTTTATTAATTAACGGCTATCTGATTACCTGGAAGGAATCGCATTTGGCAGCCCTCTGGAACAAGGCGAAAAGCACCCCCCCACTTCACCCCCTTCGTCATCCTGGGGGCACCCTGCTGTCTCTGAGTCAGGAGGGGGTGGCCTGGTCCCCAAATTTTGGTGGGCTCCCCTTTTTTCTCAGGTGGACCCGAGGCCCCCAAATTTTGGGACCAGGCTACTCTGGCAAGGAGACCATGAAGCTTTGAGGTTCTGGTTCCTCTGGCCCTGTCTTCCAGAGTTACCTTTCATGGGAGGGTGAGATAGAGTGATAGAGCCCCCCAAAATTGGCAGAAGCACCTTCCATGAGCAGATTCCTCCATCCACTGAAGGCTGGTGGTGGATCCAATCTGCTATTGCTGTTGTTGTGGAGCTGATGATGGTGGAGGTGCCACCTCTGGTGTGCATTGCTGATAGGGTGGCCATATGCCTTTTTTGCCAAGGGCGTTTCTCTGCTGGAGGAACTGTCTGCATCATGTCCATATAAAGAACTCTTAAGAGGGGAGAGCCAGCCAGGATCTTGAATCAAGGGCATCCATATGAAGTACAGGAACTTTTGCCCATAAAGATTCAGGGGATACGTGGTTCAGGGTTCCTGTGTTGCCCAGCAAGTCTCTGACAAATTATGAAGGGGAGACCATGTCAGCCAGCTGGATAACTGTTTCCTCCCAAACAAGAGTCCCACAGGTATATATACACCACACACTTCCATTCCACCAACCTCTGAAGATTCCAGACACAGATGCAGACAAAACTTCGGAAATAAATTCTTCCAAAACGTGGCCACGTGTGAAAAACCCACAGAAAGCTATTCATCTTGTTTATTCCCGTGATCTGTGAATTAGTGTAGCACAGAAAACTAGCAGGTTCCAGGCAAGGACCTCCCTGAACTGTGCTGTGTTTGAGTAACACTCCAGGCCTTGCAGCAATCTTTGGATGAAAGGAAACAGGCCTTTTCTTCAACATGGCATTCTTTTGTAAGGAGTTCTGAGGCTGAGCAAAGAGAGAGGAATGCCTTCTCAAGTAGAGGTTTGCTAGATCAAGAATTATGTTTTTAAATTCAGACTTATATGCAGAGTGCTCGTAAAACCTTGATCGTGACGGAGGGCTCCATAAACATTGGGGGTGGGGGGCTGTAAATATTTCTCTAGGAAATGACTTTGTGAAACATTTAGTTGCTATGTAATAAGCAGATCAGAGAAAATCGGATGACTGGGACTCTCAGGATAGTAGTCTTGATGGGCTGGAGAGATACATATGGCAGCCAGAAGAGTGCAGATGAGAGAAAAAGGTTTTTTTCTTTTAATGCAGCTAACATATTGCGTTCCAGAAAACACAAACACATTTCTCTGCATCTTTTGCATTTCCATCAGTTGTGCTGACTTTAAGGGAACATTTGCTATGACTGAGAACTAGACAGATCAAGGGTGCATAATAGGTTCATAGTGGGCAGTCAGTCTAGAACCTGGCATGGGAACCTGGGATTTCAGGGCCTGAGTGAGCCCTGAGGCTGAGGCTGAGTCCCCAGTGATGCCTGAGAGGAGGAGGAGGGAGCTGATGAGACTCCCACCCCATCCCATCCCACCTCAGCTCAACCCAAAGGGTCTACAACAGCTATTTCAAAGCCATGGGCATCAGGTCAGCCACACACACGGACATGCGCTATTGAAGGCATTGCTCTTGTCCCGAGACTCCTTGTCCTTGGGGAAGGACAAGATAGAAAGGTTTTAAATAAATAAAGTTACTCTTAAATATTTTAGATAACCAGATTGTAGAACAAAACATAACATTCTGGCAGTTTAGCTCGTATTCTCCTAAGAGTGAAGGCTGGAAAAATCCATGAGAGGACAAGAGAGTCTTCAGGCAGATGAGAGGCATGTTTCTTTGGCTGCAAAGATTTGCAGAGGGGGGAAAAAGGATTCCAAAAACAACATTTACACTGTTACAACCTGACCCCAGTGAGACTTCCAATATCACGTCCAGTCTGTAGGCTGAAGGTATGTGTTCCATAGACAAAATGTGCTTTGCAGTTTCCAGAAACCCTGAGGCAGAAAATAGACATGAAATGGAGATGTTGTGGCAAGGGGGGAAAGGAACCCAAGTCAGACTGGGAGTGTTTGCCCACCCCAGGAGCAAAATTTTGTGTGCGCCCTAATATATTGAACCATCTGAGCCCCAAAATACTCCAGAAGCAAAAAAATCTGTAGCTGTGCTAGGATATTTTTTCTGTCCCAACAAGACATGCAATGTATTTGTTTCTTTTAGAACAAAGAGAGCATGTGGTAAGTGGCTGGAACCATGGAACCTTGTTTACTCCTGTGCAGGTGACATTACCCAACAGTGAAGAGTGATATGGATTGTGCACTTCAGGAAAGAGACATTGTTGGGCATTGGAATCCCTCTTCCTGGAGGAAGGACACCCTGAAGTGGGTTTTGTGCACCATTTAGCAGCAATGAAAATGCATCTAGAGGTCCAACAGAGCCCAAAGCAGCAGGAAATTCTCCTTCATAAAACAGAGAAGGGGGATCGGGCCTCTCCAGCCCTGCTCCCCGCCCTGGATAACTTGTAAGCCAGAGTGACATTTAAAGTAGTTGCCACCTGGGGGCCTCCCAGTCAGTTCTGTTGCCACCTAATGCCAGGAACAGTGAAGCAGAGCTTGGAACAATGCAGTTAGCGTGGGCAAAGGGAGCTGAAAGTTCGACCTTCTGCCATGGACATTTTGAGCAAGGGGGAAAGTCCCATCCCATCAAGAGCCTTTTAGTGTTGCCCCGTCCAGTCCTCTGAGGGAGGGAGCCTTCACAGCTCCCTTCCTTTGCTTTTTCCTTTGCCCACTGACCACTGATCTTCCTTGAAGAGCCAGCTGCTCAGAAAGAATGAGAAGGGAATTGTCCTGTCATTGCCCTAGACACCTCAGTTCATCCCAAATGTCTGCGTGGTGGCACTGGTGCTTTTTTTCCACATCAGAAAACCAGATGATCACTTTCTTCTTCACACTTCATTGTTACTATTATTACATTTCAGAGCCTGTACAGTCAGTTTTATTTAGTGAGCTTCAAAAGCTTGTCAAGCCTGTTTTTTTGCTGGTCTTCTTTCATTGCAGCCAGTTCCCATGGCAAAGGCATACTGGGCACAGCAGGAGATCTCATTCTGCGTTTAATCAGAGGACTGCAGGGGGACTTGTTTCAGTCACACTATGGGCACTAGCCAGTTGGTGCTCTATTTCCAGCAGTATTTCATTGAAACAGGAATGCCTAGGAAGTGTCCAGACGTGGTCACTTGGACACCTTCACTGCTGCTTGAAGGGGACCCGGTCCAAGCCCAGTTGAGACAGAGAGACCTGAAAACTTTCCCATCATCTCTGGTTAGTGGCACTGCTGGACAGATCAAGAGGCATATAGCCTGCTGGGTCCTTTCGTTGTTGTATTTCTAGTTGAATCAGAGTAATTTGCTTCTCAGGGGGTTTTTTTGGTCTGTGAAACTCTAGAAGAAATTCAACTCTCTCATCTGCCAAAATCATTCCATCAGAAAGGAGGGACTGTTTGCACAGGGAACAGTTTCATTTCCATCAGTTCCAAGTGACATTATGCACTGCCTTAAAACAGCAGAGAATAAGTCATTGGGCCAAAGCGCCTTGCCGTTTTTGCAAACGTCGTCAACAGTGTTTTTAATAAAAGTCTTTGTAAAAGGAAACTGTGTCCCTCTGCTCCCCATTTGCACACATTCTCGCAAATGTTAGGAATGCAGCTGCCCTTTCAATGGAGGGGGAAATGGAGGGCAGCCCAAAGGCTTGCTTCTGTTTAAGCTGCCGTTTTACTAGTTCTTACTCTCCATGGGCCCCATTTATTCTGAGTGAGGCTAGCATACAACCACGTTGGACTACCTCGGACGGTCCATAGCCATGGGAACTTGGCCAGTCTGTGGCCTCAATTCCTGATCAGATGCTGATTGGGATGGTGCCTGCGCAAAGGAGCTGGCCATGGTGCCCGGCCTTCAGCCAGTCAGGGAAAGAAGGGCTCCATCTGGTTTTCTCTTCATTGTTGTGTGCCTCCAAGTCAGTTTTGATTTATGGTGACCCTAAGGCAGGGTGACCAGCTATTCTCCTTTTCCAGGACGTGTCCTACTTTTCATCCTTCTGTCCAGGAAGAATCCCGAAATGTCCTCTATTTTGAGCATGACTAAGAAGCATGAATTTATATTTATATTAGTGTATTTAGTTTTTATTTTGGAATTACCTACATTTTTCTTAAATGTCTTTGACTTTTGTGGTGACATACCCTCCTTTGTGGTTATGACATTTGGTCACCTTGCCCTAAGGTGACCTATCAAAGGGTTTTCTTGGCAAATTTCTTCAGAGGGGGTTTGCCTTTGCCATCCTCTGAGGTTGAAGGAGTTGTTTCTTCAGGAGAACTTCCTGCCTTCATTCATTTACTCATCCATTCATAGTTTTTATACCCCGGCTCTTCCGACAGAGCAAATTGTTAATTAGCCATTTCCCTGCCCTCAGGCTTACAGTCTACAAAAAGACATGAAACAAAAGGAGAGGGAACAGTGATTCTGCCTTGGTCAGGCCCCACTTGGAATATTGTGTCCAGTTCTGGGCACCACAATTCAAAAAGGACATAGAGAAACTGGAGTGTGTCCAAAGGAGGGCACTAAAATGGTGAAGGGTCTGGAAACCATGCCACCGCAGGAAGGGGGTCTCCTTCGCGGGCCTCCGGCCTCGGCCTGCCTCACCCTCCGCCTGGGCCGCTGAGGCGGAAGGCCCGCAATTAGCGTCGTCGTCGTCTCCCTTCAGCTAAATGCCGCTTGTCTCGACGCGTCGCGGCATCTCCACTCACACTTCGCTTAATTGCCTCATGCATTATCCAGCGGGGCTGGCGGAGCCTCTCATCACCCGTAAAGAGGCCTGGAAAAGGGGGGGGGGGAAAGGGTGTTAAACGAAGGGGAGGAAGAGGAAGAGGAGGCCGACCGAGGCGCCTCGGGCCAGACGTCGTCGTCGCCGTGGTCTTCGTCGTGAAGGGCGTCTGTCAGAGTGACGGGAGGCTCCTCGTCAGGCTGCCTTTCAGCTCCGTAGCCAAGCTCCAGCTCCTTCCATCTTCTTCTTCTCCATCATCATCATCTCCTCCTCTTTCCCGCCGCCCTATGCATATTTCATGGCAGGCCCCATAAATATTAATCCTAATAGCTCCGCGCGGTGGTTATTATTTCTGTCTTATGACAAATATTCATAAAATATTCAGCACCCTGTTTTGGAAACACTTAACGCAGCACCTGACGGGGGTTCGTTGTGAGATGGCTTCCTCCGCTTCTCCCTCAACATATCGGGGTCCTCTTGATGGACTCTTTCCAAACCGCCCCCCCCCCACCCTTTTTCTTTTAATAACCCCCGGGAAAAAAAAAATTTTTAAGGAGTTTTTTATCCCCCCCCCCCCCCCCGTCCCCACAAGCGGACCCGATTAGATCGGAGAGGTTCTGGTTTGACAGGATTTAAAAGAGGTGTTGAGGGGGGAGGGAAGGAAATGTATTCCTTAGCTATTAGGAAATTGGTTGCTTTTTTACACGTTCGTAAAAGTGACACTTCATCAGCTCTTTTGCTTTTGCTCACCTTTGCAGTGTGTATGTTTCTGAATAACAGCAGCAAACAGCAATAATCATCACGGCGATGGTAATGGCAGTTACCAGGGGCCTAAATATCCCAAGGGCACCGTTAAAATCCCGTTTAATCTTGGAAGCTATGCAAGAGCAGCCCCAGTTAGGGCTTTGGAGGGGAGACCAGCGATGGTTTCGGAGGAAGGAACCGGGCCGAGAAAATCCAGCAAATGTCAGAGGGCCGCCATAAGTTGACAGGTGACCAGAAGCCTCATACTATAACATCCCAAAATCCACAAAACAGCAATTTCTCTGACGATGCCCATAGCCAGAGATGCTGGCGAAACATCAGGAATAAATTCTTCTAGAACATGGCCACATAGCTCAAAAAAACCCCACACACAAAAAAACACCAACAACAACTATGGATGTTGGCTGTGAAAGCTTTCGCCATCCCAATGATACCTTTATTGGCCAACCAAAATGCGTCTTGTGCATTTTGGTTGGCCCATGACGTTAACACTGTTTTGTGGATTTTGGATGTTATTGTACTTCGCTCTATGGCCATGATTTAATTATTTCAAGGATTTCTATCCTGCTTTTCTCCCACAGTGGGATTCATTGTTAGCCCTGGATATGCCTTCTACACGCTATAGTAGTTACCAGTTGTCCTGATAAAGTATTAAGGCACATAGCTGAGATCTCACAAACCTTCTTCCAGAACCGTTTTGGGGAAAGAGAGGTAAAGGACCACCCTTTCATTTTGATTGCAATGACAGGGCTTTCTTTGTAGCCAATGCTTTGCAGTTATCAAGCACACTCATCCTCCCACATTTGTGGCTTTGATTATCAGTGGATTTTATTAATATGTTCTCTTTAGGAATCTCTGTGGTCAACATTAACCAAAAGTCACACTGAAGGGCCTAGAGATTCTTAGAGAGAACACTTCGCTAGGCATTTGTAGTTCCTCCAGCACAGTTTTATAGTCTATGTGTGGCAGATGTTGTCTACAGAGTTACTCTAGAGGACCTAGAGATTCATAGAGAGATGTTCTCTCAGGTAAAAACATAGTGTTTTTTGTTATTTGCGGTTTTTCCACATTCATGGGAGTCCTACGTCCCTAACCTCAGCAAATGTGAAGGGACAAGTGTGCTTTCAGGTAACAGAAGCTGCAAGCATTGAGAACATTGAGAGTGTGCATTAGTAGTTAGAGGGTGCTGGGCTGGGGACTTAGGAAGCTTGAGGTTCTTCCTTCCCATATCACTCCATTTAAAACCTTCCTGATTGGATTTTTTTTGGTGAAACTCCAATCAAACACATTATTAACAACTGCTGTGAGGCTCAATCCCTTACAGCACCACCTGTGGAGCCACATTTATTTCTAGGATTCTTCTCCCTCTTTCTGGATCACGTCCTTCAACAGGAAGGAGCAATGAAATTACAACCTGCACCCCAAGAGCCCTTGTAATACATTCTGGGCTACATCTTCAGTATCATTTGTTCCTACGTGGATCTGAAGGAAGGTGTAACAGTCAGGGGACTTGATGATTCTTGTCAGCCTCTGTGTTACAACACTGATCACCTCTGGGAGATCTCTCTTGAGACATCTTAGCAGACTTGCACCCCACAACTTTTGTCCCGCATAACAGGGAATCAACTATGACCACCATAGGTCTCTGAGCATTGACAGGAACTCTTCCATCCACAGAAGCCCCCCCCATGACTTCAGAGGTATTATTATTATTATTATTATTATTATTATTAGGTTCTTGTCCCTTTTGCTGTGCCTTATAATCGGGGATGGGGATTAAAGAGAAGGGTGCTTGGAATCAATTCCTTGTAGAATTATTTGGATAGTTCTGCTTCTGTGTGTCACATTCTTCCAAATCTCTGCCTAAAATCATAGAATCATAGAGTTGGAAGAGACCACTAGTGATGGCTGTGGTATCATCTGGGGCTGCAGATGCAGTGCTGGTGATGACGGTAGGACTATCTCCAGCGGCTGCCTGCTTGCCCATCCTGCCAGGGAAGATTGTTGGTCCCGGTGTCCAGGTGTCTCGTCCATCACTGCCCAGCCTTTTCCATCTCTCTCTGACATTAGCGCCTGCACCAGGCCCCACAACAACTTCACTTCCTCTTGAAATTTGGCTTTGTATATTTCCTTCTCCAAGTTTTGCATGGGACCGTTGACACACACCTTCCCGCTCTCTACCATTCTCTGAGAGGCTGGGGCACCTGCTGGTACCAGTACAGTCCTTCAGCCATTGACAGGGTGGCCACCAACCAGTTTTCAGGGAATGCCAGCATCTCCAAACCGTGGTTATTCAGAAAACCAAAGGTGTTTTCAGTAGACATATGTTGTCAGGACTGAGAAGCCAGTACTAACACCATATAATCAAAACAGCCAATAATTCACATTTCATGTGGCCAGACACCCATTCACCCATAAAACCAAACAAGCTCACTTTTCCCAGGGTCGCCTCTCCTTTCACCCTGGACCATCTGTTCTCCTGGAACTGATCTTGTAGCTCCCAGCACATCCTCTCCTTCCCTCGCATCTGCTTGTTGGCCTCAAAAGGAATGTGTGTGCAACAACCGCCTTAGCAATTAACTTATAACCACTTGTCCCATCATCCAGTATTAATGCCATATAATATGTTGCAAGTAAGCAAAGTGAGCGCTATTAACTATTAACTATGGCAGGCAAGCTGAAGGACACTGAGGGAACCATCCTGATACTTTCCTTCTCAGCTGACATACAAAGGGCAGACAAGTCTGTAAATGTTGCTTTCGCTCTTCTTTCTAATTTTGGTACATGTTGATTAGAAACAAATGGGCATAAAAAGGATTCTCTCCTATCCTTAACCATATTCTCATGAGCTGCAGCAAAGGCAGTGTAGGAACCTCTGGCAAGTCAGCAGTGAGCAGTCCTTGGAAGCTTATTTCTGCCCTCTCCTTCTTTCTCTCTCTCTCTCTCCTTTGCCCCTGGAGAAGGTTTGGGCCAGCTGGGGCAGGCTTGGTTTGATCAATTATGCTCTGTTTTAAACCAGGGACAGTCAGTGGGAGCCTCACTTCAAAATAATAATAAGAACAACAAGGACGGAGTGCCGAGCAGGCAAAATGGGCTGGGGGCAGCTGGTCCCTGTGTGCCAAAGGGAAGATAGATGGGTTCTTTTAGCAAAAGAGGGAGGCAAGATGAATGGCTTTCTATTTTCAAAACTTGCAGCTTCACCATAAAAGAAAGTTAAGATGATGCATTTGAAATGGGTTCAGATTGCCTTGGGAGAACATTTCCGTTTCCTAGTCTGAGCACAAAATATCCTTTCCTTTTGCACCAAGACTGGAACCAGGATTCATTGGGGCCTCGGTATCCTGGCTAAACCCACTGTTGACACAGGCCCCATATTCTCCGGTGCTCTGATGGAGGGAACTGGGACAAAAGGCTGCCACCAGATTGCCAGCTCTGACTGGGTCCAGGGTGGAGGAATCTGCCTCTGCCTCACAGCTGTTTGATTCCAGCTCATAGAAGCCCCAGCCAGCCTGGCCTGCTGGGAGGAATGATGGGCTTAATAGTCCATCAATTTGTTCCCCAGCTCAAAATTAAATGACTGGTGCAGATGAGAGCCATTTGATGGGCTTTCCACCAGTTGCCAGTCTATCTCTTCAGCCTCGTCTGCTGGAGGCTGTGGTGCTGAAGCATCATGTCTTAAGCTGCTTGGGAATTGGATACTTGAGGGATTGGCAGACACCCCTCTCTCCTGAAGTGCCTTTTTTGGGGTGGAGGACACCAGTGGTCTGAGATGCTTTCACCAGCAAGGGCAGCCCCATCTGGATGGGCTTTGATTGAGATCCTACTTTTTTAGGGCAGCAAAAATGTCCATGGATGGGATTGTTATGCAACCCCTACACTAAGCACCAATCTAGCAGAATGTGTGTGGATCAGTGGCCACTGCACATGGCTAACAACCCATGGTACTGCTGCTATGTACAATGCACAAGGCAATTCACAAAGGCTGTGACAGAAATTCACTTGGAGATAGGCACACATGTAAGTCATGCGGTGCTTGCAGGGCCAAAACATCACCATTGCCCAATGGGCATGTTCTGCTGATAGTGGCAGAAGTAGAGCTGCACAGACAGCATGAATGTTGTGCATGATGCATTGTGACTATGCATTATGGTTATGTATCCCATACTTTACACTGCGGTTGCACCTTGTGCAGTAGCAGCCAATCATTGAGGTTTGTTACACAATGTTGCTATTTTAGTGTATCTCCACATGTGAGTATTTACACTACACTAAAATGGATGCTGGTTGTGACCATTGCACATTATCAAAACAACAACAACCACAACAACCCCTGCATACTTAGCACAACATATCCCTGTTTCAGGAACCAGAACCTGGCAACCTCTGGAGGGCCATCCTGCTACATTCAGAGGCACCAGGGGAAGATGTGTCCTTGTACAACAAAAGGATTTCGGGGCCTGGGAATTTCATTCCAGTTACTGCTTTACTGTTTGGACCCATTGCAATGGAACATTGGACTTGGACTCTGGGAGTCCAGGGTTCAAATTGTTACTCAACCAAGGAGACCAACTGTGTGATATTGAGCAAATCACACTCTCTCAGCCTCTCACTCTCATTCTTGCTATACTGTGTTTGCGTTTATTCTTAAAATCTTTCCGTGTATTTGACAATATAATGCTATGTTTGTTTAAAATGTTGTGTTTAACTTGCTGGAAGGCTTGTTTTTTTTAAAGGCAGGATGCAACTTAAGAAAAGAAATGAACATCTCCCCATCCTCAGCTGTGTAATCCTCTCTCCAGGGTTCTCCAAGACCAAATGATCAGCTACCAGGGAGGCATCTGTGTGCTTTCAACTAGCTAGGAAAAGGCCCCACTTGGTTGTGGCTTTTTAGGCAGTGTTCACATCTGTGGAAAGAGGGAAGAAAAGAAGAAAAGAAGAAAAGCAAGGAGGCAAGGAAGGAAAGAAGGCTCACCCCCATTTGCTTTCTGCAACACAATTTTCCCCCTTCCCTCCCCCTCCATCTGTCTTTAATACTGACACCAGACTGAATAATAAGATGCATCTCCTCTCTTTTTTAAAAAAGAAAAAAGGACAGTGCTTCCAATAAGGTGCTTCCTTCCAAGGTTCATTTTCCTGGCAGCTTTTTAAGCGCAGTGGATGCTTTTTTGTGTGTGGCTCTTCCATCTCAGCTTCACACTACATCACCCGCCCCTCTTCCTCACATTCGCGGCTTGTGAGTTGTGACAAGGATTCTTGATCCACTGGGTTATCATCCTTTTCTCTTTGGTTTTGTTTATTTTGGAATATAATGGGGGAGCCGTATCAATTATCGAGGCTGTATAAGCAGGCCCCCGCCCCTCGCCCCACTGTCTTTCCCTTCCTCTGCTGGAATATTCATCTCCAGACACACATCAGCACCAGTTACCCATTCTGACAATCATGTTTCCATACGGTTGTTGGGCAACGGAAACAAAGCAGAAACAAAATGTTTGGAGTGTAAGGGATAAAAGACTGTTGAAAACTCTTATATTCTCCTGCTGTCTTTGGCATCATTGAGATCTTCAGCTTTTTTTAAATGCCAGGTTATTTTTTTACTTTAATTTTTTGTTTTAAAAACCCCATAGACCTCCAATGCGAATGGAAGTCATTATCTCTAAACATTTGAAGAGCAAGCAGGATGATTTTCATAAGTTTTAAGTTGTACAAAGGAGCCTCGTTGTCACCTGTTCAGCGCGTGCCACAGAAAAACCTCTGGCTTTCATCTGATCTGATCCTCCCCAGTAAATGTAAAATGTTCTCTTTGGTGAATGTCTAAAGCGTACACTCGCCGGTTTGGGAGGCACACATGCCAAAGCAAAATAATGTAACACCAAATAACATAATACAGAGAATGCTGCGCAACGTAGCTTTGAAAGCAGCCCAGAGACAATCCACGTGGAGAGGAAGAAAGCTTGCAAAACAAAGGCTCCCATACAAGTTGATTTCCATTAATTTGGAATGGATATTTAAAAACATCAGTTGCATCCTGTCTCCTCTCAGTGCTCTCTCTTGTCCAGCCGCTTGTCCAGCTCCACCACCCACAGCTCCCTCCTGACTCCTGAAATGACTTCTTTTTGCCCATTTCCTCTCCTTGCCCTCCAGGCTTGGAAACCTTATCTGCATGTGTTCCCCTCCCTCCTGAGTCATGGTTTTCTAGAAGCCTTGGAGTCACCATACTTGCTAGTCTTGTCTTCACCAGCCTGGTACCTTCCAAATGTGTCAGATTTGGCTAGGGGTGGCTAGGGGTGATGCCAGTTGTGGATAGACAGAGCTGGAGGGCACCCAGTTTGAGTAGGAAGGTTGCCCTCAGCCCTCATATTCCCACTGATGGAATTAAGCCCATTATATTCTCCCATTTCCATTGACTTCTTCCACCGATGTTCCCCTGTGGCTCAGTCTCCGAAGTTGCCATCTGCCACTGTACCTATTCTTTGCAAAGCATCAGAACCAGAGGTTGTTTCTTGTTCGTTTTCTTTTTCTTCTGTTGTGGATGGTAATGTCTAAGAGGCTATGGGAATCTCCCAGGTGGCTCCTCTGTGGCTGCGTCCACACTGGAGAAATAACCCGGTTTGCCACTGCTTTAAGTATCCTGGCTCAAGGCTTTGGGATTCTATGTGGCTCAGCTCTGGACCCACAACATACTCCCAGAATCCCATAGCCTTGAGCCAGGATACTTAAAGCGGTGCCAAACCAGGTTATTTCTTCAGTGTGGATGCGGCCTGTGTGTCAAACAGATCCAAGAGGCAGAATCATGAACTGTACACCTCTTGAGCTGTAAGGGCCAGATGAAAAGGGATGACCCTCAGAGACTCTTGCCAGCCAGTAACTGAACCATAGCCAAATGGCTATCACTGCATGCTGTCTCAACTTTGAAAAAAAATTCCTCACACATAGTGCAGCAACACCTGTGTATGCCCTTAATAGGATGCTGGCCATTGTGTGAGGCCTTAAACCCCACAGTTTGGGGCTGCTTGGTGGTGCCCACTGACACCAGGTGAGACCATTGACAGGGTATGCTGCCTGGGGATCCTAAAAGCTGGCACTAACCCTGGAGGGGCCAGAGTTGCCTAGAAGAGCACATGTTTGGCATCCAGTAGGTCTTAGTCCCCAGTATCTCCAGTTATAAGGGGCCAGTTATCAGTTGTAACTGGTTGGAGCTTCTGCCAGTCAAAGTAAACACTGCTGTGCTATATGAACAAATAGTGCTGCCCAGGTTAAGAAAATTCACTGTGTTGTTAATCCAAACCTTAAAATAGAATGGTTTTGAAAAACCTGTAGGAAGAAAGCAGATTTCTTATCTACCAATGACACCAACCATGTAACTCATATTTTCTGTGCCCAACAGGGTGTTTTTCCTGACGCTCCCAACTGACACAATTATCCAGCGCCTGTCCTACCGCATGGTGGACCCTGTCACTGGGGAAAGGTAAGAAGCCCTCATGTCCTGCATGGGTTGGAGGTGGCTGATTTTTTACAAATGCCTGTCATGGGATGGGAGGTGGAAAGTTAGGGTGGAATGAAAGGGAAATAGGATGCCTTCTCATGTGATGCTGGATGTCACTGGCAGGACAGAAAGGCACAAACAGAGACTACGTGTGAAAGGGATCTGGGAGTCCAAGTAGACCACAAGTTGAATATGAGTCAACAGTGTGATGCGGCAGCTAAAAAAGCCAGTACAATTTTAGACTGCATCAGTAGAAGCATAGTGTCTAGATCAAGGGAAGTAATAGTGCCACTCTATTCTGCTTTGGTCAGGCCCCACCTGAAATATTGTGTCCAGTTTTGGGCATCACAATTCAAAAAGGATGTGGAGAAACTGGAGCGTGTCCAAAGGAGGGAGACTAAAATGGTGAAGGGTCTGGAAACCATGCCCTATGAGGAACGACTTTGGGAGCTGGGGATGTTTAGCCTGGAGAAGAGAAGATTAAGAGGTGATATGATAGCCCTGTTTATATATTTGAAGGGATGTCATATTGAGGAGGGAGCAAGCTTGTTTTCTGCTACTCCAGAGACTAGGACATGGAGCAATGGATGCAAGCTCCAGGAAAAGAGATTCCAGCTCAATATTAGGAGGAACTTCCTGACAGTAAGGGCTGTTCAACACTGGAACACACTCCCTTGGAGAGTGGTGGAATCTCCTTCCTTGGAGGTCTTTAAGCAGAGGCTGGAGGGCCATCTGTCGGGGATGCTTTGATTGAGATTTCCTGCATGGCAGAAAGGGGTATGCCTGGATGGCCCTTGTGGTCTCTTCCAATTCTATTATTTTATGATTCTATGATTCTAACTGGGTTGGCAGTTGGGGAAGGGTTTTTTCTGGATGACAACTCCCCGAATCCCCCAGCCGGCATAGCTACTTTGGACTGCTGCCCTGGCCTCATAGAGTTGAGGGAAGCACATGATGATCTCCTCCACCAGCCAGCAGAGAAGGGCAACTGGAAGGCTGAGGAGGGGAAAGTCAGCCTACCTCTACCTATTACTGCTCCTACATTTGCTTCCTTCTTCCCTCTTTTTTTCCTTTTGTTTCTTGGGGAGCAGGGAAGCGGTCTTATCTTTTAACATCTGCACTATGTCTCCAGACTGTTAGGAGCTTTAGAAGAGTTTAGTAACAGTTGGAAGGTCTGGCTAACAGGAGCCACGTTGACATTTCAGGGCATGCAAAGATTAGGTTTAAACTTCGTTCCATATAATGTAGTCTAGCTAGAGAAATGATTTTTAAAAATCCACAACATCCAGTGATAGGACTGAGCTCCTGTGAACTTTCTCCTCTTGCTGCTTCCAATTTCCAGGTACCACACTTTCTACAAGCCAGCCGCCACAAAGGACGCCAATGACCGCCTCCTCCGGCACCCAAGGGATGTGGAAGAGGCCGTGAGTCTCAAGGTGGACTCCTACTTCAGGTTTTCTGGAGGCCTGGAGACATTCTTTGAAGATGCTATTTTTATCAATGCTGACCAAGATCCCCAGACGGTCTTTGAGTACATAGAGAGCTACCTTGTTAATCCACTCCCTATCGTCCAGAAAGATTTCTGAGTGTGCAGTCTTCCTAAATGTTAAAGAGTGTTTAGGAGCATTTTCTTGAAAATTTGTAGGCAACACTTTTGTTCCATTTATTGCTTTTTACTCAGAAATTGATTGCAAAGGATCCAGGGGGCCAAAAGTCATGGGCAGCCCCATCCTCAGACCTATAGTAGAACCCTCTAAGATGGAGGAGGGCTGCCAGAATACACATTTGTACAGCCAGAGCTGTCACCATGCATCAGGATCTCACTCCACAAATGGAATTTGATTTTTTTAAAACCCTTTTACCTACTGGGGAAATTAAAAATATTAACTTTCTTAATCATCCAGCTGACAGAATGTAGTGTCCTGGTAGTCCCAAGCAGATCAGTGACAGTGAGATGGAGGAAGAAAAACATTCCGCCACCCCCATTTCGTCCTTTTCTGTCTTGGTGGCTGCTCAGGAGAGACATCTGACTGCTCTGTTTTGGGTCCGAGGATGTAGGGTGGGGAATTAAAGAATCTTTGAACACAGATATTACTGTCACAGATCGTTCTTTACACGTGCAAGAATCCTGTGCTGAAAAAACTAAAGGGTCTCTTCCAACTCTGATTCTAAAGGAGGCAACAGGGAAATATGGAAGAAGGGCAGGGAAAGAGAACTGTATACACGTCTCAGGTTGTGGTGAGAATGATAATAATGAAAACCAAAAATATTCAATAGTCAATAACCATCATGATAGAATCATAACCATGAATTCTGACACCCACAGACTGGAGGTCTGCTAGAGGTGTCCCTTGAAAGAGCTTCAAGCAGAGGTCTGAACAAGAGATCCTTAGGCCCACCCTCCATGCCACAGTATTGTGGCTTCATGAACCATTCTCTTGGACCATCCCTGGCCCTCCTCTCTTGCACTCCCTCCCCTTGCTCTTTGCCTGGGCTGCTCCCAACCACACCTCCAGTCATACCATCACCACCAGGCCATGCCCAACCCAACAAGAGGGCTTCTCTCCCTGCCTCCAGACAGCCCAGCAAGTGGCCTGTGTGGCTATTCAGTGTTAGTCACTTCTCACCCCTCTTGCCTATCAGTTACATGGGCCGAAAGTACTGCAAGAGCTGCCACCCTGTAGCCAGATGGGACAACATCAGTACATCCCCGGCAGGGTCCCAATGGCTTGGCCCAGGGGGATGCATGACAGGGCTCCCCTTACCTGGGCACCACATGGCAGCTCACCCGAGCCCCCCCCCCCGTGTCCCTCCCCCTGTTGTAAAGCTACACAGCCTCTCCTGTGCATAAATTGGAAGGGCTGCTATTAATAATAAATAGGGAGTACATCTTGCTAATATCACCTCCATCGGAGTGTTCCTACTAAATATTGATAGGCAGAATGGCTTGGCCACGCATTTAAATACTGTTTGCCGCGCACGGGAGGCTACAAAGGGGACAGCAGCTCTTTAATTAGACAGGTACATCTGCTTAATTAATTTAGCCATAGAGCCATTCCTCTCCACCACCACCGCCCTCTCCAGAGTTCTTTCATCTCTATGCGGCCACAATATTAGTTCTGCTCAGCCAGCTGCAAAGAAACTGGAGGCGAACCAGCCCCACTCATTAAGATGTAGGGGGCACATCTGCCCCCCCAGTCTCAAGTCAGCGGTCAACCCCCAGGGGCTCCTGCTGGCCAGGCGTACAGGCCGCCTGGGTTAGCAGAACATGCTAATACTCTTGTAGGACTCTCCCTCAGAAAGGACTAGAACAATTGACATTCATTTAATTACTGGGGAAACGCAAGAGGCCTTTGCATCCATTTTGCATAGTAAGAGGTCCCATTAATGCTTGAAAGGTTCAGCGGGCAAAAGAAGGAATTAAGACTTTTATAATTGGAAGGGCAATGCTTCACAACCAATTTGGGACCCGGCCTGACCTGATTAGCATCTGATTCTGGCCAAATAAACATTAAGCAAGATCACTAAGATAACAAGGAGGCCAGTCAGGGACAGAAGAGACCATTCCCAAAGGGGTTTTGGGGTGGTCCTTCAACAATCCACCAGTACGCCCTCCTATTGTGTTCAATCTCGAAGAGCCATGGCTACCACATTTGGCCAGTGGCTTGCTCCTTCTTCTTCTGAGGCTGAACAGGAAGCCATATCCAACGGAAAGGTCCATCAATTTGTGGCTGTGTCAGGATCTGAACCTCCACCATACCAGTCCTAGTCTGATGCTCAACAGAAACTGATGGTTGGGAGCTGCTTGCCCACCCAGCCCTTAACCTAGACAGGACGTTTTCATGTTGTTTTAAGTCTTGCCTTGGACAACAGAGCATTGGGTTCAGCTTGAGCAGCTTTTGCTTGGCAGGTGAAGTCATTTGCTGGAATATGCACACAGTGAAAAGCAAGATCGCTGTCCATTTGGACCCTCCAAAGGCAAGGGAGAGCTCAGAGGATCATAGAATCATAAGCAACCAAGAAAGGCTCCACCACCAAGAGGTTTCTATGCTTATTTCCTGGAGAATTGCTGGAATACTCTGGTCCCTGGCTACCATTTGGAAACTGTCCACACAGAGACACTGAATTCAAGCAGGTTGATTGTCAGTCCTTGTTTTGCTAGATTACCCAAGAATCAGGATAATCTTGACAACTCACACCTTAGACCACATGCTAACACAATACAGGGCTTGTGTATTTCTTTTATTTAGAAAGGGATTCATGTAACAGTGCTACTGTTGCAGTATACAAAACACATTCTCCAGATTATGTTTCCCATTTACAAAAGAAGTCAACCATATATACAGCATGAATATTTACAGCAACTTCTCAAGGGATCCGGAAAACATCAGGAACCAGAGCAGTTCCCAACACGGCCTCAGTTTGGTCAGACTGGTAACTTAAACACTGCTTAAGTTGACTAACACTTCTCATGTATTAAACATTTTGTTTAGTTTTTTTTCCAAAACAAGATACAAAAAGCCTAATTAGGTCAAGGAATAAAACCTTAATCATACTCCCTTATCATGTTCAAGCACTCAGAAGAGCACATCTGCAGTTAGTCCAAATGCACAAACCAACAACACACACATGTATTTTACTTGGCAGATGGATTTCTTTCTTTACAAAAACAATGTCTAAGGGTCAGTAGCTTTTCTCCTTGGTCTGGTATATAAACTCTCTTATGAAATGTAGTTATTTTAAACAACTAGGGAAGGAAAAGGGAATCAGTTTTTCAAGCTGGAAGATCTACCCTTTTGGGGGGTAGGTGGGAGAGGTTGTCAAGTCCGATGAGGAGACCAATATAGGACTGATTTCTCAAGAAGTGTTGGAAGCGGCCTGTTGTTTCGCTTGGGAGATTCCCACTGCCTGAGCTGCTGGACAGCCACACCGCTGAGTGTTCTTCTGGCTTCGTCTTGTTGAATCATCTTCCCCTACATCCCGCGTCACACAGTTTCAGAGTTAGGAGTTCCACCAGTACAGATATTTTAGCAACAAAGAAACCTCCCACTCCCCAACAACCCAACCTGTAAACAGTCTGGCAGAGATGGGAAACTATGCACAAAGCCAGTTACGATGACTGTTACTGAGGAAAGCACATTCCTCAGGCTGCCACACTCTGGGGTCACTCTGCACTGACCAACAGCTATGTAGAACCCAAGAATGGAGGCTAACATAAGAACAAAGGTGTGTGTGTGTGAGGGGAAATTAGAAAGGTCACAAAAGACTTGGGAGACCTGAGGAAGCCTTCAGCTTGTTCCCCTCATGATGTGCATCGCCAAAAGCATTCCATCACACACTGCTGCATAGAAAATCAAACCTCTGCTTTGGAGGGAAAGCACTGGCCTCTGCCTGGGCACTGGGAAGCCTGGCTCTCACAGACGGGACACCAAAGAGCCCAGAGATAACACATGATGGCTTCCCTAACAATTCCATAACATGCAAGCCCCGTTTCCCAACACCAGCCAGTAGAACAGTGGCACTGCCTCTTGCTCCATAAATGTAGGAACAGGGTCTTCCCTCTTCATCCCTTGAGAAAGCTGAGTGATTATGAAGCAGCTGTTGAGAATTCGCTGTTTCGGTGCACAATATGATGTTCCAAGTCTAAGCCCTGCTGGTGCTTTCTAAGACATAACCGAGCTCTAGACTGCACAACAGGTCTCTCCTCATCACAAAGATGGCCTGAAATGGTTGTGGAGAATGGAATGCCCAAATCCACGCTTGACTAATGGCCTCCAGACAAGCCCGAGGGAGCTGGGAACAACAAAGTCACCGTTCTCCCATCTTAGGGCCCCCCTCCTTGCAACTGTGCACACTAGACTAGGATGGGGGGGGGGGAATGACAACAAATGATGGGCTCAGGAAACAATGGGTTCAGGCTTCCAGAGAGAGCAGACCCTCCATATGTTTGGATAGAAGGAAAAAATGAGAGAAAAGGCCAGTGAAAGAGGAAAAAAGGAGAGGCAGGGGAGAGTCTAAACCTCTCACCCTCAGATTTGGACCCTGAAGGTGGTCTCAAGGGGAAAAGATGCCCCCTTTCCTGCACTAGACACTTATTTTGGAAGGAGAAAAAGCCTAATGTCAAGATCCTCTGGATTCAAAGAAAGCAGTGCAAAGCCCCCACCTTCTACGGCAGCAGGAGGGGTGCTGGACTTGGCCTGTGTGTGACCTGCCACACACTGGCCCTTTCCCAGCAGTCAGGATTTCTTTTGCAGTGCTGATGGATACGGATTTGGCTCCACACGCTCCTCACTCAGCTTACCACAGCAAGAACACATTGTTCAATATTTAATTAGCTTTTTACACAGTTTTAATCCAATTAACCCAGCAAGCATCACTATCCAAGGCTTCCTATTCAGTCCTCTCAATGGGCCACAGCCTCCACCACCACTGAACAAGGCTTGGAGACAGAGGGATCCGTGGGAAACTGTCTGCCTGATTTCAGCCCACTCTGAAGCATGTGCGAGGGTGTCCCTAAAGCTGCTGATGGTCTGGGCCCAGGATTCATAAATGCTCCCAAACAAACAGCTCTTCTTCAGAGAGCCTAATGAACTGTAAGACCAGCCTTCCTGTTAGCAGGAAAGGGAGCTAGGCTGGGGAAGGCTATCAAGACCCATGATGTAAAACACGACAAGAGATGTTACTGAACTCAGGTGGCAGCGAACCATCCTCCTCAGCAGTGGAGGGTGCAGCGTGTGTGGACTGTACCAGGTGACACCCCAGAAGAAGGGTGACACCCAGCCAAAAGCACCCCCCTCCCTGCCTTAAATGGGATAGCCTTTTTAAAAGCTCTATTAGGAAAGAAGGAAAACACAACACACACAGCACCTTGAGTTAGGAAGATGACCAGAGATCTACCTCAGCATTTTCTGGGTTCCATTGATTTTCCAACTGCAGGAACTTTCAAAGGCAG
>NC_056528.1:22604151-22618600 GCF_019175285.1 Sceloporus undulatus | reverse complement strand
TAAAGATTATGATGATAATGATGATGATTTCCCAAGGTGTCACAGGAAGAGGTCCCACAGCCTGACTCACCTCTTTCTATTGAACATGTGGATTTATCCATGCTGGGGTGGAAATACTGTTATTTACTTATATCAGTTCTGAAAGATGACACAGGCTTTGTCCAGGTTATTTCTTAGACTAACAGAAGGAGCTATCCCCATTGGCTATGGAGGACTGCCAGAGTTGGGCCCAAATTCAGTTCTTGAATGTGCTTACTGTCCAGCCCAGCAGAGGGAGGCGACAAAAGCGCCGTGCTGAATTCAGAGGTGATTCTGTGCTGGTGTTCTTTGGTGGTCCTGTGCTTCAGGAGCAGGTCAGCTGGATTCCAAGACTGATGTTCAAGTGCCTAACATTTTGCGAATCTACTTTTAAGAACTTCACATCCCACTTCTGCCTCAGAAAGCTATTTCAACTGCCTGAAGGTTTTTAATATGAGGCCCAAGACTTGTCTGCTTACTTGTGCAGGAGCAAAATGGATCATTTCTCTTCATGGACTATAATGGACATGAAAGGTATTTTTTAAAAGATGCTGAAACACAGACATTCTTGCTAATAATTTAATTGTCTCTGGCAGAGTAAGTGCCAACCGCAGCAGAGCTCCTTCTGACCCACCAAATAGCAGCAGAGGTCTGATGTCTAGGCTTCCATCCTCACCACAAAGAAAAGTTCTGCCTGCCCAACAAAAGGAGCATGTAGAGAGTTTCCAGCCTTACGTGCCAAAAAGAAGCAAGCCAGCTGCTCGAAATTCAAAAGTGTCTGTACTGGAGTTTCCTAAGAGAAGGGCCTGGCTGCCTCTTAGGCTTGAAATGGGACCCTGAAACCACTTAGCTGATCCAGCTCACAGGGTTCTGTTGACTTTTCTTTTCCACATCGTAACTCCTCTGCGCCTTTGGGCCATTCCCAGCTAGACAGTGCTTTGGTGTTAGAGTAAAGGACTTCAGCCTCTCCACCATAGTTCATTTTCTAGAAAACAGGAGAGTCGCAGAATGTACAAGGCCCCTGCAATAACCTCTTGATCCATTCTGGATCTGAAAATAAGAAAACAAGCTATTGAAGAACAAAATGAGCAAAAAAGAAAAGCAGAGAAAGCAGAGTCCAAGACATTGTTTAATTCATCCAAAGTGTTTTGGAGAAAAATAATCTTTGGTGGCTGTAACACACATGGCTTTGGACTCTCCAAATTCCTCAGCATTAAACCAGGGCAGTTGAAGCAGTCTCAAACTGGATTATTTCTGCAGTGTAGTTTTGGACTTAAATCAAGGAAAATAATATGCAGTACCACTCTATACTGATTTGGTCAGGCCTCGCCAGTTTTGGACACAACAATTCAAAAAGGAAGTTGACAAGCTGGACCGTGTCCAGAGGAGGGCAACCAAAATGGTGAAAGTTCTGGAAGCCATGCCCTATGAGGGGCAGTTTAGGGAGCTGAGTATGTTTAGCTAGAAGAAAAGAAGGTTCAGAGGTGATATGATAGACCTGTTTAAAGGGATGTCATTCTGAAGATGGAGCAAGTTTATTTGCTAATGCTCTAAAGCAGTGGTCCCCAAACTGTGCCCTTTAAGAGATTTTGTACTTCAGCTCCCAGAAGCCTCAGCCATGTTGGCTAATAGTGTGGGATTCTGGGAGTTTAAGTCCAAAATCCCTTAAAGAGCACAGTTTGGGGACCACTGCTCTAGAGAACAGGACCTGGGCAAAAGGGTTTAAACTATAGGGAAAGAGATTTCACCTCAATATCAGGAAGAACCTCCTAAAGATAAGAGCTATTCCACATTGGAATACATCATCTTGGACTGTAGTGGAGTCTCCTTCTTTGGAGGTTTTTAAACAGAGGCTGAATGGCCATCTGTTGGGGTTCTCTGATTGTGTATTCTTGCATGGCAGAATGAGGTTGGACTAGATGGCTGTTGAGGTCTCTTCCAACTCTGTGATACTATGAAATACATTTCATATAATAAAATGCATTATTTGAGCTAAAGAGAGTATTTGCTGCAGCCTGAGTTCCCTTTACTGAGCAACAATGCAAAATAGGACCACATGCACTGCCAAGCTTCTTGGGGGAAATCTACCCTTTTTGAAATAAAGGAGTGACATGATGGCATCTAACAGAAAAGTCAAGATCATTCAATTCCACATATCCTTGAGGAGGAAAGAGGCTCAGTCTGCACCCAAAGTGGGAGCACCTGGCAACTGCCTGAGGCAGGAGAGAGGACCAGCATACCACATGCCTCCTAGTACAGATTGTGAAGGGAAGCCGCTGCCACTGCCCCCCCGGTACCTAGAAAAAGGAACTTGCTTACCTTCTGGGGTGGGATGACGGGCAATGCTGTCACGAAGGAGGCACCTTCTGTACATCAAACTCTGGCAGGCCTGGTAGGTGAGAAAGCACCTGTGGAAGGGGGAGCAGAATCACAATGCAGCTTTGTAATCAGAAGGCCAGAGGTGCCCTCATTCCAAATGTGACTAAGTCAGCAAATGCTGAGTGAGATTTGGACTAAGGTAGCTGTGTGCAGGGCCCATGGAAACAAAAGGAGGTTGGTCATAACCGGAGCATACACCCATCTCCTTCAGCAGGACTCAGGATTTATCAACTTAGGGGCAAAAGAGAGTGCTCCTCTGGAGTGGTGTCCCGCCACCCCTTTTCTCCGGATCAGGGCCACAGCAACCACATGTCCCCAAGCCGATACTTTGCCAGCGCTAAAAAGAATGGCAAAATGCTGCTCCTTTTAGCACTGGCAAAAATGCTCCCTTGTCTCTGTGGCGGTGGCTTTTCGGTGCTCCTTTGGCACAGTGTCTAAACACTGCAGCAAAGGAGCACTGTGACACCCCCGCTGTGCGGCGTGATACAGGCATTGGGGCGTGGGGCACTCTGCCCCAAAGCTGGCGTTAAACACCAGTCTGTTTAACCCCTTAGTCTGGATTCATCCCACTGCAAAATAAATAAATAAATACATCCACCCAAAGTCAATGCAGCCCTCCATAGCTAAAAAGTTTCTCATCCCTAACCAAAGGTCTGGGGATGAACTTTGTCCCTCCACCACCCAACAAGTGCTCTTTGTGGGTTCTCCTGACATCTCTGATGGTAAAATATGAGAAAGCTGCATGGCGTTGGTAAGACTAGGGTGGGGAGATTCCTGCATTATGGCCCCCACTACCTCAACATTCACAGGTACTCATGCTGTGAACCCCCATCTTTCTCCATGCCCAAAGCATACCAAAACCATCTGGCCAGACTCCCTTACAGTTATGTCACAGACTAGATTTTCCTTTTAACTGTATTCTAGGATTTTTCCAAAGTGGAGATTTGAAAAATCAGACAAATGAGTTTGGAAACATTCGTTTGGAACCGCATGCAACATAGTGATACATTCAAAAAGGACCCTGTCACATACCACCAGCTGTAAACTTAGGTTTGTTGCCAAATAATGTGAGGAAAGCAACCAAGACAGCAGGCAAGCTCTGTAGTGCTTGGGAGAGTGGTCTGTCTTGTGCTGTAGCAAATTCGTTAAAGAAAGCAGCAACCAGAAAGCATGGGGGGGGGGCAGCCAGAGAGTAGAGGAAGAGTCAGGTAAGAGACAGCAGCACAGGGAGAATGAGTGTGTGCAAAGAACACCTTTGGATGAGGAAACAGAGAAGCATGGAGAGAAAAGGGGTGGAGAGAATAGGCACAAAAGGTAAGTGTGGGCTCAGGTGTGATCAAAGTGCTTCTCTGAGAAAGTGTCACAGAGCAACCCCTCTCAATACAAGTGTCACTGCTGGGACCTGGCCAAGGCAAATCTGAAGTGCAAAGCTAACCCCTGGAACAGCTACTTCTGCCCAGTGCTGGTGGATGCTATTATTATATTTTACAAACCAGTATAGAAAGCCTGTCACCCTAACACCTGAGGGCAGACTGGGCCTATACAGACAAGCTGCTTCGGGTCTCTTTGGAGGTAAGCTGTTTAAATGATGCATGCATCCTAAGAGGCCAGAAGCTGCACCAAAGCTGCACTCCAGTCTGCCCCACTGTCTTGGTTTGGTGGCTTATAGTAAACTCCTACTAAGGTGTTATTCTCCATTTATGTTTACCCAAATTCTCTCTACTGGTCCAGGTTGATCACTCACATGGACTTCTGTACAAGTGAATTTGTCTGACAAAATGCTACTCTCCCTTTTCTTCTTCCCTATCCATTCTTTTTTGAACAGACTATATATCTCATTTGCTATATTCCAATCATTGAAGTGATCCCATCATTTTCTGTTACACCTATAAAGTCATATTTACCTTCCTGCACTAGGACTTCAAGCTTCTGTAACCAGCTCATTAACAATTTTCCTGCAGCTCTTTGGATCTGCTGACATTTTCAAACAGTTTCCAAAGGAAGTCCCATGTGCAGCGCATTACAATAATCCAAATGGTATGTAACTAAAGTGTCCTGTTTGTCACCCTCTTGTTTTATGCCAGGATGCATGCTTTATGTGGGAAACAGCTCTACAAGCCCAGGCTTCTCAATAGGCTCTGTTGCCTACCTGATACTATACAGTTACCACATCCTCCAATCCCAGACCACCCAAAAGAGATTCCCTGCTACTGTAGGCTTTGAGATCAACCCCTGAGGGAATTCTGACCAGGTTGGGATGGCTGCTGAGGGGTTCAGACAGCTGTAGTTTCCTACTGCAAATCTACCATCAGTCAACTTTTACCTAGGAAATATCTCTATATCCCATACTTCCCCAGCCTGGTGAACTCCAGCAGTTCAGAATAAGAAATTGCCAGTCCGCCATATCAAATAAACTGAGAAACACTGGATTTGAATTGTAACTCCCTAAATCTTGGGCTGCATGGCCAGTGGTCATTCACTGCAGGCAGTGAAGTCCAAAAAGTCTTGAAGAATACAGAATGGGTAAGGCAGGTATCTAAAATGGACATCCCTGTATCCCCTTCCCTAGCAGAGATTGCAATGGGATTTACTTCTGAGGAGACAAGCACAGGATTGTCTTCTGAGTGTGACGTCTGAAATCGTGTGATAACTACATCACTAAGTTTTGCTGGTTATCCAGTATCTTAGTATAAATACTTCCAATTGTTAGGGGGAAATAAAATATTTAATACAACATATAACATTAATCTATCAGATTTTTTAAAAATTTCCTGTACTACACATAACCCAAATTAAGACAAACAGCTCTCAGCCAATGCTTCAAGTACTGGAAAATTAATTTGCTGGAAAATTCAGGTTGCTGACAAGAAAAAAATACTAGCCCTGTGTCCTCTTAATGGCTAATACATTGATTGCAACATAAGCTTTTGTGGACTAGAATCCACTCTGTCATATGCAGTGGTTGTTTCAAATCCATCTTGCAACTGAAAACAAATCTCCTAGCAGAGTTTTACTGAAGCACAAGTAGGCAAGAGAGGCTGATAAGCAATGAGCCGGAACTGACAGCTCTAGCATTTCCCATTTCCCAGCAGGATTCTCCCTTTAGCTGTTTATTTTTAGGCAGTGGATTTATAGCCCACCTTTCATCCCAACCAGGATTGCTTAGGACATGGATCACACACCGTTCACACATATTAAAATACACATCCAAGGCTAAAAACAATTGAACTGTGGTGTAATTTTAAAACTACCTAGGCTGGAGAAATTTATATGTCTGTTCTACCAGCACAGACTGGTAAATTTCACGTGACAACCATCACCTTTGTGTGTCCAAGTGCCCACTTGTCTCATGGCAACTCTCCCACCTTCTAGCAAGACTGACCAGATCACAACCAAATGCAAACACAAGGTAAGAAAGGACAACGAAAGACTGAGAAGCAAGTAAAACCCCTGGTGCAAAACCCAATACACAAAAACAGCCTGAGTGGTGCCTATGTGCTCCCCATGCTGCACAGAAACACAGTTCACAATCATTCTTCACACTTCTCTCCTCCAGCCTATGCCAGCCTCAATGGAAGCAGGGCTTACCTGAGCCAAATGTGTCCATTGGAGCAAATGGCCTGCTTGCGGTCTGTGAATGGCAGGATCTCTTTGCACAAGCTGCAGTGCTCCGGGAAAGTCTGTTTGTTCATTTTCTTTAAGATATGCCCAATCAGCACCTGGGAACACATAGCAGCAGCAGCAGTCAGCAGCTGCAGCGCTGATAGGAAGAGACAGCTGCCTGCTGAAAGGTGGAGAAATCTCCCAGGAACGCGAGCAGGGCTTTCTGAAGAACACAAGATGCAAAAACCCAAACCTGCTTAAAACAGAATACAATAAAATGAAAAAGCAACACAGGCTTTCGTGGGCTTGCAAAAGGCAGAGAGTGAATGAATGACTTCTCCGCATGCTGCTCAGGTAGTCTGAAGAACATAATTGCCCTAATCCCCATGCATCTGAGAAGTAATAAAGAGCTGATGGTTGAAGGCAGACTGAAAGAGAGGAGCTCAGCCTCAAAGCACATGTTACCACTCAGAGAACATGAGAAAATATTTTTGAACACTCTCTCTTCTGTCAGTTGAGTTTCAAGCCTTACCTACTTAGGAATCTGGAGGAAACACTCAGGATTTTGACAACCACAGAACAACATTGTTGTTATTTATACAGAACCATGGATGGATATGGTGCGTTATAGAGCAATGCAAAGAAAAATACAGTCCTCTGCCCCAAAGCCTTTACAACTGACATTTCAACAGGAAGGGAAATAGGAGAAACATTACCAGGCCTCAAGAGTGCCATGTCTGTCACCTTAGGAAATGTGTGACATTCTGAATTCTACAAATATTTACAGGAGAATAACAGCAGCACTTATCGTAATCTTATCTCAAGTTATAAGTAATCAGGGACACCTTGTAACTTGCGGATGTGTGCAGGTGGGATGCATGTGTGTGTATGTGTGTGTGTGTGTGTGTGTGAGAGAGAGAGAGAGAGAAGTGGAAAAAAACACCCAGTTATTCCATGTACCATTTTCCCCATGGAGCCTAACACCCTTTGTCCAATGGGACTCTGTTCACCACCACAAGATCTGGCACTCAATGCAAGGATGGAGGCCTCAGGGCTCTCCCTTGTTGCTGCACCAGTCCCCTGGACACAAAGGCTTTTGGCCCTACAAGATGGGAGACTGAATACTCTCAGGGGTATTATGTGTTCCATTTTTATAACTTCCAAAATCTTCTTTTCCTCTAATATATCAACATTGTTAGGGTGGTCTCTTTTTCTTTACCTTCATTTACTCCTTTTCTCCCCACCAAACCCAGCTCACTGAAAGCTGAGCCAAAGTAGCAGCTTCACTGCATCCTTCCATGAGCCAGTGGATACCCAATGAAGCCCCAGCACATCCCTCTGTAATCAAATGTGATGCTACATTATTGGGGCAGGATAAAATTACGTATTATGGTACTGTATAAAAATAACGCCCCAACTCTAGCTACAGGAGCACACACACATTTACATTTATGCAAATATGAATCTTTCCTTTAGCACTGTACACCTGTGGCCTTTGTATAACAAGTATGTTTTTTCACTGTCTCTGAGGTCACATCAGGTTATTTTCCTGGACTCCTTGCTGAGATACTAGATCTTAGGAAGCCATTCTTATCTATTCTCAAATGGTTTGCTTCTGATTTGAAGTTGCATTTTATCACATATACCAGTCATGCCGAGATGAAACTGTGAACTAGAACTGCTGATATCCCTGCCTTATCTGAGGGACAGCTTGATTCAGTAGAACCTTACTGTTATCAGGAGAGGCCCTCTAGAAGACAGTCTTCCACTTGCAGAAGAGGGGCACTGGAAAGAGGCACATGGAAAGGGCTTCCTTCTGTCTTGTTCCCAGACTCTGGAACTCTCTCTTTCAGAAACTGTGGCTGGCTGGTCCCTATCTATCTGTATTAAGGAAGGAGGCCATAACACCTTTTTAACTTAACTGCTTAACTGCTTTATAGTTTTATGTGTTGTTTCTATACATTTTAAAATCCGATTCCTGCACACTATCTATCTATCTATCTATCTATCTATCTATCTATCTATCTATCTATCTAGTATACCACCTTGGCAGTACTGAAGTATCTTAAGCGATATTTTAAAAAAGCATTGTTCCACTGTGCCCGGCCCCTTCTGAAAGGGAGAACACGTAATTAATTAACCAGAAGCCGAGGACAAAATGCTTCTTGTTATGTCTGACCTGAGACCAGGTCTTGTCACCCAAACAAATCAGGAAATGAAAATATCTTCAGAATTTGGCTCCAGACTCTGGTTTATTGGGGAAGCAGCAAACCAGGAGGTTGGATCCAGATGTAACAGGAAGCATTTGCTCCTTCATTCTTTTCTGCTTAGCTTAACCAGTCCCACTGATGGGAAGAGCCATACTCACAAACAAAGAGCCCAGATGCTCAGCAACTTCAGACTCAGTGTTACATCCAGAGGCAGCCTTACCATCCCCAGCAGTTCTCACATTGAGATGTCCTTACCCGAGCTGTCCTGTCCTCATTACTGTTATCAACCATTAAGAAGTCACAGATGCCCCGGGTGGGGATGCTGGTGTTTTCCGTTATCCAGGTGTGCAGGTAGACTTCCCCCAAGACCTGCTTCATGTGCTCCCGTGTCAAATGCATTTCCACAGTTTCAATCTGGGCCTGGATCTCAAGCAGCTTCTGCTCAACAGGCTCTCGCCCTCCTTCCTCACTTGAGTGGGTGAGAGAATCCTCTGCTGCATCGTCCATCTCCACATCTTTGCTTGCCTCACTCAGAAGCTGCTTGCTGCCCTGTTTCAAAGTCCCTTGCTCTTGCTGATGCTCAGGAGACGGAGCTAGTAAGACCTTTGTGTCCTCGTGTGTTGGCCTCCACAAGGCTTCAGAAGGCACCTTCTGCAACGACTGGTACAAAGTTCTCAAGAGGAACAGTTTGAAGCGCCAAAAGTAATTGGACCCACAGTTTTCAATCTTTTTATCCAAGGCTTCCTGTAGGAATTGTGGAATGTGCTTATCTTTCAAGATTTTCCAACGAACAAGATCTGTCAGGTCAACCTGCTTGAAAAGGTTTTGGACAGACGGCTCCAGCAGCTGAGCTGCTGCCTCCTCAAATGTTTTGAGGGTAAGAAACTGAACCTGGTAGTTCTTGGTAATAGGGTGAAGACCATTGATCATGCCTTCTGTTGTAATGAGTGCCAGGTAGGCCCCACATGGGCTCATGGCAATCCCATGAGTCCTCACAGAGCCAAACACCTCGGACAGCTTGATTAGTTGGTGCTCAAATTTCAAAGCAATGTCTGTGAAGATAGGAATCAACTGCCTCACCTTCCCATCGATGGAGCATGTATAGATGGTGCCATTTTGCCTGTCCACTGTCATGGAGACGATTGGCAGGGAGTGAAGCCCCGTCACGTGGGAGTTGTGAACGTTTAGGCCAGCCTTGGAGATCAGGAGCAGGCACCAGAAGACGTAGCAGCCCCTCGCAGCTACCACTAAGCTGCAGCTGCACTTCTGATAGGGATGGTAGAGCGGGATGCTTTTGATGCTATGTACTGGCAACTGGTCCATCTCCTGCCACAAAATGACCGGCTGCCTCAGGGTGAAGTAGCCCTTGACCGCCTTCAGGTTGACTGGGAGAATTTTCACTGGCCCAAAAGTACTCCCCACAATGAGGCCACTCATCTTGCGGTTGCTATGTTCGTATTCCCACCAGGACATAACGCTGGGGGAATCGACCCCCGACTCAATGGTGTTGCAGGACGTGATGGACTCCTTGCCCGCAAAAGGCAACTGGAACTGCCAGATGGCAATGTTCCCGTTCTCAAACAGCACCGCCAGCAACACACTGCCCACATCCCGGCACTCGTTGTTATGCTTTACTTGCTGAGTGGTGCAGATGCCAGACCACTCCATGCGCACGGGGGTCTGCATGCTGTGCCTTCTCTGGAATTCAGGGAGGTTTCCCAGATCTGCCGGAGGCAGCTCCCCTTTGGAAAGCATGTAGCCGTTTTCCGACAGCCTCTCTCCATAGAGCTCAGTCAAGTCCACCAGCTGCACCCACTGCAACCGGTTCAGGTTAGCATGGATGGTCAGCCTGTTGTCCAGGGTCAAGGCTGCTAAGAGGCACCGGCCGTTCGCATCGCAGCCCAGCGGAGACCAGCTGGAGTATTTGTAGCCTCGCATGGACGGCAACGATTTCCCTTCGGGGTTGAACACTCGGTCCAACATGAACGTCTGGCTCACCGCCGGGTCCTTGGAACTTGCAAACTTCTCCTTGCATTCGGCAACTTCTTTCTTGGAACCGACCTGGAAAAGGAGGCATAAGATTAGTGTGATGTTCCAGATGCCAGCATCCCCAATGGATGGCCCTGGCTCTTTGCTATGGAATTCTGGGAGTTGGAGTTTGTTGTGTGGTCCAGAGGTCAAGGCTTAACTCTTTGTCTGCCTCTCTGCTATGGAATTCTGGGAGTTGGAGTTTGTTGTGGGGCCCAGAGCGGAGCTCTGCTCTGGGACCCACAACCAACTCCAACTCCCAGGATTCCATAGCCTTGAGCCAGGTAGAGTTAAAGCTCTGCTCTGGGACCCACAACCAACTCCAACTCCCAGGATTCCATAGCCTTAAGCCACATAGAGTTAAAGCTCTGCTCTGGGCCCCACAACCAACTCCAACTCCCAGGATTCCATAGCAAAACCGGGTTATTCCCCCTGCCTGGCTGCATCCCTTCTTAGGCAGACCCACCCGGAGGTGGCAGGCCTCGGCCGGGGCCGGGACGGCGGTGCGGTGGAGGACGAGGTCGGCGGCCCCTCGGGCGTCGCAGAGCTGCTCGAGGACGGCGACGCTGCGGGCCGTGCTCACCGACACGCGGTGGTCCTCCGACCAGGCCAAGGGCTCCACGCCGCTCACGTTGTGTTGCAGGCGCACCGCCGGCTCCCGACGCGACGCGGAGAAGGCCGGCCCCGACGCGGGCCTCGCTTCTGAAGGAGGGAGCGCGCGGCCCAACGCTGCTTCCTCCGCCAGCGAAGGCGGCGCCGCTGCCATTTTGTTCGCCGGCCCCAGCTCTCGCCTCAGGGACAGAGTCCCCCGCCTCCGGCGAAGGAACGCGCAACGCGCATGCGCCAGCCCCCGCGGAAGGACCCTCGCTCAAGGTGTCCGCCTCATTCGCCTGTTTGGCCTGCTTTCCTTCTGCAACTTTGGCCGAGAGCAGCGGCGAGTAGAGTCTCCCCCTGAGGAGGAGGCGGCGGCGCCGGAGGGACTTTGGGGCTGAGGGCCACCAAGTGCGGTGGAACCAACGCTTTTAACCGCCTTAACGGGGCTTTCCAGTGTAACTCTGGGAATTGTAGTTTTCTGTGGGTCTGACGGAAGAGGCGAGATGTGTCGCCGAACTACAAATCCCAGGGTTCCACTCTGCACCGTCCCACCACAGACGCTCTTGAAAGGGGCGTTTTAACGGAGGCGGGCGCTGCTCCCTCTTCGGGATCTTAGGATTCGCAGTCGTTTTGACGGGGGGAGAATAGGAGTAGAAACCCCAGGCCTTAATCCCCCCCAATAGGCTTCTGGTTGGGTTTCCTCAGAGCTTCTCCTTCTCCTCAGGCGCCGCCTTGGTCACCTTTGCGGGGGTCCTTCCGCCGGGGTCACATGAGGCAGAAGGGAACCCGGTGCGAATCCTGCTCGCGAGGCTGGTTTCCAGCCAGGGATGGAGGCGGAAGGCGGGCTGCTAATGATCAACGCCGGCTTGGACCCGGAGGGCAAAGGCTGGAAGGTGCGAGGGTTGCATCCACACTGGAGAAATAACCCGGTTTGGCACCGCTTTAACTCTTTGTCTGCCTCTCTGCTATGGAATTCTAGGAGTTGGAGTTGGTTGTGGGGCCCACAGCAGAGCTTTAACTCTATCTGGCTCAAGGCTATGGAATTCTGGGAGTTGGAGTTGAATTCCCAGAATTCCATAGCAGAGAGTCAGACAAAGAGTTAAGCCTTGACCTCTGGACCACACAACAAAATCCAACTCCCAGAATTCCATAGCAGAGAGGCAGGCAAAGAGTTAAAGCGGTGCCTTTCCCTTATTGACCCTTGACTATTATTATTATTTCCCTTATTGACCCCTGTTCCTCTTCTCCTAGAAGCCCCTGAAAAGGAGGTCAAGTTTGCCTTTACCCCAAATCAGCAAACCTCAGAAGAAGAAGAAGAAGCCTGGAAGTCCTGCCAAGGCGCCTAAGCAGCCCCTCTCCCCCCCAGAAGAAGCCCCTGGATGATGGGAAAGACAGTCACCGGCTGAGCGGCAACAGGCCTTTCGTGAAGACTTCCAGCCTCTTCAGAAACAACCCTGAGGTTCCACAGATCAAGAGGTCTTTTGTGCCCCTTTCCCAGCAAACGTGCCTTTTCCGTAATATGCGAGTGGCAGTTTCTGGCGTCGGATCAAAATACGCTCATCCTTCCATATTTGCGGATTTGATTAGTATGTTCTCTCTAGGAATGTCTAGGTCCTCCAGTGCAACTCTGTGGTCAACTTTAACTAAGACCCCATACTGACAAGCCAAAATATAGTTCTTCCAGGCCAGTTTCTATGGTCAGTGTCTGTCGGACGTTGACCACAGAGTTGCGCTGGAGGACCTACGGATTCCTAGAGAGGTGTCCTCTCAGGTCAAACCATGGTGTTTTTGTTATTTATGGTTTTTCCATATTCACAGGGGTCTTGTGTCCCTGACCCTATCGAACACGGAGGGACAAGTGTACCAGCGAAGACCAGTAAGCAGAAAGAGCAAGGGGAGAAATCAGATGCAGGAGTCTTACACCAGGAGAGCTAAAACTAGTAGATAATCAGGGGTTTAATGCCTTGGATTTCAACTTCCATAATCCCTTGCGGGTGGCTGTGCATGATGGGTCTTCTCCATGCCAGTGTGCACTTTATGGCTGTGCCATTGCCTTTCTCTTAAAAGAGCGGGGAAAACATGCAATCCTCCAAATGCCTCTGGATTGCAGCTCCAATGATGCCTCACCATGTTGCGGTTCAAAATCCCTGGCAGGCTAGACGTTCCCGAAACTTAACTTAAAAGTGCATAATTTAGAAGTTACCTTAAACCACATTCAAGATGCAGATTCGTTTTCTCCTCCAGCTTTTGCTCATGTGCTCCTATCTTAAAACGCAGTACCCAAGAAATGAGGGATAGTTGGTATTTGTTGATTTTTAGCTTTGTGCCTTGATTTCTTGAGAGGGAAGCAAGTATAAGACGGTTGCCACTAGACAACCCTTGCCCTGACTCGATGAATTCTGGGAACTGTAGTTTTGTGAGACATGTTGCTTTCTCTGTCAGAGAGCTCTGGTGCCACAATAAACTACAGTTCCCACGATTCCCTAGCATTGAGCCAGGGCTGTTAAAGCAATCTCAAAATGGATTATGTCTGCAGTGTGTTTTTGATCCTAATTTCGACAGGATTTAAACATATTAAGTAAATGCAGTAGCATAATTTTAACAGGATAAAAACTAATGGAATAAGCAGAGAGGTTAAAGCAGCTTAAAAGGCAACATGTTTAAAAACATAGGCAATTGTGAACCACCTCTAAGTATTCTTTGCTTAAGAAAATCCTGTGAAAATCATGTTTGGGCTTGTTCTGAAAAGAAACCAATGTTGACGCTAGTCAGGCAGCCTTTCAAAGGTTAGGGTTAGGGGTGGGGTGCCATAGCCAAAAAGGCACTCTCCTTTTTTGTTTTTTAACTCATTCACTCTTTCCTTTCTCTCACAGGGTATCAGTGCAACAAGTGCAAGAGGAGGTTTTCACCTCTGATTCCTTCGATCAGCTGGGCCTTCATCCCCATTTGGTGAGAGCCTTCTTCCTTTCTTTCTTTTGTGGATAGTGCAAAAGGTTGTCCACCTCTGTACTAACTCTTGGGATTCATGACCATAGAAGGGTAGGTGTGTATTTGTGGGTTTTGCTCCAGGGTAAAATGTAGCACCACTGTATTAGTATAAACATGGTGCTGTTAAATGAACTTTCCCTTCTCCGTATTCATTGAGATTATTTTCAGTGATATGATTATTTTGGTCATCAAGTAACACAGTTAGGCTTAAAATGTCCCGCAGTGGATCTCTCAACTCAGTACAGGAATCTTGCATTGGCAGCATCCCTGAGAGAAGGCCACACAGACTTGGTTTAAATACGTCCTGTGAAGGAGAGTCCATCAGACCCCAAGGCAGCCTCTTTCACTCCCAAACAGGTCTTTTAGCCTTCTCTGTCAGAGAGCTCTAGTGTCACAACAAATTACAATTCCCATAATTTCTTAGCTTTGAGACAGCTAAAGTGGTGTCAGACTAGATTATTTCTGCAGTGCGGATGCCGCCTATGAGGAAGTCAGTGGTGACAAATGTCCCTGAATAAACTATGATAGCTCAGTTCACCAACAGTTGGGACTGACTTCAATGCCACAATTCTCTTGTCCTTTTTTTCTTATCGATGGCCTGTTACAGACAGCCAAAATAAAGCTGCTTC